>NC_136002.1:4501896-4852396 GCF_048128805.1 Centroberyx gerrardi
TCTAGATTCTAATTCCTTTCCAACTACCTTCTAAACAATGTAGATCATTAGTTTGGTCATCATTGGACAAAAATTAGATCAAAGATCTTTTTTTATGTGAAAAAGGTAGAAATGATTTTGTTGCACTGTGTGGCTCTTGGTATAAGATTTACTATTAGGGAAATTTTCCAATACAATACAATGTTTTAGCCTGGTATCCACCCATACCAGTATTGGTATCGGTGCATCCTTACCTTGAGTGGATTCACTGAAAAGTATAAGACAACAGGATCCAGTGTGATTTTCTGCAGATACTTAAAGTTAAGAACTTGTAGCACTATGATGAAAGATCCCTAAATTGAGTGCAAAGATTCAAACATTGAACGCCATTGATGGCATCACATCTTAGAGACTTAATTCTCTGGTTTCTTCAGTTAGTGATTTCCTACGTTTCCCAGCATGCCTTTCAACAGCCCCCAGAGAAGAGGCGTGAATTTGTTGCATCAAATCAAGGGTGTGTGTATGAGCATATAAATATAGCTAGCTAGCCAACTAGTTGGTGAACATTGGGGCGTGTCTATGATTGTGGCCACACCCCTTACTCAAAACTCAAAAATGTGGCTGCATTGCATTCTGGTCTACTGAGGCTACTGTCAGTCGAGAAACTGGTACCTCTGTCTCTTCTACGATGGATTTCTCCCTGTATGATTGTTGAACGTCTCTCGGTGCAAAATGGCGGCTCTAGAAAGAAGCCCTCGCTCTTTGATTCTGAGGTGCTGACACCGTTTTTTAACAGTGTCAAAGTCTTTTTGGGTGGATTTTACCTTTAAGAAGATAAGAAAGTATTAATTGCTGTGTCCAAAATCATAAAATAATACTCCCTGTAATTTATATTGCTATGTATTATAAGGTTTTAGGGTGGACTTTTGCTTTAACACTAAAAATGGCAAGACTTTTCTCATATTACTTCCTGCATTATAAAATGGCCATTTGCAGGCTGATGGGATGGCAGCCATATCTTTTTCATTAGAGAGTCTTTGCTTGTCTGCTGGCTCCAGAGGGAGAGATATCGACAGCTGTCTCACCATCCCCCATGGTGACAACCCTAAGATATGCTACATTATTCGCTAGGAATGATTGAGTTCTTTTCCAGCAAAAAAAAAAAAAAAAAAGCAATAAAATGAAGGTTTAGAAGGGCTGCCTGATAAATATTTCAGATATGTGTACTCAACACGTAAGATTCAGCAAAGCAACGTGTGTGATTCTGTGTTGAGGTGCATCATCATCAACTTGTACTCTTATTCTGAGACAAAAAGAAATGGCGACTTTTTGTCTCATCGGTTATTTGTAAAATCTGAAAATTCTGTTGATGTACAGTGATCAAGAAATTTCTTTTACATTTGACAGCAGAAAAGAAGTGAAAAGAAGACTGAACTCATTTCACTTAACAAAAACTAAAATATCAGGCGATGTATAAATGTTTTCTCAATGACTCTTACAGCTTCAGTATCTTAATTCATTATTACTAGATATCTGTGCCTTGGTAAATGGAGAAACCACAGAACTTCAATGGATAGAACGGTCCTTCCACTGTTTGTTATGGTAATTTGGCTAGTACAGCATAAAATGTGATCATGGAATTTTAAGGGTTAATTTTAGGATTAATTGCTTAACTGACAACCAAGTCTGGGCATTAAGGCCGTAAAGTCTGTCACACTTGCTTGAGAACTGTGCAGATGTGCAGAGTGCTTAGCAAACTCAAAACTCAACTGAAAGCTAACGTTAGCAACAACGTTAACGTAGCTTTATCATAGACTGTACTTCTCCCTCTAGCTCTTCTAGTCAGCATTAGCATATTAGCAATCTATGGCAGCAAGGCGATGGAGAAACTCCTTTGGTCCTTGCTGCAAAACTCTCGCTTCAGCAAGTTATTTAAGTCGGTTTACACAGAAGCTAGCCCAGCGGTACACATAAAATGTCACCGCTCCAACCGTCCAGGAACGTTGATGTGAATGGGAATGACCGTTCTATCCGTTCAAGTTCTGTGGGAGAAACACACAAAAAGAACCAAAGATACACATGTACAACAGAATACTCTGTACATCTGTATTCGGTACAGCAACATGGAGGCTAGCTATATGTGAATGTCCACACGTATACAAATTTCCCTTTGCGAAATTACAGTTTTTTTTGTTTACTGATTTTTTATACACAAATTGACAATAATGTTAAAGTACTTGTGAGTGACAGTGTCATATTACAGGGAAAACACAACACAAACAGTCAGCTTGGTCATATTTCACGTATTACAGTAAATATAATAACCTCACCCATCAGGTCAGAATAAGAATAAATAAATAAAAATAATAAGTAAATAAGATAAAATGGGATCTTATTTGGGGATAACTGGGAAGGTAATTTTCTCTGCATAGGCAAAGAAAGGCCCCCACATCTTTTTAAATTTCTTGGAAGAGCCTTTCAATGTATATTTTTTCAAGCTGTAAATTATTGAAAATTTCTTTTAACCACAGTGTGAGAAGGCGGTGTTGGTAATTTCCATCTCATTAGTATTAGACGTCTAGCCAATAATGTTACAAAAGCTATCAGATCCGCTTGGAGCCTAGGCAAAGGCAACTGAGGGATGCCAAACAGAGCAGTAATGGCATTAGGTTCGAGAAGTGTCCCAGTTACCTCCGTCAGAGTATTGAAAATCGCAGTCCAGTAGTTACGCAGAGATGTACACGACCAAAACATATGCACATGGTTTGCAGGTGTTTGATGACATTTTTCACAAGAGGGGTCAATATTGTCATAAATTTTGAAAAGCCTAACTTGGTCCAATGAGTGCGGTGAACAACTTTACATTGAATCAACCCATGTCTGGCGCAGACAGATGAGGTATGCACACATTTAAGAATATCCCCCCAAAGTTCCTCAGAGATCCCCTCCCCCAAATCCTCCTCCCAAAGAGCCTTCACAGAATTCAGAGAGGTTGAAGATAAGGTTTGGATTTGACTGTAAATATATGAAATCATACCTTTCATCACAGGGACGGAATTAGACTGTAGTTGATTTCACTTGTTTCCTTTCTCTTTACACCTCCGGATGTAATTGATAATCAACATGTAAAAGGATAACCAGTTACTAAGGACATAAAGGCCGGAGAAATGTATCGTAATGTCGGCATCTCTATAAAGATAAAGAGAGAGAGAGAGAGAATAGAGCAGTCTGAGCCGCTATCCAACAACACCCTCCAGAAGCAAAGGTAATCCCGTTCTCCCTCACTGAGCCCACATCTATCTGAGCCGCAAAGAGCAGCCATTAAAATTGGCAGAAATAGGGGCCACAGAGGGAGAATGAGCCACCTAATCCTCCAGCAATTCATGTACAGGAGAGAGCAGTCAAACAGAGTCATTAACGCAGCGGAAGCAAAGTGGGGAGACTATTCTTCAGGTCAGAGACCAAACCGGAGACATTTCTCTGGGAAACTATGCAGCGTCACACAAACAAAGGCGGCGATGTTGGGTGCCGCCTGGCAGAGTTCCCACCTGAAACTGAAGCAACGAGCCAAAAGGGGGAGAAGAGCACAAGCTGTTCATTATTCATGAGTCTTCAGTTATTCATTAGATGTTCCTGAGCATACTCTTGTACTGTTGGTATGGGCGATCGTCATGAATATTTACAAGAGGTGCTTGATATTTAAACATGACTCAGAATACATTGCCAGCAGTAAATGCCAGGTAAATAGCACTAGAGTGGTACTTGAGTCTCTGGGAGTGCTGTCTTTCGCGTGACCTTTTCTCGTATGGCTTGGGTTTTCTCACTAATAATCTAGTCAGACGGCCAAATGGCAAAAAGACAGCTGTCAATGAGTGTGACATGAGCCATGTGTCAAACATTTCAAAACTCAATACCCACGTTTGCATTAAAGTAATAATCCATGACATTTTGAAATAAATATATCTGTTTTGCCACTCTCAAGGAGCGCTGATACAACACAAAAGTGATTCAATCTACTGTATAGTCGGTTAATGAAAGCGTTTCCATTTGCTGTTCATTCCTGGGAAAAATCCTCTGGTACACAGCAAGTGATGTGTTTCACCTACAGAAACTCAAACTTCATCAACAGAAGATCCAAGGAAAAAGACGTCACAGTACTTGACACACTGTTTGATTGACAGGTGACCTGTGGGTAGAGCACAGCAAAGACCGCTTAGCAGCAAAGCATTTATAATTTTAATCATTTTTCTTCTTCCTATTCCTATAAAATTTTACAAAGATCTCCCCTGAAACGAAGAAGAAAAAAATGGTTTCATAAATCATCGAAATCACCCGACACAGGGTGTTGTTGACACTTTCTGGTGCAGAAACATCTTTTTTTTTCTGAACACCTCTAAGATCCCTGATGTCAAGACAGTGGCATTGCTCGGTGGAAATGCCCTGACGCTGCATTTTATACACTGCTGCAGAGCAGAGTGGTCTTTTAGAAAGCAAGTAGGCACACCGTTCATCATATTACACACAGGGGAGGGACATGGACTGCTGGGGCCTCAGCAGCAATCCTTTGCCATGTGCTCAGAGGGAATAAACTTTCACTGCCAGCAGATGGTGATTTCAGTGTCCCAGTAAGACTCCCAAGTCATAAACATCACACTGATGTCTCATTTTATCTCTCTATGGCGCTTTGGCTAGTCATTGACTAGGCTCGTTTCGGAAGTCCTGTACTCGTGCTTTTAATCCTGATTGGAAAGTGAATCAAGGTATTCATTGTACCGTACCGTTGTACCTAGGATAAAATTCATCGGTCATCACATAGCAAGAGTGTTTTTGGTTTTTTTTGTCTCTCAGTTATGAATGAATGCATGGGTTCAGGGATCCTGGTGCCTGAAGGACACACAAATTTAGTCTACATAAAACATCTGAAATGAAAATTGTGACCGTGCTGTAGTCTAGCGGTAATAAGCCTTTCTAATAAGTCAGGGAGGAGAGATCAAAGGTATAGTGTCCGCCACAAACAAGAGGCTAATTTGAATGGAGTCGCCT
Organism: Centroberyx gerrardi; assembly: GCF_048128805.1. Classification (NCBI taxonomy): domain Eukaryota; kingdom Metazoa; phylum Chordata; class Actinopteri; order Beryciformes; family Berycidae; genus Centroberyx; species Centroberyx gerrardi. The sequence continues at coordinate 4,506,919 of NC_136002.1, forward strand.
GTCTAGCTCCATGCTGTTTTGTGAGCGGTTTGATTTGACTGAAACAGACAGGAGCAATCACAGTGGACTGTAAGAAGTCAAACCTTAACACACCTAGCAACTGACAATGCAAAAACACTGCATACTGTAAAGATGCCAGGAAAAGGGAGTACATTTTAGATAAAACATCTTTTTGTGGCTTTTTCCAAATGGACATGCACTGTTTGAACACGTGTCAAAAGAAATTTAATTTAATCCACATTTAAATCATGATCTCGGGTTGAAACAGGAGTTTCAAGACACGCCTCAAGGAGCTAGCATGGCTAGATCAAAAGAGCACATTAAAAATATACTTGCGGGTCTTGCTCCAACCCAATGAAGGCGGCAGCATGGCTGAAACACGTTGGTGTATGTTTTTCATATGTTCTTTTGAACTAGACATGCAAGAAAGGCTTTTTTAATCTTTTTCCTTGAAGAGTGCCTTGGAGCTTCTTTTTTTAATTGAGAGCAACAACCCTGAACCAAAGAGCACCTTCAACAGATGTCTCTACACAGAAACACTCTCTACCCAGAAAACATTGTGCCGACGAACAGATGTTGATACAACCAGCCTGCACCAGCTTTGAAAACCTGCGGCAAAAATATAGCGCCAAAATGAAAGTTGAGACAACTTCTGACCTGGTGTCAGTTCAAAACAGTTTCCAAAGCGCTTTAAAGCAGTATTCCACTTAGTTTTAACATGGGGGTTATTCGGCACTTGACCACCGTGAAAACCAGAATATAAACTATAGAATAAACTATAGAATATATAAACGTAGAATATTGCTTTAAATATGAAATGTTACCATGCCATATTATCATATTATGTACTGCTGCTGTCCATCAAAGGCTTGCTGCGATGTGTTGGTTTCGTTTTTTTTGTTTTGTGTGTGGCTATCACAAAGGGGATGAATGTGGTGTCTGAGGTTAATGTGGTGTGATATGGCAGGACAGGTTGGAGGCTGTGGGGAGGCTCACACTTCATGTGTGTGTGACAGGGCAGAACAGCAGGGTGTTTGACCAGCTGACCCTCCGCAGGTCTGCTCCGCCTCGAGATCCATCTGCTCGGCCTGCTGTCCTCAGACCCCTGTGGAACCGACGCAGGCGATCTTCCACCCGAGCCGTAGTTTATTACGCAATTCATCTCAGATAACCTCCCCCAGTTGTGGCCGGGGCCTCTTTCACCAAAGGCTGCAATCATAGGCAGTCAGGCATTTCGGTAACAGAGTGCTGTCTACGTTGTTATTGTATACTTTGTATACAATAACAACGTATATATGGTTGTAACGACATAATGGGTATTAGGGTTCGATCAATATGGGTTTGTGAAGGCCGATGCCGATATTTTTTTGTATTGAAGCTGCCGATAGCTGATATTCAATCTCTTTAAATTTGACCATTTTAATGTCAGAAATGTATTCTTGGCACGGTGGGAAAGCTGCTGAAACACCTTTTCCACAACCAATAATAATAATAATAATAATAATAATGACAACCAGTGTAGTATTGATCAATTCTACAATAAAAATGTAATCAATCAAACTGCATCATATCCATCATATCAGAGGTGGACCACATTGTCTGGACCAGATTTCAATTTTAATTGAAGGCCAGTATCAATCCCATATATTGTATTACATTGTATTATATTATGTCAAAACTCTGCTTATATACAAATGAAGAGAAACATGTTTTTTTCGGAAGTGTAAAGTGTAGGAGTTCCACTTTGTTTGCGTCCAGTTGCAGTTTTAGAATGAGATTCTGCCTCACTTCAGTGTTCTTCTGTCTCGGAGGTGGATGCGGATGAGCTATCTCGGCACTGATCGATTGCAAATGAGAACCATTCAAACTGAGGCTCTGGCTGTCCACAGAAAGAGAGAGGAGGGAGGGAAAAAAATCAATGATTGGGTGCTTGAATCTCTCAACACACGTCAGAGATGAAAAAAAAAATATATATATATATATATACAGTATATTGAGCCTGGGGAAAATCAGGTTTTGTTCATTTACAAAAATTTTCAGTCTTATAATGTTATACAGAAAGCCAAAAATCATGAATGACTACCATGATAAGTCCTACCGCAGTGCATTTCCACATGATCCACATCAAATATAGCCTCATATGAAAGTAAATCAATGCAATTATTTGATACATTTACATTTACCAATACACAGGATCTGACATAAATGTCCCTCCTGCTCCCTCCTGGTATCCCTGGCTTTGATGTTAGATCTGATATGTCATTGGGGTATCAACTGGGCACCTCTCATCACAAATATTTCATTGAATAAGGCCCAGTGCAACTCCAGAAGGTTCAACAGTTAATTCTGTCATCCCAGAATCACCCGCCTCCACACTGATCAGACCTATACTCACCTATACTAACTGACACTGTACCTACACTTAGAGTTACACTTAGAGTTACACTTAGCTCACAACATCTCACCCAGATTTTGTTTTTTTTATGGGGGTCCAATTTCATGCTATAGGTGGCTCTTGGTATAAGATTCTCCAATACACTATTTTAGCCTGGTATTGGCCAGTACCAGTGTTGGCATTGGTGCATCTTTACCTGGCTCCACTTTAAGTATGAGACTGACAGTAACTGGACCCAGGGTTCTTTTGTGTAGAAATTGGTATATTTTCTTGTGAAGAACTGGTAGCAGTTATATCAAATAAACCTTTGGTGTAAAAGTTCAAATAAATATTCATTCTGTAATTCAATCAATTAAGAATTAACCAAGCTGCTTTAGAGACTTGGTTCTTTGGCACTGTACTTACACTGAGCTCAGCATCAATCTCAACAACAACTGGTTAATAGAATGAGAGCTGTGTGGAGATAACCAACTCAGAAGTTCAGAAACCACAATGCACTAACAGTCATAGACTAACGTTAGAACTCCACTACCACCGTTGCGTCGCGTTGCCATCAACGTGACATTCTCCCTGCTCCACAGAGCGTGTTGACTTTTGAATGGATACACCAGAAAACAATCAATTCAACTTTATTTCAATGAGGAAGAACGCGTGCGTCAGCCATCGAGAATTGAACCTTGGCGATTTTTTCGCTTTGACGCAGCCATCGGACGCAACGCAAACGCAATGCAAACGCAACGCAGTGGAGCATCTTTCAGTGCTGGTAAAGGAATTATTCCTTTGATGGCTGACAGCTGATGGCTGTAGTGGAGCAGGGCCGTAAGGAGATGACTGACCCATCTGGCTTGAAACAGCCTGCTCAGCAGTTCAGAAACCACAATGTACCAACATTTAAAGGCTAAGGAGACAATTGCCTGCTAGCTTGAAAATGTTCACTCAGCAGTCCAGAAATCACATTGTATCAGCAAACAAAATAGTCTTAACTATGTAAAAACAAATGTACCAGTAGCTAAGGACAGCGTGTGACTCCCAGTTTCTGCTATCATAGCTTCTAAGCCTCCCCCTCTCTACACTTTCCCAGTTGTTCCATTGTCTCTGCTTGAGAAACTGCATTGGAGCTCCTTGCTGTTTCCTCCTTGCAAAGTATTTGCTGCACTACCAGCTTCCTGTTTGCTAATGGTGTTCCGTTTTTGTCATGCAGGTGCTGTTGCCAAGAACAAGACCTACATAACCCTTCTGCGCTCTACAATATTCCTGTCTAAATGTCAATTGTGCTTGGTGAGTTGGTTCCTATTTCCAACCCGTTGCAAGAGTCATTCCACCAAAATGGGTGCCTTTTGGACAAATTGTTTTTCAAATATCCATTTTCCATGTTTTTAACATTCTATCAGAAAGAGGACACATTTGACTTGCAGAAAAACATATCGGTCCAACTCAGACATCTGTTGATTTTGTGCAAATTTTAACGCACAAACCTTAAAAAAACTTTAAACATTTTCTTACAAATTAACTGTCCCTTATTCTACAACAATAATCTGTAAAACAATAGTTATTTAATAAAAGACTACAATAAAGTCATTACATTTGGGTTGAGCACAAAAGCAAAGCAAGTGCTGCTTTGCTTTTAAAAGGCTTTTAAAAGAAATGCTATTATTGAAAGAATTTCCCAGTTAATTTAGAATATATAATTGTCTCCTCTTCCCCTACACATACAAACTAATATTTGCATTCCATTTGGTGAGGTTATGACATTATTATCAAAATATACAGCTCACCTTCACGTACTGAAAAAGCTCAAGATAGGATCATTATGATTAGATTTGGACTATAGCTAAGCTAAGATAAGCTCCGAAATGTTTTCTGTTAGGGCATTGTTTCATTTTCATAATTTAAATTTAAAATGTTATAAATAAAAGTCAGTCCTTTTTTGCATCAGTTGGCCTCTTCTGGATTTCTTTCTTTTTTATCTGTGTTAGTTCTTGTGGGTTTGTTTTATCATTTTTGAACCCACACGCCTGTGACAAACCTCCCACATCAGAAGACTTCTCCTTAGAGCACAGACATATTTCACTTATTCTTTTTCATTGGATGATGAAATGATGCCAAGGAACAGAAATACCCGACCCCACACAATTTTGTGCTGTATTACTTCAACATGGGCAACCAGCCCTGTGCATCCCAACCATCCCACATATAGGCCCACATCTAGGCCTCAAAGTGAGCAATATATAGGCGATATAGAGTTTGTGTAAACCCACCTAAACCTGGGATGAATATACTTTACCCACTTTTTTGGTTGATATAAATCTTAATGAGTTAAATTTATAGTATACATCATAGTAAGTAGTGTCACACTGGTGTAAGTTGTGTGAAAATAGCGTCAAAAAAACAAGCACAAATTAATGCTTTTCTGAAAATATACCTGATTTTTGTTCATATTGGTGGTTGTTTGCCTTATGATGATCACCAGTTTACCCTCCTTTTCTTTTATTGACAATTCTTAACAATTCAACAGCGTACCTGAATATAGGCTAGGGTACCATATTTTGGGGAGCAGGGGTACTGACTACCCAGGGGCCCTTAAGTGTCTTGACTAAAATGCCTTTTGTGGTGAATATTTTGGAGTTTTAGTTCACACCGCTCTGGTTTGAAACAGGGTTTGGTGGAAATCTACAAAGCTGCAAGCAAATAAAACTTTCTCAAAAATATGACACGGTAACTGTTGTGTTATCGGAGACAAGCTGGGATAAGCAGGGTAGACATAGATGGAATAATGGTGGTGTGGGGACGAGAGGAAAGTGGAGGGGGGGCCCAGAGTCCCTCCTGTGCAAAGGGAGCCAGAATTCCTAGCTACGCCCCTGGTTACAGCTGAATTATACTAGAAAAACTACAAACTATGTTTGTGTGTGCAGTACGGAGTATGATTTTGAGTATGGTTTGAGGAAAAATTCAAGAAAGAAAGAAAGAAAGAAATGTGTAAGTCAGCTTTCCCTAATCATTAATATTAGTATCATTAGTATTTCAAAAGCCCATTCAACCTTTCCATAGGGATTTTGGACTTGACACCAAATGACAGAATCTCTCATCAATTGCTCTTTTTTTCCCCTTTTATCTTTTTATGTTTACTTTATTGTGTTTTGCTTTACCTTGCTTTATTTTTTATTATCTACTTCATGCCTTATTTATTGTGTAGTGATATTATCCACTATTTGTTTTGGGGTACTATTCTTTTACTGTCTTGTCATTTTATATACTGTGAAGCACTTTGTAAACTGTGTTTTAGAAAATTGCTATATAAATAAAGTTTTTTATTATTATTTATTATTAGTATCTGTGGCATACAAAATGAGGCAAAATTACGACTTTTGCTTACAGGTCCCGATTGTGGAGTCTCAGCAGCATGGAGCCTTGGAGTGCTCTCAGGAAAATACATATACATATAAATATATATATATATGTATGTCAAGGCCATGATTTACTACATCAAGGGCATGAGATGCTATTGCCTGTGTACAAGATCAATTCCCTTCGGTAATTATATATGTGCAAACAAACTAACACATGCTCAATTATCAGCCACTTGCATAACATAATTTGTTGAATTTAGTTGATTGCATTATTTATTTAGATTAATTAGCCTGATATTTTGTTGAATAAAGATTTATTTAGTTGGCTCAAGCTTTTGATATGGTGTAAAAGACAGTCAGTAGAAGAGTTATCAAGGCATTGCCTACTGACAACGCTGTCAGCAAGGCATTATTGTTGGTAAGAAACTATTGATGAGGATATTGACAGCTAATTGGCACTGCCTTTGTCAATATGCAGACTGGAGGGATGGTATTGACTTCATAGTTAATCAGTTGCATTGATTTATATAATCAACACTTAAGCCTAGTTGTTATGACCGCTGGTCATTATTCTGTGATATGTCTCTGGTGTTGTGAATGAGTTGTGATTGAGTGTAATTTGACAGGTGGCAGCTCATTGGTCGGGACGTAGGAGTGGCCCAGGATGTCTGCAACTGATTGGCTCAGCGGTTGACAGCTATGGCTATAAAGAGGAGCTAGTCCAGTCTTTCAGGCAGAGCAGATCTCGGCTCATGACCCATTGTCAACTAACTGTTAAGCTGCTGACAATATTGTAAATTTTGTAAGTAGTTTGTTTTACTTTTCTTTAGGTGCAGTAGGGTGGGTTGCCTTTTCTTTTGCTCCTCTTTTTCTCCTGTGTCTGTTTAGTTGAATTATATGAGTAATACAAGTGGCCAAAACCAAGGGTGAATTTTGAAGCCAATAAGGAATTCCTCTAATGTGCGCTAGATGCCGGCTCCAAAAAGACTCAAGTACCCCTGAAGACTCCAAACCCAGTCCAACTCCATGCAAGTCAATGGGACCACAACCCAACTTCTCCCTCAAAATATAAAGTCAATAAATTTTTTCAAGAAGAGGTTATGGTCTCAGTAGCTAATTTCACTTCTTCTAATGTGTGTCCCTCTGGCGATTTTCAAAATAATTGCATCATTAACGGGATATACTGGTTATAAAATTGGGTTGTTTTCCTGGTGATTGACAGGTGTACGATTACGGGCCAATAGCAGGCGGTGCTGTGGCTTGGGGGCACGTTCAAAGTTTGCACCATTTTGCTACGGTGTAAAACGTTTTTTCCAGTTGGACGATATGTTTGCTAGTCAACGCACTACCTTTTCCTTCCGTTACTTCCTGTATGCTACGTTTTGGGGCAATTGAACATATCGGCTTCGCTTTGGCTGCACTGGCTCCAAAAAATGTCAACATAGCGGCAATGTAAACCCAATCTTTCAGCTTCAAGACGGCCCTTCAGACACCTATGGGTGACGTCACACTCACTACGTCCATCTTTTTTTTAACAGTCTATGGATTAATATCATATTGTGAAAGTTTTGTGATCGTTTGGGCCTGGGGCGTTATTTCCACTGGGGACTGGGGGGACATGTCCCCCCCTCTTTTCAAAATCCCGTTTGTGTCCCCCCCACTTTTTTAACCGCAAAAATCGTGCTTAATACGCTACTGTTTGGCCAGCCGTCAGATTCTGACTGAGAATGTGAATTGAGCTGCTGATTGTAAGGCCTGATATACTCCAAAAAATTGCCACGGACGAGTAGCGGACACGGACAGCCTGCCTACGCGGTTCTATAGTACATTTTGGCGTCTGTCCAGTGTTGCCAACTGGGTGACTTTGTCGCTAGACTTAGCGACTTTTCAGACCCCCCTGGCGACTTTATTTCTCAAAAGCGACTAGCGACAAATCTGGCGACTTTTTCTGACCATGGGAAACAATGTTAATGTGTTGAATCCCAAAGCATTTGGCAATACATTGGTTCGGCTGTTGCCGGTTTTCTCTACTTGCTCGTCTAATCCACAGAGGTCTGACGATCACAGCGCTTCCCACACACAGTGTAGCCCCCCTCCCTCCGCTGAGAGCAGGGACTGTAGGATAGGGTCCACTTGTAATTGTTACCAGCATACACCGAAACTGCCCCGGGTGGGCGGAGTCAGCACTTGTATTAAAACGGGCTACGCCGCGGCGTGCGGCATTGTATATTGATATGCAAATTATCGTGAATATATCATGAATAACTCAACATGTGAAGTTCAATAAAGTTGTGGGTTAAACAATACAGAAAGTAAGACAGTTTTTCTTATGCATATTTAGTACTATTCTGGCAGAATTTAGCATGATGACCAACTTAATTATTTCCCGGATTTTGTATTCAATTGTAATTCCCTAAATGTATGTAGAAATGCAGGAAATGGGATTCAAATCGCAACATTTTTTCTGGGGGAGTACCCCCAGACTCTCCGTTTTATTGTGCCCCCCCCCCCCCCACACCCACACACACACACACACACACACACACACACTTCTCAAACCAAAGTTACGCCCTTGGTTTGGGCTGATTAGACTCGACCTCGTGCATGCTGCTGCCCGTCGAATTCTTGCTGGGAGTGTTTCCCTGCAGGACGGCCAGTCGGGTCCGGGTTCTGTACTCTTGGCCCTGGATAGCCACTGCATGCAGGCTGCGGAGTGACCTCTGGACTGGGTAGGCTGTGTAGACTGTGTAGGTTATGTAACTGTAACAGGTGCACTTTGGTCTGCTTGGAAAGTGGGAGTATCAGTATCAGCGTTTGGAAAAGAGGTCAAGTGAATCTGCATGCTCTGCGTACTGAATAAACCCAAAATGTCGACCAAGGAAGACTACGATTGCATAGTGATCGGGGCTGGCGTCCAGGGCTCTTTCACGGCATATCAGCTTGCAAAACAGAACAAGAAGACTCTTCTGCTGGAGCAGGTGTGTCACACAGAAAACTTTGTATCTGTTCCATAGGACTTGCTGTTAATGGAAGCAAGAATCTGCAGCTCTCCTGCAATAGAGGCAGAAGTTTGTTGCTTATTGTAGCCTCTCTGCTGTCTATAAGACCTATTTCCCTTTATGTCAATATTGGACTTTATATTGTGTATGCAAAGCATCATTGCTTCCAGTATAAACATTAACAGACTTTAGTTACTATACAGCTACAAAATGTAGAATAAAGGGATTGTGCAGATAAATAAAACTGTATCTGGGTGACAGAGTAAAAAGATTCATAAGTGGTGTCAGGGGTATAAGGAGTATTAAAATATTCCAATCAGAAGTAGGGCAGACCGGGGCATGTTGTCACACTTTTTACTCATTGGTGTATTTCTCAGCAGTGCCCCACTACTGAGATACAATATATATTTTTCTAGCTAGAGTAAGGTCTTCTCTAAAAAATGTCATTTTTACATTTTGAATAACTTACTGGAAGCAAAAGTCATTACTGATGAAATACCACTTGACAACTTACCCCATGTTAGGGGTTAGGGCATGTAATCACACATGACCGGTGTGCTGTGTTTGTGCACTCAATTCCATTTCCTCTGAAGTATATGATATAAGATGAAAAACATACTCTTGTATTGAAAACAACATACTCAGAAAACGACACCCACCACACACCAGGTAAAATAACCCCTCCTTCACCGATCCTGGGATGCACACACAAACAAACACACATTCTGATACATATATATTTCTAACAGTATGATATATTAATATACATGCAATACACATTTAGTTTGATGTTTTATGATGTAATATGTCTTCTTACTCACTTAAACCTGCAATAAGCTATTTCAGACCCTATAACCAATCCTGAAACTAATGTGTGCTATATGGAGATTTCATTGAGACATAATGATATAAACTAATATCCACACAGCAGCAGCTGTGTTGTTGTTTTCACCTCTTTTCTAAAACTTGTTGTCAAAACGCGGCCCGACTCGAAGCTCTTCCCGGCCCATTCAGTAGCTTTTTTCATTTTTTTTTTAACCAGCTTGTCTCCTCCCTCGCTGTTTAAAAGCAGTGCTCTCCCCCTCCCATCCCTGAAATTTTTTTTTCGCTTCAAATTCGCTTAGTTCAGCTTTAAAGACAACAGTAATACTAGCCTATGCCTATGCAGCCTACCCTCTGTGACAGTATGTGAGTCTGGTCCAGCAGTGAGGCCACTTGTTACACAAGCCAAAGGTTTGTGGGTTCAAGTACCAAAATAATATTTATTCAGAAAAAAATTAATGTTAAGATATTTCTAACCAAAAAACAATTTGGATAGTTATGACAACATGCCCTGAAATCAATGTGACAACGTGCCCCAACCAGGCTTTCCTGACAAAGGTCCCATCACTGAGCACTTAACTAAACCACTCAGATTTATTATCAGGTGACAACTGACCGTTACCACCACCTTACATCACAATGTATAATCATTTTGATTCCTTTATGAGAAAAACACAAAGATTTTCATAATATACTTTCAGGTATCAAAATTGTTTTTATGTATGACTGTTTTGACTTAGACTACTGTAATCAACATAGGTAACCTCTTAAGAAAGTAAACAATTGTGTAATTGGACTTTTGGCTCTTAAATATTTAGTGTCAGAAATAAAGCCACTGAGACAACTTACCCATGTGACAACTAGTCCCGCTCTCCCCTACTGTTACTTGAAACATTCCTTAAGTAGAAGTAAAATAACTAATGTAAAATTCTACTTATGTAAAAGTGAAAGTGACCAAGTTACTTAAAGAATAAGCTTTAATAAAAAAAGTAGGAAAAGGTTGTTGTGCCTAAAATTTAGCTCATAAATAATATTGACTTTCAGGCGAGTCGATTCGAAATACTGTACTCTATACGTGAATGAGTCGGTCCTAAAGAATCTTGGGTTTTACCTTTTAATATGGGGAAAATATTTTCTGTATAATATACGGAAGATATACTCTGTATAATATTTGATATATAATGTTATTTATGTACTTGTCATTTATTCCTGGAGTTGCTGGAAGATTTTAAATTTCAGTATTTACCAAGGTAGTAGTAGGAGCAGTAGCCTAAATGTGGACTGTTGAGTTTAAATTTATTCATCTAAAACCTGCAGATATTTTGAATTTTGCCTCATCATCCTTGGAGAACCTTTTTAGGCTGCTACAGTCATTTTCACAAAAGCATAGAAATATATTATTTTTCGTTACAGATGCTCCAAATACAAATTGCTGCGCCGCATTACAATTTTGTGTCAAACATTTCGATCACATCTTCCTCAGTGACAGTATCATCGGTAGACCCATCACAATCTATTAGGGAGAGAATACACACACACACCTAATGTCAATTGGCATCAATCACACAGGGCGCTGACATCAACTACAGGAACTGACAGAGTGTTACATCTGTATTTAGGTAAGCTACAGTCAGAATTACAGGGCCTCTATAACAGCAGCATTCAACCCATTCTTTAAGAGAGTAACTGTTAGAATGAATAGCTCATAAAACATATTTCCAGGGACTATGTATATACTGTAAATATCATTCACGACCTTCACAGAGCAGTTACATACAACATCTCACACAACATCGGAAAGAAAGTTCTTCATTCATGCCCTGAGGATGTAATGTGTTCACATAAAACATCGATTTACATTCATCTCTCAGTTATATATTGTCGACTGCCCCCCCCCCCCCCCCAAGGTTGCCTGATTTGTTTGATAACCAAAAAGTCGGAGGTAATGTGCCCATGCTCTGCAAAACGGATGGCATATCACATGAGAAAACACACAGGAGAAAAAAAGAAAAAAGATTTCTTGTGTGTGCCGCTACATTCGCTCCTTTGAGTGAACCAGGTGAAGCCAGATTTACTCCCCTCATCTCTGCTGACTAACCGTTCACTGTTAATGGCGCCACAATTGGCCAATTTACAAATGGCCAGTTTCCGATGCACTGTACTCTGTAATGGATGTGATTTACAATATTGTGAAGTGCAATACTTACACTCAAAACATACTTAAAGCTGCACTGGCCAGGATTGTTAGGTAAAAATTTAGCCAATTTATCAGCCTAAATGAGCTTCCTTCCTTTTGATATCCTTTGGTGTAAAGAATCAGCTGGGTTTTAAGTAAGTGTTAAGTAACACCTTCTTGTGCTATCCCCTCGAGTCAAATATACATTGTTTTTTTAAATCGGGTATTGTTCTATCTCACAAATCAAATCCGTCAAATCCCAATTCAACCAATGCAAGCTGGCGGGATGTCTTGTTTGCCTCCTCAGTTCATCCTGCCTCACACCCGAGGGAGCTCCCATGGCCAGACCCGCATTATCCGCAAGGCCTATGAGCAGGACTTCTACACCCACATGATGGAGGAGTGCTATCAGCTGTGGGCTCAGCTGGAGAGAGAGGCCGACGTCAAACTGTACAGGTAAGCAGTCAGCAGAAAGAGAGAGAGGGAGAGAGAGAGAGAGAGAGAAAAGCCATTAAATGGAACATAACAAAAGCTTTGCCAGAACACTGAGATTTGTCACATTCAAGGTGCTATGTACGCACACGAGCAGCAACTCAATCTATGGGAGCCATAAATGCATGACTTTCTCATTACCTCCGGCGTCAGTGAATCACCCCCAGACAACTCCCATGCCTTTGAATGGGGGAACGGGGCTTTTTTTTTTCATCTCGGTAAACCTCTGATTTTCATTTGCAGAGCGGGAAGGTATTTGTGTGTGTGTGTGTGTATGAATATGACAGTGGCATCAAAGTGCGAGCAACCTTCAAGCGGCACTTTAAGCTTCCTGGAAGTATTACCTCTGAACAGCCTTATTTGTTGTCAGCACCAGCGAGCTGAATAACAAATTGATTCATTATGCATGTCTGAGGCTAATAGATCATGATACCCAGCCCCACCCACATTATGTTCCCGAGCACACTGTGTGTCTCTCCCCCCCCCCTCCCCGGCGCACCCATCTACAGCTCATGACTGATGGGTCCACATTTGAAGGCCACCTGTGCCCTTGGGCCGGCAAAAAATGACTGCAGCACAATGAGAAATGTTGAGGCAAGGCTTGTGTGAATCTTTTTGAGCAATGCCTCTCCCTCTTCTATTGTTTCTCTGGCTCGGGGATAGATGGAACCCGTCGAAATGAGTTGGAGCAAAACTAAAATCTATCTACCAACCCCTTTGTTTTGTCCACATACATGCCGACATGTGTACACTCTCACACACACACAAACAATTGCCTGCCAACCAGTGCCACCCATCACGCTGTTTGACAGGGGTTGCACTGGATGATGTATCATATTTATGATCCTACATACACTCACATGCCTTTTCTTTCCTCTTTGTCACACACACACACACACACAGGGAGACGTACTCATAAAATTCTCTGATGAATGGCTGAAGCCTTTAGCTAGCGTTGTCTATGCCTCATGGCTGCTGACAGATGTTGGAGCAGCCTTTAGAAAACACTGCTGGCAAAGGGCAAGTCAGCCATCCATCAGGCAGATTACTGAATTAGACCCTGTGTTTCACAACCTCTCACTTTGGGACTCAATAACTTACCGCGGGAGCTGCTGTGCTCTACTGTATTGCCGTACACAGTTCATCCAGTCAAATGTCATTACATGGTTCTCATTACATGGTTCTCATTACATACTAAGAGATAATTTACTACCTAATTTACAGGATGCCATACAAGTCATTGGTTAATTGACAATGACAGGTTGTAGTCTAAATGAACACAGCAATAGTTCAATAGTTTGAGGATCCTTTGAAGGTAAATAATGCTGCATTTCGGTCATTTTGTTGTTGTTTTTCTTTACACATCACACTTCACCGACACAATACAGCAAATTTAGATTATATTGATAGCTAAGTGAGGTTTTAACATAACTTCATGGGCAGAGTTTTGAGCATTCAATTGCAGTTTTAGATCTACAAACATCTCTCAGAGGCGGAGCTACACTGGAGGCAGAAATAATCTTATTGGTTGAGCTAAACCTCAATGGGCAGAGCCAATGAGCCATAGCGTTTCTGGCTAAGTAACGTTAGACTGAAGCCCAGTGATAACAGGCAGCTAATATTATGAAGCATAGGTATAGTTATCTAGGTTAGCTAGTTGGCCTAGTTGACCTTCCAAGTTCAAGCTAGCCATACTAGCCTGTAGCTGTCTAGGTAAGCTACTCTGTCAGCTAGCCTGCTGACCTTCCAAGTTCATGAATGCCATGGTCATGAATGAATGAATAAAAAAAATAAATCATTGCCATTCCCATTTTTTATTTATATAATTATTGACCAGAGTTCCTTCTTCACCATTCAAGTATGCCAGTTAGCCAAGTTGAGCTCTGAAAAACTGTGGTTCTTTGTCTCCGCCCATTGAGGTTTAGCTCAACCAATGAGATTATTTCTGCTTCCAGAGCAGCTCTGCCTCTGGAGTTTTAGTTATACAATCATTTCTCAATCTGCATTTAAGTAACTATCCTTCACATCATACATCCAATAGGAGGAGTTACCTTTTGGCTCACATGTATTGAAAACCTTCAACCAATCACTGCCTCTTCCAATCATAATAATTATTCCTCAGGTTTTAAACTGTTGTATGGCTTCCCCAAGGTTAAACTTTTTTAATTTTTTCCTAAATTGGGCAATTAGCTTTATGGCAAAGGTAAAAACACAAGACAAACAACATAAAAGAGTGATGGGCCAACATCATCAAATACTACATGGAGTAGTGAATGAAAAAAGCATATGTACCATCGCAGGTCTTGAAAGTGACCAAATTAAACAGCAGTGACCTATAATATTAAGGCAAGACAACAGCATTTCCTTAGCATTAGCAGTGGAATCATAAACGTGGAAACGTGGAATCATAAAATGTATATATATAAAAAAACAACCTCCCCTTTCATTTACCTCTGCACCATTTACATCATTACATCAACATCTTCACCAGCATCTGCAAAAAAGTAGAACAGTCATTACCTCCTTGTGCTTTTTTCCTGAAGGGTAATATCCGGTTGAGTGAATGACTATTTATACCTGTTAGACTTGACTGAAGGGAATCTGAAGAGGAAGCAGAGGGTTGGATCTGGAAATCAGGGTGAAGGGGATGCTCAGGTCAGGCTGGATTGACTTTGTCTGCTGTATTACCAGTTTACCCAAATTACCCAGCAAGACTCCCAAGATCCTACTGCTCATCTTAAAGCTACACTAAGCAAGATTTTTGTCCCTCACCAAAGGGGGGACTATGGATCGGTCTCCGTCCGTTAGTACGTTCGTTCGTTCGTTAGTTAGTTAGTTAGTCACACTGTAAGTTTGACTTCTGCTGCTAGGGGGCGGCTGGACGCAATACACACACATTGAAAAGACATGAGAACCTGAGAACCATGTGGACTCAGTCACAGGATCACAGAGCCAGAAATTTAAGTTTCGTTTCTCCGCCATCTTGTTTCTCTGCTGAGATCGTGAGGTAGCTCGTTTCTCCCACACAGTAAGCAGGCTGACCAATATCATGCATGTGACAAACTGAAGCTTGAAAAGTAAAAGTAAAATCTATACAATTATATCATATCGCAGTTTATTTCCATGCATATGCGTGAGCTCTGTCCACCTGACAGCCCTCTGTTCTGTCGGCGGAGAGAGAGACACAGGCAAGCATGGAGCTTTCGGCGTTACTGCCGACGCTTCCCGGGAGCACGGTGGCGGCCAGGGCTGATGGCAGGGCGCCGATGCTGTGTGCAGTTTACTGACAGAATGTTACGTAATTTCTGGGTTTTGATGTTCAAAATTTTCAAACAGTTTCCTCCCGCTGCTATTTGGAGCCAGCAACATGCAAACCTGCCTAGTGCAGCTTTAACAAATCCGTCAAGCGCACCATTTTGATTTAACACCAAGGCTGCCATACCAGCAGATCAGAGTAAAAGAGTAAAAGTTAAATTGGATTCTACAGTAAATAAGCTTGATAAGCAATTGTAATCAGTGTCCTACTAACCTGGACCTAGCCTGAGGCAGAAAACACATTGCTGGCCCTTCTCGCATAACATGTCAGTGTTACACTTCAATTTCAGTTATCTACACTTGTGCAAAGATATGTATTATTGACTGCAGTTTCCACCCCTTGACCCTTAATGATGAGGATGGGTGAGTTTTGCCTGAAATCAATGCACATATCTTCACTTTTCGGCATGTTTTTCTGAAGGAAAGCGCTGCCAAACCAGTCAACAAACACACCAACAACAGGACCGTGAGTGTACATGAATATTAGCAACACTTGCTCTTTGCATCAAATAGTCTGACCAAGTGAACCCAGGTGACGGCTATGACTCTTTATCCAATTCAACTATTAAATCTAAATCAGACATAAAGGGGGGGGGGGGGGGGGGGGGGGGGGGTGTAGATGAAAGGGAGGATACAGGTTAAAGAGGGAATATTAGGTCCATTGGAGACATGGACTGTGCAATATTAGGAAGGTGGCAGTGGAGTGTATATCATCCACACTCCTGCCCTTCAACCATAATAATTCTCCCACAGCATTTAAGCCCCAGTCTCTTTGTAGAAGGCTGTTTTTTCTTCAATGACACCGCCACCCCGCTGTCCTTTGTCAAGTTTAATGATTTATTCAAGGGTGCCTGGGAAGGGGGGTATGTCATGCACAACCTTGGAGTTTGAGTTGAGTTGAGACGACCCTGAGCTCACATCGCCCAGCTGCATAAAAGTCAAACAAACCGACAACTTCATTCAATGCAGCACTCAATTTCATTCTATTCTTATCAATGTTGTCTGGTTAAAATACAAACAAACAAATGAGACCATGGCTGAGATTGACAGCCTCTACCGGCCTCTACATGGCATTTTGCATTGTGTACCACCGGGTTGGATTTGGTGATAAACCTGCTGGATTGCTTCATGGCACAAAGGGATATTGCTTTACGGCACAAAACAGGAAGGAGGTGCTGTTGTTCCAGCACAAACGGCACTAAAGCTTTCAGAATTCCTGGCAAGGGCAGATGGTGGAAGGAGTGAAAGGCCGATGGAAACATCCCTTCCAACATGTTTATCTTCTTCAGAGAGGGGGAGGGGTGGCAGGAAGCAATGGGGTTTATGGGAAATGTGGTCTTAATTTTGAGAAACACTAGTACTGACAATACCACTGGCTTGAGATAGAGTTCAATTGTCTCCACCATTTGTTTACAGTAAATATACCATGGCATCACAATTCATTTGACAACGATATATTGATGATTGAAATTGATGCACATAGCAGCTTTAACATCACTGAGCTTACTTTAAGCATCCAGGTAGACACAGCCCAGTTGACACTTTGTCTGTCAAGACAAAGTCCAGTTGAGTCACAGTCAAGACCAAAATAGGCAGTAGACAGCGTACATGTCTTTCCATATGTAAAAATAAGAGGTTCTTAAGGATCAACAAAGATGTAGATCTATCTGTAGCTCTGTACTAGACCCTTCAACATCCGACTAATCAATGGATAGGATTTTGACTAATCAATAGGAGGGCTATTACACAGGCTATACACAGGCTATTACACAGGCTATAACCCTAACCCTATATACACAGGTATAATCTCTTACATTGTTTGTGCTGGGGAGAAAATAAATGAAGGAGAAAAACACTGGAGACCGGACTCAAGCACTACAGGCAGGGACGGCAGGCATGTTGATGCCACTGCTACTCACATGACCCATGATCTCCCCTCTCAGACGAACAGGACTCCTGGTGATGGGACCAGAGAAGGCTCCGGATTACCAGCTGATCAAGAACACCCTGCAGAGGAACCTGGTTCCCACAGTGATCCTGAAACGTGAGGACTTCAGCCAGCACATCCCCCACGTCAACCTGTCTGATGGAGATGAAGCCCTGGTGGACACAACTGCCGGAGTGCTGTATGCAGACCGTGCACTCAAGACTGTCCAGGTAGAGAGCAAATGGCATTCAGAATGATGGCGATACAGTATATCATGTGCATTAAAGCATGTCATCCTTATGAACTGATGTCACTCAGTCAAGACCAGGGGCCTCATGTATAAAAGACTGCGTAGATTTCATACTGAAATATGGCGTACTCACAAAAATTGAAAAGTACGCACAGAAATCTCCGGATGTATAAAACCGTGCGCACGCCAGGTCCTGCGCACCTTTCCTTTATACATCCCAATCAACGTGAAATTGAGCACACATGCACGAGCCTCTCACCCCGCCTTGTCTCCTCCCAGAATTAACTATGCAAAAGACTATAAATACGCCCTTCTTGTCACCTTCTTGTCAAAAACGATGGTGAATGTGCCTGTGTTCAGTGCTTCCCTCTCCAAATATTTCCAATGTGCTTTTACGCATGCAGTGTTATTGTAAATAAAGGTAAAATTGCACAATTGAACTGATTCAAAGATTAAAAACAAAACCATATAATGTGACATGTCCAGTGTTCGCAGTGCTGCCGCTCCAAATATGGCAATGTGCTTTTCCATTTGTGGCATTTTTTTCTACACTATTTTTTTTTAGTTTTACGCACGGGTGGCCTTTCCTTTCTTACCGTTCAGTCCCGCAGTCAGCGCACAACTTCGGTGGTTTGTGTGAGCAGGTACTACACACAAATCATTTGGACATCACACAGTTGTTCCAGGACTTATTCCGAGTGCATCTGCCCACCCGACACTGCGTTTTCTTGTGCGTTACCATCTCCATGTCACATTAACAAAGAAAACTGTCCAGTTTACTGGTGATCTTGGTTTGGCATTGTGAGTAAGGTCTGATGTCATCTGTGGGAAATTAGTTTCACTAGGTTTTCATTGCGCTCAATAAGTCAGACCTACTTGAAGCGAGCCAGAGGAAAGAGAGATGCGCATTCACACAAACCAACGCGGCGATATAGCAGAGAGTGCCTGTATCTATTTCCTAAGTGGCTTTTTTCATACATTTAAAACCCTCATATTTAGGAAAAGTTATGGAAGGAGGAAAAAATTGCATTTTCCGGTGTTGGAGGAACTAACAATTGAAAATGACAATGCCAGATGGGTTTTGGCCTTTCTAATCTTAAACATTATCCACATAAATAACCAAACTATTATGGTGTATCAGCGGAAATAATTTGTATTTGAATGTGCGGGACAGCCCGCACATTCTCACATCACGTTCATTTTTATACATCCCGCGTGTGCGTGAAAACCAGTGTACGCAACCTTTTTGTACGTGCGCACTGTTTATACATGAGGCCCCATATGTCTCTGATATGATGGAGGTTCCTCCCCAACCACAGCTGCAAAAAAAGTCCCTGCCTTAAAAGATACGTTTGGTGATTTTGGACTTATAATTTGTTTCTTACATACCTGTAGTACTTGGACCCGCAGAGAATATTGGCTCCAGAGTCAGCTGTCAGTTGAAACAGCGAGCTCCATTGCTAGGCCTCTTGCAATGACTCCACAGGGAGTTGAGAGTAAACGTGAGACCGTTCCACCATTACGCACACTATCACTAATCAGGAAATCAGCGCAGACTGCTGTGGGGTGAAAGGTCGTTACTGGCGGAGTGATCTAGTTTTGGAGACAATCAGTTCAGATTGTAAACAGTAGAGTTTGGTACAAGACGATCCACTGAGTGGAAATGGTGCGGTGCTGCTGCTTTCCGGGCCATGGATAGAAATATGTCGGTTGGTCTCCATATCGTTTTCACAGACTGGCTTTTTTAGAGACAAACCCAATTTGGACTCATTGTTAGCAGCAAGAGGCCTAGCAACAGAGCTCACCGTTTCAACTGACAGATGATTCACGAGCCAATATTGTCTGTGGGTCCAAGTACTACAGGTATGTAAGAGGCAAGTTCTATATAGGTCCAAAATCGCCCAACTTGTCCTTTAAGGGTGGAAAAATACCAGCTATCGTGACTTCAGTCTAAATTCACTCCTCTATCCTGCATTGGTGGCGCAGCTGTCTTCTCCCAAATTTGTGTCCTTGCAAAGTGGGATGGGCTGAATGAATGACATCCGTACAGGTGGCTGATGTGCTTTATGCACAATTAGAATTCAAGACTTTCGCTCCAGAAATAAGTATCCACCATACAGAAGAAGGGAACATTAGAAAAATGTAAGTTGTCCATTAGGCTTCATGCAGTACTGCTGCTACTATAGTCGTCATGGAGCTATATGAAGAACATTCATTTCTAATGATCAGGCTCAAGGTTATTAAAGTGCTCAACATGCTGAATATGCTGAATCACTTACATTCTGAGAGGCATGGCCTTTTCAGATAAGTTATGTAGAATGTAAAAAAAATACATAATTTAATGTTCATATAATCTCATGTTCATATCTTTTCCACAGTTTATGGCAGAGACCTGTGGTTTGTATTAAGAAATCTACCATACAAAATTTAACATTGGACTGTAAACCATGGCACTATAACGAAAATCCTAGAGAGGTTGGGCATGTGGAAGCAATAAAAGATTAATGTAGCAATACATTTTCTGATTTCATCACGTACGAAAACTAGTTAGAGCATAAGGCTCAAAAATACTTTAAAACCAAGATGTGGATAATTGAACATATTTTAGGCCCACTGTTTTAACCTAATAATAGCTCACATCAGGAATATTTTTAAGCAATGAATTCATATTATCTGGGCTCTGTCAGTATTGAACAAAGCAGTGGAGGAGAACAGACTCTTCTATGGCTGCCAGGTCAAGCACAAAACACTGTTTTGTTATTTCAGTGCGGTGCCATTTTCAATTGACTGGACAGATTGTTCACCTCTTTTTGTGAAGCTGCAGTCAAGTATAAATTACAACTTGTAGTGATAGATGGATAATAGATGGGTTGATGATTGCTGCGTGCATTTTCATGGCGTGGCTCTTTACTTTGATAGCCTCCTGCCTTTAATATTCTGTTTTACTATATGCCACTATTGATCTGCCTCATTCCCTTTTCTTAGTGTGGGCTTTTTCTTTTCTTACTTTCTTTCTCTCTTATGTGTGTGTGTGCAGGAAGGAGGTGTAACTGCTCAGAAATCAAACTCATCTGATTTTCCTCATTATTAGTTCAAGTTCTGATTTCTGTGCTTATCCAGCTATGTCACAGTTGTCAAATCCTAGGCAATGCATATTAATCAACATTTCTGCAAATGCTCCAAAATTATTAGGCATAAATAGTTTTAATATATGGTTCATAATTTATCACCGTTTCAGGCCTTTGAGCAGCAGACTGTACAGTAACTCTACGTATAGACACTTGCTAATATATTCCACTAATGCACAGTGTTTCACTCATTAATACTCCTACTGGTGTTATAGATCATACTAAATGGTACAAAGAGCGCTCCCTCTGATAGAAAGCATAGGAAGCAATAGAAAATATAAAAGCAATGCCATTTAAAAACCCTCTCAGGCAAGCATTTGATGGACGGCGATGTGCAGGAGGTGGCCAAGTTCAATATCAACCCAAATGAGCAGAATATTTTCACAATATAATAACACTGTAAAAATTAGGGTAGCAGCTGCAGGAGACAATGGATGTCGTCTCAGCTTTTATTTTGGCGTTGTATTGACACAGGTTTTCAACATTGGCACAGGCTGTTGCATCAACATCTATTCGACATCTAAATGTTTGCTGGGATCCCTCTGGTTCAGCAGATTGACTTACTGCCATATTCCTGTTTCAGCCACTTGGCAGGACAGCCCCAGCCTTGGACAGGTTCAGCACGTTCAACTCAGAATTAAACACTATTGTCTTGTACATAGACAAGGTAGCTCCATGTGAATACCATAATACCATAATACATAATACTAATACTTCAATTCCAAAACCTGCTCCCTCAAATGAATGGAAAAATTTGGCAGCATCAAATTGAATGGTATTTGGGTATGGATAGATGTAGACCTATTGGAAGCACCAATTGGAATACTGGAGAAACCAAAGGATTTCCAATAACACATGGTCTGCCCTTCTCTTTTGCCAGGGGCAGTTTCAGAAGCTGGGCGGGGTTATAAAGGATGGACAGAAGGTAACAGACATTAAGCCAGGCCCTGTTGTGACAGTATCAACCTCTAGTGGTGTTTACCGAGCCAAGAGTCTGGTGATCACCGCTGGAGCCTGGGCTAACACCGTGCTGTCCCACGTGGGACTACAGCTCCCACTACAGGTATTCAATATCTTGTAGTCCCACATGGGATTACAACCTCCATTACAGCCATATATAGTGTCACATTATAATGCCACTCCCATTACAAGTACAGTTTACGTCACTATGGGGCTGATATTGGCCTTTTATTAAAAAATCTGATTTCATCCAGTCACTGTCATCCACATCTGTTTGTTTTGTTTAGTAGGCTCCTTGCTAACACTATAGCATACACTATGTTGAGTGATAGCAGGCTCCATGCTAACACTTTAGCATACACTATGTTGAGTGATAGAGGCTCCATGCTAACACTTTAGCATACACTATGTTGAGTGATAGAGGCTCCATGCTAACACTTTAGCATACACTATGTTGAGTGATAGGAAGCTCCATGCTAACTCTTTAGCAGACGTACACTGTGTTGCGTGATAGGCCACTAGCATTATCCAAAGTAAGAAGACTGACCTTTTAGTAATAGAAAAAAACACCAACAACATGTTAACGGTTTACTTGTTTTAAAAACTTAAATATCATTAACTCAAGATAGCTCAGTATCCTCCGGTACAAAGCGATTACAGACTGGCCAGGTTGGTAAACATTAAAGTGCTGAGTGTAATGAAATTCACCAATGTGTCACTGCCTAGTGCATCTTTAACTAGATGTTTTGGCTTTGAACATGAAGGCCAGTAAGAAATGGCATAGAGAAAACTGTTATAACAATTTAGACTAACAAAAAACTGACACTCCACGCATTAGAAATCCATAGCAAGCTTTTCTTGACTGAATTCTAATCACTGCACGGGTTCTGTAACAGCCATCTACTGTATTATGTGGTTTTACTAGAAACAAAAGCATTACTACTGTATATTTAAACACATGTAGGTTAGAAGCCTTAGTCAGCAAGGCAATCTCTCCCATCTCGCAATATGCCACACACCCCGAAAAGAAAAGGTGATGGAAAAACAACCAGACAGCTGTTTGAGTGGAGAATTGGAGTTGGTATTGGAATTGCATTATTCAGGCTAGCAGGCTGGGGGGCCTGGGGAACGCCATGCCTGACTGAACTGGTAGAAAAGCGCAGGCTATGAGCTCATTGGCTCGCTGGAGCGCTGCCGTCTGAATTTTTATGGTCCCTGGGAATGAGAGCACGGCCGGTTAGTTCATTACACTGAAAGCTCCTGAACATTGTGTCCTTATTATTACCACCCTTGGATGGACGTAATTTGTACCGCCATGTGTACATTTCATTAAATCCTCATTCTCACTTCACCGTCACAGTGCTACTTTTGTAATTGCACTTCTATTAGAGAGAAAAAAACGATAAGGAGGAGGATGGTGATCTGTACGCAAGTATGTATGTTCAAGGTTCAACCACTATGGGTTTTTTGAAGGCTGATACCGAGTTTATGTTTTGTGCCAATATTCAGTATCTTTAAATGTGATCCTTTTCATGTAAAAAAAAATACACAAATTACAACGCTTCCCCCAGAATTTCAGGTCAGGGTGGAAAAGCCTTTGAAACATTTTACATATTCATTCATACTTGTGTGGATTCTGATCAAAATGTCAATTCATGCTAAGGTCTTCCCATAGACAACCAGTGTAATATTGATCAATTCTACAATAAACATGAAATCACTCAAACTGCATCATATCCATCATATCAGACATGGATGACACTGACTGGAGCAGATCAAAATTTTAATAAAATGGCATCAGATCCTTAATTAAAACCAGATCTCTAAGCCCTTGGTTGGTGCTGATGGTGTTGACCGTGTTCCTGCCCTCATTGCTGCAGGTGGTGAGGATCAACGTCTGCTACTGGAAGGAGAAGCTTCCCGGGTCGTACGACGTGAAGTGCCGCTTTCCCTGCTTCCTACAGGTGGAGTGTAAGGAGGCCAAAGATCACATCTATGGCCTCCCGTCCAACGAGTACCCAGGCCTGATTAAGGTGCGTCCCAGTGCAGGATCCTCCAGAGTCCAGAGTCTGTACAGTCCAAGGCTGGTGGTAGCTATGGGCAGGAGTGGGCTCAGCCCACCCAAACATGCGTCTTGCCCACCCAATCAAAAGTTAAGAACATTTTTTTTTTTTTGTTCAGCCAATGGAAAAATAGCACAGAAAATACCAGTACCATTTCTAACTTCTGATTGGGTGGGCAGCCTACAGCCCGCCTCCAAAGTCGCCCACTGCCCACCCCCCCTTCTCGTCGTGTTCAGGCACAAACACACAGAGCTCTGAAGCAGACCCGTCCGCTGCACAGAGAGTGGCCGTATTCATACCAAATCAGGCATTGCGGCACTTCCCACAGGGTTGTGCAGAGGTGTGCGGGGGTGTGGGCGTGTTTATTTGTGCTTTAGAACATAACCGCTGTGAAACAATCAGAAAATAACGTTTTATTTCTCTGATTCACCGGCTTTCTCGCTACCACCGCTCCCTCTCTTCATTCACTCTAGCTCGCTCGACCACCGCTGCTCTCTCTCTCTCTCTCTCTCTCTCTCTCTCTCGTTTTTTTTTATTTTAGGGTAAGTCAATCTGCTTTCAAAGTTGTTTTCTTTGTCACTTTTCAGTTTGAGTCTTATTCAAATAAGACTACCTTCTATTTTTGTAAATATTGGCTATGGTGTGAAGTCTCACTGGATTAGGTTTTAATTTTATTTGAGAACTAAACTCATCCAATGAAAAGAAATGTTATGGAGTTGATTATGTTAAAATCTGGATGAAGGAATTTTTTTATTTTAGGGTAAATCAATCTGCCCTCCACTGAACACACAAACACACAGCCATAAGCTGGAGAGGCCTGAGGGCACGATGGCAGGAACATCTGATCTTGACTCTGACAACTCTCCGGTTGCCAGCTGTCATTTTGACAGATTTTTGTGCCATCTGGCCAGGGATTCGAACCGGCAACTTTCGGACTACTAGTCTGCTTCTCTAACCTCTGGGCTACCTACCGCCCAAGTTGCCCACCTATTATTTCTACCAGCCCACCATATAGCAGGCTAAAACCGGCCCTGGTACAGTCCCAAGGAATATTTGTAGTGAAGGCATATACACTCACCGAGCACCTTATTAGGAACACCTGTACACCTGCTTATTCATGCAATTATCCATTCAGTCAATCATGTGGCAGCAGTGCAATGCATAAGATCATGCAGGTACAGGTCAGCAGCTTCAGTTAATGTTCACATCAAGCATCAGAATGGGGAAAAAATGTGATCTCAGTGAGTTTGACCGTGGCGTGGCTGTTGGTGCCAGACGGGCTGGTTTGAGTATTTCTGAAACTGCTGATCTCCTGGGATTTTCACGCACAACAGTCTCAGAGTTTACACAGAATGGTGCGAAAAACCAAAAACATCCAGTGAGTGGCGGTTCTGCGGACGGAAACGCCTTGTTGATGAGAGAGGTCAGAGGAGAATGGCCAGACTGGTTGGAGCTGACAGAAAGGCAGCAGTAACTCAGATAACCTCTTTACAGCTGTGGTGAGCAGAAAAGCATCTCAGAATGCAACACGTCCAACCTGGAGGCGGATGTCACTTTGGTAGCCGGTTGACATTGAGCTGAAAGCTGATACCTACCCAGTATTAGTATGGTGTTCCTAATAAAGTGCTCGGTGAGTGTAGCTTTCATCTTTAATTAATGATAAGATTTCAAATTTATGTTTAATCATTTACCACAGAGGTGTTTTGATTGATTAAATGTCATGTGTATTTTTAGGATTATAAACAAGATAAAAGTCATTCAAACAGAAAACTGTGCAGGGAGCGCTTCAGGTAAATAAGACAAAGGAAGAATTATGACCACCAATCAGGGGCAGACTGGCCATCTGGAGCAGCGGGAGTTTTCCCAGTGGGCTGGTCGACCTGTGGGCCGGCGCTGAGGCCAGCAGCACCGATGTAAAAAATGTAAAAAAGCCCCATGCTGTTTGGTGGTTCTGCTATAGACTGGCTGGGCGGCTCCATACAGCTGTGTGTGTGTGTGTGAGGTGGGGGCATGGGGGGTGGGGGTGTGTGTGTGTTACTTTGGTACGTCCTACCTTTCATACGCTGAGCTGACTGATTGTGTTGTGCATAAATTGGGGCCGAGTCGACCTGACACATGAACATTATGCTGCCTTCATGTACTCTGAGAAATATCAAAATTTACAAGATGAGTGCGCATGAACAATATAAACTAGAAGATATACTGTAGTTTCACATGAAACTGTGGGCAGGCTGAAAGCACACGAATTGTTGCATCAGTAAATACAAACGTACATATATATCTACACACATGATCACCTAATTACATAGCTCCATGCATACAAACTGACTTACATGCTTAAATACACACACACACACAGATATGTAAACAGACACCAAATAACTGAAAACACAAATTACCAAGAAAGGAATGATTAAGTGACATTGAAGACAATGACCTGATTGGAAGTTTACTGGGGACCTTTTGAATTTTTTACATTTGAGCACCAGCTACAGCCACCATGTGTCTAATCACAGTCATATTTGTTGGGACACCAATTCGTATCATTAGCGCTTTAGGTCAGTAGCATATAGAATTTCATAGGAAATAGGGCCATAAAACATGATCTGATAAGCCACACCCACATTGATCAACCACCACATTTCAGAACATTTGGTCAACCAGATATAACCAGAGATACCAGTGTTTGGCATTTCTGGCGCCCCCTGTCGACTGATTTAAAATTGGCTTGATATACAGTATATGCTTATAATACACTCATGTGCTGAGTTTAATGATGTTTAATGATGATTGGACAGACTACCACTAAGTTATGATTTTGTGATGGGCCACAAATGCTAGCAACTTCACTGGTTAAGAATAGCCAAACGATAAAAGATATCAAAAATGGGTTACATCAGTTTTTGTATCTTGGTCCTCTGAAGTTGTGTATCCATTCGTGCCAATAGGTCAAAAATTGAAGAAACCTACTATAAAAAACGTAAAAAAAAACTTACATTTAAATAACAAAAATTCTAATATGGCTGACCTTGGGTGGTCCAAGATGCAGATTTGTAAAACAAGAAGAGCTGGACGTGTGTGCAAAGTTTCGTGTCTCTAGGGCCAACTGTTGCAAAGTTCTGACCTTTTGAAACATTTACTTTTGATTCAGCACATCTCCGCAAGTAGCTGCACAATTTAAAGTTTGAATGAATCTGAACAAATGTTACAGTTATGCAAGTCCAAAGTTTTGGGTGGACAAATAAAGAAAGAAAGAAAGAACAAGAGGGTAAATACGACTGGAAAAGTCAGGATTTTCTATAGTCCCTAAATTGAGATGTGACATTTATGAGCAGAGTATGAAACCTTGTCAACAACAGATGGCAATAGTGACATTTTGTTTTTATTATATTTTGAATTAAAATGTATCTCCCAAAGCATAAAATCCCTACTTAATTTTAAACACTCTAAAAAATTGGCTATATGTGTGGATATGAATAATAAAAGCCTTTGTTAGATGGGATAGAACATTAAAAACAGGACCTACGCGTACTGTTTTATCGCGTCTGACTATAGAGGAGTGAAGTGTCTCATTTCAACTTGCCCAGGCAGAATTTTGGCTTTTGAAAAGCGCAGCGCTGGAGTTAAAAAGTTGCCGCAGTAGCGCTCAAAACCATAGTTGGGCTCTTTGAACTGCAAGTGTAGTGCTTCAAAGTCACATGTCTACAATATTTGTCCTACCTCAACAGATCCAAAACTTCAGATTAGTTCTGGGTGTTAGTTCAGCTTTGGTTTGCTTTCATTTGATATTACGTCTCTATTTTCAGCATTATGGTGGGCCAGCAGGAGTTCACAGACTAATAGCAGACCACATGCATGCAAAGGAGGGGGGGACAGATGGCGATGCTACATCACATTATTCACTCTGAGACACAGTCACTGGTGCTACTGTATGTCTTGATGTCTAATATTATGCCCGTCTAACTTACTTTGAAAGGAAATTACTTAAAAATGAATAAAATGAATGAGAGAAATTAATAATAATAAGCCTGTATTTGCATTATTTTGTAGAGGGGTTATCTTCTTTTTTAAGCTGATAGATAAAACTGATTTTTTTCCATCAGTCTTTCACTCCTTCCACCATCTGCTGCCAGAAACTCTGAAAGCTTTAGCTCCGTTTGCTCTGGAAGAACAGCGCCCTCTTCCTGTTTTGTGCCATAAAGCAATCCAACAGATTTCCCTCCAAATCTGACTCAGTGGTATACAATGTAAAATGTGCTGTAAAGTACGGTGGCCATTTTAGGACATTGACACTTTTTTCATCATTTGTAGATGGAGTTTGTCAGACCTAGATGGATTTGCTTCAGGTTTAGCTATACTTTGTCAAACTTAGATGGACTTGAGTCAGGTTTAGATGTCTTTTGTCAGACTTAGGTGGAGCTGTATCAGGTTTAGCTGTACTTTGTCAAACTTAGATGTAGTTTGAAGAAAGATGGAGTAAGTCCATCTGAGTCTGACAAAGTACATCTGCGAATGACAAATGTGGCTGAGGATGTCCTAAAATGGCCACTGTAGTAAAGGCCAGTAGAGGCTGTCAATGTTCTTGGCAATGGTCTTGTTTGTTAACATTAATTATACTAATGTCTCAAAATGAATGTGGTAATTTATTAATGGTAAAATGATACATGTAGCCCTTTTAATCAGACTGGATTACTTCTATTACTTACATGTATGGGTTTATTTGCAGATGTTACTTACAGAATCGATTGCCTACTTAAGTATGGATTACCGAATATGTATGTGCTATATATAAATATAAGTATGTATAAACATTAAAGTATAGAAATTCAAATAAATACCAATATGTATACACTATGAAATAGTGGACCCATTATGAAAAGTACAGTATCAGTATATTACAATGAGAGCGATACAGGAAACTGAAGAAGCAGAT
The DNA here is from genome assembly GCF_048128805.1 of Centroberyx gerrardi. Classification (NCBI taxonomy): domain Eukaryota; kingdom Metazoa; phylum Chordata; class Actinopteri; order Beryciformes; family Berycidae; genus Centroberyx; species Centroberyx gerrardi. The sequence goes on from NC_136002.1 coordinate 4,535,726, forward strand.
ATGTGAATATGTGTCACATTAACAACTTTTGAACTTTTATCTGCCATGATATAACATTGTTTTATATAGAAATAATCTCACTATGAACTGCGTTATGATGTGAATCCATGCGTCCAGGTGTGCTACCACACGGGCAGCGAGACAGACCCGGACGAGAGGGACAAGCAGACAGACCGGTCCGATATCGAGCTCCTGCAGCGCTACATCGCCCGCTGTTTCCCCGGCCTGGTGCCCGAACCCGCCGTGGTGGAGAGCTGCATGTACACGGTCAGCATCAGTGCCTGTCTGACTCCAGGCTTCACACCTGGTCCTGGAAATTCCTGGACTATCATGGAGCTTTGAGAGGGGAAGTCGGAATATCAGGGAATTTTACAAACAAACTTTACAGGAATATAGCAGTATTTTCCAACTTATTACACGTTCATTTCTACTGTAGTAGAAACCAGATTGCTCACCCCTTTAGAAAAACAACATTACCAAACCAGGAAGGGAGACTCCTTTCCAGAATCTACACACCAGAGTGTTTTACAGCTGCTGTGTTTCATACAGTGCAAGGCTCTAGCTTTGCTATTGATTCCACCCAATCACTGATCATTAGCATAAACAACCATGTTAGGGTTCCACCAATGTGGCTTTTTGAAGGCTGATACTGATATTTTTTTAGATTGAAGCTGCCAATGGCCGATATTTTGTGTCATATTAAATATCTTTGACCATTTTATGCCCCAAAACAATCCAAAAGTATTCAGTGTTTCCACCAGAATTGTATTCTTGTCAGGGTGGAAAAGCCTCTGGAACAGCATTTTGACCATGAGACACTAAAACTCTCCATTGAAACACACAATATTAATAATCAGTCCCACCAGGATTTCGCAGAGTTTTTTTGTGATTATTGCGGCCAAAAATGCTTGATTTTGCTGTGGCTTTTCTCAAAAATTGCGATACAATTTGCGAGGTTTTATGTGCTCCTTTTGCGGTAAAATTGCGGGAATTGGGAAAAATTGCAAGCAAAGAAAAAAAAAATGTTTTCTCTCTTTCTTTCTCTCTCTCTCTCTCACTCACACACACGCACGCACGCACACACACACACACACACACAGCCTCCCCTTATTCTCTCCCACTCTCCGTTTAAGCTATTAACTCTTCCAAGAGCTTGAATTTTGCACTCACCTCGATTCTTGCTGCTTTTGTTTTGTTTTGCACGGTCTATGGCAGTAATTTTTGTTGGCAGGTGAGTTTTGTTCATCTTCCACCTGAATGCGTGCTGCGATGACGTAAGTTACCACGACACCGAATGCGACAATTGGTCCAAATCACAAGCGGTCTGTTGATTTGGCCATTTCATGCGGAAAAGTTGCGGCAATTTTGCAAAACTGCAAGCTCTCGCAAATATTGCGGAGATTTCTTGAATTTGCGTTAATTATTGCAATTGCAAAATCGCAAGTTCCTGGAGGGACTGAATAATGATAAAGCATACTCATGCAGACTTGTGTGGAATCAGATAGAATCAGTTCAGGTTAAGGGCTTTCCATAGACAACCAGTGTAGTATTGATCAATTCTACAATAAATATGTAATCAATCAAACTGCATCATATCCATCATATCAGAGGTGGACCACACTGCCTGGACCACATCTGATTTTTAATCAAAGGACAAATCCCTGATCAATACCATTGATTAATGCACAACCAGTTCTGTGATGCCTGTCCATCTCTGTCACAAGGCCCATAGTGGGGTTTTTTCCTAATTATGTATTGCTATTGCTATGCTATATGCTAAGAAGCAACCAGTAACAGGATTGCATTACCAACTTGACAGAGTGAATACGGTAATCAGGTTATAAATTGGGCTGTTAAGCTGGCTGGTAACATGAATTGAGTGCGTTGCTGGCTGTCTGTGTTTAATTCATTGTCACATCTCATGTCATTCCCCAAAGCCATACACAGGTGTGAGATTCTGTGTACTCTTGGGGGATGTGTGTGTGTGTGTGTGTGTGTGTGTGTGTGTGTGTGTGTAGGGAGAGTGGGGGAGGGTTAGAATTTGTGCAGCCATTCTTGCCCTCAAGCAATACAGCACACTGCTTTTTACAAAGATCACATACTGAAGCTCCAGGAAAACATGATTTCTGTGACCTTGTCTAATGCCTCTGAAAATCATAATAGTCATGGCCTTTTCCCACTTAACAGCAAGCGTTTTGTTCAAATATCTGTTATTCCTATAAGAGGAAATAGTTTAACAGCTTGGGTCTGCTACAGCGATGCTAAAAAAAATTCTGTAAGCCCTCTGTTAGAGGGCAGCGCATATTCTACAGTAGATCCTTTTAGCCTGTGGGAAGAGAGCAATGCCATGCACTTTCATTAGAACACAATATTTTACACTTTTTTTCACAAACAGGAATATCTTCAAAAGCCACGTGACTACATGGTAAAAGAGTGCGCTGTATGTGTCCTTGTCAAATGGATCCAGGGGCATTCTGCTGTAGCTGAGTTCACTATTCATAGTCCCATATAGAGGAATAAAGAAGCAGGGGATTTTTTCAAACCCAAAGAGAATGTGTACAAGCTGTGAAGCCTTTATTGGATAATACTGAGTCAGAAAGTCAGAAACTGTGAGATCCAAACTAAATTCTGTAGAAGCAGGAGACATCCAAACTTAGCTTGAAACTTGGCCACTGCTCCAGCAATTGGCATTTGTGAGCAAGTTGAAAATATGTGGTTTCAAAACATTGCCTTATTTACTTTGAGAGTGACGTTCCTCCTATAATCTGCACCCTATAATTGCAATTTTACTTTGCTGGTTCTCTATTTTCTGATGTTGTTTTTGCAGGTTACACCAGACCGTCATTTTGTGCTGGACTGCCACCCCACCTACAGTAACATTGTTATTGGAGCAGGATTCTCAGGTATGTACAGTACCTGAGGTAGTTTGTTGCATACACAGAACTTGAATGGATAGAACAGTCATTCCCATTCAAATCAATGTTCCAGGATGGTCGGAGCAGCGGCCATTTTTATGTGTATCGCTGGGCTAGCTTCCGTGTAAACGGTCTTACGGCAAGTCGCTGAGGTGAGAGGTTTTACAGCAAGAACCAAAGGGGCTTCTCTGTCTCCTTGCTGCTATGGATTGCTAACATGCTAATGTTGACCAGAAGAGCTAGAGAGAGAAGTGCAGTCTGTGATAAAGCTACGTTAGCCTAACGTCAGCTTTCGGTTGAGTTTTTACAGTTTGATAAACACTCAGGCAACAAACACATCTGCACAGTTCTCAAGCAAGTGCCACACTTTACGGCATTAATGCCCAGACTTGCGTCACCATAGCAATTAACCCTTAAAATTCCATAATCACCATGTTATGCTGTACTAGCCAAATGACCATAGCAAAAGGTGGAAGGACCGTTCTAACCATTCAAGTTCTGTGGTTGTATATGATGTTTAGCACAAAATGGCTGCTGTTGTATCAATTTTAAAGCTGACATGTTACCACTGTTTCCTTTTGTCAGTATTTTAAGACGTTGTATGGACAGGTTTTAAGTGGGGTATCAAATCAGAGTGGAAACCTGAGCTCATATTTAAACCTCCAGTGAAGTAAAGTATAAGCTTTTGTCTAGCTAGGAGTTTTGCTACTGTACCACTGTTGCCAATTTTACTTTGAACACTACTAGAATTGCAGATAGGCGCAGGCGAGCTAACATGGTGCAACTTGTGGCGCAGTGTTGCAAATTGCAATTAATCCTGCAAGGTCAAATGAACACAGGACAAACAATTCTGTAGATCTATGAACCTGCAAATAAAAGGTCAGCCAAAGTGAAGGATGAACCAAACATCATAGCCATCACTAGTGAGTAGGTCTAGTCAGTCAGTTCATGAAAGCTTTTACATTTGCTGTTCCAAACACTGTGATGGAGACAGCAGTTGATCTGCCAGAAAACGCTTCAACCAAGAGGAAACTGATGTCCTTGTGTGGGAGGTGCAGAATCGCCACAAGCCAATATACGGCACCTTATATTAAATGAGCTTGGGAGGAGATAACACCTTTGGTTAATGTTTTGCTCTGGTCCTTGGAGAACCATCACGTCGGAAACGGCTCAGTGATATTAGGTGAAAAGCCAAACAGAAGTTGTCAGTGAACCGCAGAGACAGTTTGGCTATGGGAGGGGTGCATCCACCAGCCAGTCCCTGACATCTACAGAGAATGGCTCCGCCTCCACAATCCCCACTCTGTGTGTCCAGGCGCATACTGACAGTTCTGTGTTGGATGATAATCTTTCACACCACAGAAACCACATGTGTAGCTGTAAAACGAAAAATGTTGGATCTTATTTTTCCCTGCTTGAGGCAATTATATCAAAGTCAAATTAGGAAGTTCAGTGCAAAAACACCACAGCAGTAAGCGCTTAGTGCCAAAGATGGAGACAAATTAAAAAATAAAAAAAATTATGGATTGCTACTTTAATATCTGTGTTCTGAGCAGACTGTGTTCCATTTTCTTTTCAGAATGGTTTTCATGTTGTCTTGTTGTTGGTACTCAGGGGCGCTACAGTTGTGTTTTTTTTTATTAATGAGCTTACCCAAGAATGCAAATGACGATAAACTCAACTTGCTGTAGCCTGTGATTAAATATCAAAAGGCCTTTGTATTAGGTTCAGAGGTCTGTCAGTAAGGTGGCAGGGATGGGAGATGTAAAACTCAGGCTACTGGCTTCTGGAGTGGTATAGTTGTACAGTCAGTTGAAGAGAATACATTGCAATAACAGAATATTATTTTAGGCCTTTGATGGATAAACTATTAGGTGTATCCCTATGGACAACATGGTGAATTGAGAATGAGCATTTTCTCCACAAAGTAATTACAAAGGAATGCTTTTAGCTTGAAGAGGCTGAGTTTTTCTCCATAGTCAAAACATCCAAAAACTAACATTGTAATTGTTTCCAGAATGACGCTGGGTAATTATTTATTTGTCTAACAAAAAGGCTATTTCCCTAACACTCTTTGGCGATGCGTCCACCAAACTACTATCACCGTGCAAAGTTTTAAGACACTTTGCTTTTCCTCGTCCTTAAATAGCGCGGTTTAAGACAAACTTTTCCTACTTCTTAAATTGCGGCCAAAATCAACAGATAACTGTGCTGCTGATAAATCATATCTACTGACAACTTCCATATTTCCCTCCCTCTGTTTTGTGCTCCAGCCCTCGGAACAGCCACAAATACTACAATAAAAAAGCACAAAGGAAAGCAACATCCTGACTGACCCATTTTTTCCGAGCGCGAATGCCCTGTGCGCTCTGTTAGTAGATCAGAAAACAAGACTTCGGTTTCTGCCGTTTGATTTGTGCCAGTGTAAACCTTTAATAGACTCGGGCCATAGTACGGTAGGATAACTCCAAAAAATGCAAGTCATTTTACTCGAGGAATCTAAGAACCGGTACAAAGGGGATAAAAAGAAGGGACAAAAAAAAAGTTGTTATAGATTGAACACTGTCCCAGGAAGAGAGCTGTGCAGAATACCCTCAAAGCCCCGGACACAGCAAACTTTCCTCCCAGACACACAGAGCCTTAACTTTTAATGAGACTTTCTTGTCCATTGTGAAAGGTGAGGAGCCTTCGCTTTGGGTCCGGACTCGTGTTCTCTTCTAATTAACACGGCAGAGGCACCCAGAAGGCCGGCTCGGGCCCACCCTCGCTCTGTGTCAGTGGTCCTCTCCTGGAAGTTGCCTTCGGGGTCTCCTGGCACGTTTCCATCTGCTCCCATAGCCGTCTCCTTCAGCTAATTATATCTGTAATTAATTTTGGGCTCATAATTTTCCGCTTTCAGAGGAGCGGGCAGTGGCTGGAATAACAGGGGCATTTATTGCTGGAAATTTACTCTGCGGGGGTTAGAAGTCATTGAAGAAGCCATGTAATCAATACAAGGGCAGTCATGGTGACTCTGTAGCGTGTATTTGCATCCACACCGTACCAGACTGCTCTTAAAGAGGCAATTCAGCCTCTACTAATTATGTTATTTGTCTGTGTTAATAATTGGTTCGAATTACCATGCCATGCCCTCCCATTATTTTTATTTGCTCTTCTGGATCTATGGAAAGAACTCGTTCTCCAGCCCCTCTCCTATGGTGGCAAAGACGCTTAGTGCCATATTGGAGAAGTTCACAGGGCTTATCCGTAATACAAAAAAAACAAAAAACGTGTTGCCTTCCTCCCCCTCCTTCACTGCTTGCATTTGTCATCAAAGCCCGACACAAGTGCTTTAAAGCAAGTCCTGGGGGGTTGCCATGGTTACAAAGTCACCCTGTGGGTTTGGCCAGCTATTGAGGTTTTCCATTCTCCTTCTCCGGCGAGATGAAAATGCACGTGGCCAAACTGTCAGAGCCGAGCTTTTATGACTTCAAAGCCGGGCAGAAACCACAGGAGCTCGGAGACCTTTGTCAGATGGCGGTGTGCTGCATTCCTCAAGCCCTGTTGACATTCACAATTTGCCTCTCAGACCTTAGCAACAAGCTGAATTAGGCTGCATCTCGAAAATAGCCACTTCCTCGTCTCACTCCTGGGCTCGAGCACATACACCCATCACCCACAGAAGGGACAAATCTCCCTTAATTTAGCGTTTGGTCTCGGTTCACCAAAGTGAATAGATGCCCAGTGACAGCCAGTGGAATAGCTCTGTTCTTCCTTTATGTATTCACTCATGTGGGGCTCAAACCTACTGCCTGACTCAGACAAAGGGGCGTGAGACGCGGGCTATTTATAGGATAACCACAAGGTGCGGGGCATGCGTTTCCTCACATTACGATCTTGATTCACCTAAAATGGTTGGTTGACCCGTAGGTACATCTCTTCCCCAGGTCACGGCTTCAAGTTTGGACCAATCGTCGGCAAGCTGCTGTGCGAGCTCAGCCAGGGAGAAGTGCCCTCCTATGACCTCTCACCTTTCAGAATCAGACGCTTCCAGGCAAAGTCTAAAGCAGCTCTGTAGAGCCAGGACCGGATGCTTTTTATATCCCCAATGGAACATCTATGATTCAAACGAAAAAGATGTCTGTATTAATGAGTCGTAAAATTTGGGAATGTTATGGTAATTATGCACTAAGCTGTAAAATGCCATCACACCGAGTGCATCTTGTCATTTGCTGCTTGGTGGTAGCGAAAAATGCGACAACCAGCCTGACAATTGTTTTCTTATATGGAGCTACCTAGCTTACCAAGTACTTGTCCTCTTCACTATTGTTATGATACTGTACTATTCACTGTAGTGTAGTATGGAGAGCTGTATGACATCTAACCTACATTATACCATAATGGATGTTTGCACAGATTTACTTTTGGTTGAGTGAAGTGAGTAAGACATTGGAAGAGTCTAGACGCTTTCCAAAGCAATGAGAACCTGTGTTATGATTAAAGGAATCAGCTGCCTTCATTGCTGTCACCGCCTACACTGTCACTTTGACCAGGGACCATCCAACATCTGCAACTAGATTCTAACATTGTTGTGCAATTGTAAATGCACCCATCTGTGACAAATGGTAATAAAGTAAAAAAAAACTGTAAATGTATTGGCTTGTATGATTTCACACATCAGTAAATCCCCCTCTTGCTGCCTTCCCGGAGTTGGCTATTTCGCGAACTAAGCACATGGTTAAAAAGACATCAGCCGTGGAGCCATTTGTCTATGTGCAGCCAGCTGCGTGCTCAGTCTTCAGTGGTGGGCTATTGCCTGGATCTATTTCCCCATGTACCGGTAAACATTTTAATCACCAATCAGCTGGCCTATTACAATGGATGCCAACCAAGGCCATCAGCGGGAATGGGAAAATTATGCAGCGAAACGCAAGAGATCAGCGAGCTATTTGCTCCTTTGCCTCTAAGTGACTTCAGATGGATAGCAGAGAACCATTATGCAAATTACAAGAATTAGAAGTACATTAAACATGCAAATGCAAATATTCAACCACCAATAATCATCACCCAGGGCCAATTGAAACACCCCTGTGGAAAAATGTATAGCGTGTATAATCCCACAAAGCATTAAAAAAAATCCAACTTTTTGCTGCTATAACCAGAAAATGCTTTGTGTACAAGTACCAACACCTGATTAGTACTCTTGTCTCTTAGGTGTATAATTGCTTCTTGCCTTGGCAGCTAATCCAGCTCAGGGTGCTAATGACCTGTACTTTAATGGCATCTGGTTCCATTTATTGTATTATGCCACCAGTCCGGAGCATATACTGTATATGTATGGTGGTTCGTGAAGAATCGTCCCTATCCGTACGCAGTAGAAACTCTGTGCCACAGCTGCCTGGACCGAGGCCTTTCCTCTGCTTCAAAACATGTAAATATCAAACTTGGATAAACAGGGCCGAGCAGGAGTACCGGTAGTGAGTTGAAGATTGTCCCGAGGGAGGGTGAAAGCCAACAACTGGAACCATCTCTCTCGACACTGATGTGACACTGGAAAGCTGGAGAAGAAGAAAAAAAAAGAGATGGAGAATGACAGCGAGCGTTTTTTTCCACACGGCCAAGCTTCCAGTGCGGCGTCACCTCTGTTTTCTCTCCCTCACTGTTTTGCAGAGGAAATCTGCCACCACTTGTCATGAAGGTTTCCAGGCAGATGCGGGCCTTGAGATCATAAGTGACATTTTTTCCTCCAGAATCTGAACAGCGGTGATGCGGTGATGAATATTTACTGGGGTAGCGGCAGCCCAGAGGTGTCTTCTGAGCAAGACGCGAAACCCACTGGAGCTTGACTGTGGGACGTACTGGGCAACTCCCAGTATGAATGTGTTTGTGGCCGAGGGTTTTAGAGCAGTGGTTCTCAACGTGGGGTCCGGGGACCACCAGGGGTCCTTCAGGGGGTTCCAGGGAGTCAAAGGCAAATTGATGAATTGTTAAACTTCATCATTATTTAATTTACAAGAAGTTAACACAATTAGAGAATGTAGGAGAATGACTGTTTTGATTATAGTTTCTCTGTTATCTCTCTACCTACAATACAGTCTTGGAATTCTGGACAAAATCATATCTAACAATAAAAATATTCTCAGATTTGGGTCCGAGAGACAAAATCTCATCAAATGGGGGTCTGTGGCAATGTAATGGTTTTAACAGAAAAAAAAAGTTTTCATTTGTTGTTATAATCAATCTATTTTATGTAAGCACTTTGAGTTGCGTTCTATGTATGAATGGTGCTATAAAAATAAAATCACCCAGCAAGCAATTTTGGTTTGTGTTTGTTTTTTTTCTCGCATTTTTCAATTTATTAGACAGATCAAAGTAGAGAGAGACAGGGAAAGTTGTGTGTATGTGAGAGGGGGAGAGAGAGAGAGAGAGAACATGCAATACAGGTCCTGGGTCAGATTTGAACCCCAGTAAACCTGTTGACACTGAATCAAAACTGATGACATTCAAACATTACACAATAAACTAAAAGGAGGGAACTTTTATTTTCCGTCTCCCTGGAGTGATCTTTTCTGTCTTTGTTCAAGGGCATCACAGTTTGACAGTTTGACACTAAGCTTAGGTAAAAAATGTGTTGTTTGTGCCTCATGGGACAGAGATAAACGGTGAGGCTCTAATGTAGCTTTAGAACTGAGGAATGGAAGACAAACCCTGCAAACATTTGAACAGGTGTTGATGCGGCAGCCAGCGTAAATACAGCGGCAAAATGAACGTTTTTGTGTTACTATATTCCTTTTCCTTAATCACTGGAGAAGTTTTTAAGTGCCCGAATGGACGTTCATCTCAAGTGTTTGTACTTTCATACAAAGATGGCCACCTCCATCAGTGACAGAAAAACACAGCTTTCATTTATTGTGTGTTCTGTCAGACCTTTGAGCATTCACCGGTGTGTCAGAGCCGCCAGCTCGAGCACAAATCGGCAAGAAAAGCAGCGATTCCGTGCTCTGAATGTGCTCGTGGCGGCCATAATGACAGCGGTTTGTTCAAATTTAAGGATGCCAAAAAAAAAAATGTCTGCAGCGGTGCCCACAGAGATAATGCCGAGATTAGACGCGAGAGTGAGAGGAATGGATGAGGAGTCATATTGACTGACAGTTTAGCAAAAGGCCACGGATTGTGCATCAGCCTGGCACCTGTCTGAGACGCATCATTATTCTCCACTAACCTTTTCATGAAGCATCAGGGCACAGGGGCTGAAAGCATGACTAGAAACGGCGATCACCACCAGGACTAAGAAAAAAAAAACCCAAAAAGACATAAATAGGCTTTAAATCTTTTATCACTGAATCGCATCGATGGAACACAACAAAACAAATTGTTCCACTTTCTTTTTGGACGCCAAGTGAGGGCATTTCTTTCATTCCAGACCTCCAACGCCAAAGACTCATTTTGTGCCCCTCCTATTGGAAGCAATGGAGAATAGCCTTAAGGGAACTGTATGCGGGACAAAGATCAATCTTGTCTTCAGGTATTTGATTTTCTAAAATGCAAAATAGTAATATTCAACAAAGTAAGCAAAAGGAGGTAAGAAAAGTCTTAAGTTGATTTTGGGTTGATGTTTCCTTTAAGTTTAGGAACCTATGGAGGCAAATGTGTGGATATGTAAAATCATTGAAGGTTATCATCAATCTAAATTGAGATATGTTAAACTCTACATCTACAAACAAGGCTATTACATTTACATTTTGGGCCATACTAACAAAAAAAACCTATATTGTATCTGTGTACAATTTGTAACACATCAGTACTTTTTATACAGTACTTCTAATTCAACCGCATGCTCCTGTTGTACTGCATTGATATTGCGTTATGTTGCGGCTTAATATTGAAATGTTTTCTTTGTTTATGGATGTGTTGGAGTTCAGCAGTTAAACACTGTTTCCCCTCTGTGAGTTGTCAGTTCGATGTTCCTCTTTTCCCCATTAAAAATCAGTATAATTATTTAACACAGTGTTTCTCAATGTGGGGTCCGGGGACCACCAGGGGTCCTTGAGGGGGTTCCAGGGGGTCCCCAGCAAATTGATGAATTGTTAATCATCGCCATTATTTCATTTACACAATTAGAGAATGTAGAAGAATGACTATTTTGTTCGTGGTTTCACTGTTTCACTGTCCACTCTACCTACAATACAGATACAATACAAATATTCTCAAATTTGGGTCTGAGAGAAAGATCTCATCAAATGGAGGTCTGTAGCCCTAATGGGGACTAAATTAGGGGTCCTCGATATGAAAAAGGTTGAGAATCACTGATTTAACATATTATACTGTTTGCAACTTGAAATACAGATATGGATTTCTTGAAAGTAGAATTTGTGTTTTGGTGAAGTTAAGTGCAGGTTAGTGTTGTACCCAAAGTGTCAAATATGAATGCTAACTTAATCCATGTTTTCTTCAACGTCGCATAGCATTGCATACCAGAAACGTCAGGAAAAGGGCAAACTTCCAGACCAAATTCTATATGTATTACTGAAATAGCTGCAGTGGCGAGAGGCTCCAGCACTATAAGGCAAAGCAGCAAATATGCACATTCTCGAGTTGCGTGACCTCTCAGTAACTTTGAAATGTGGTGTGGAAAGATGGCTGCTGACCTTCTCGGGGCAGAGCTGTAGCTTCCAGCCCTTTTCCAACCACTCCTACACAACCCCAGAGATGAGCCTCGACACCGGGTCAGCGTTCCACAGCACCCCGGGCTTCGGTTCACCTGTCTTCCTGATAAACTGCGGATCCAGGGCTTTTTTCTCAGCTGAGACTTTTACAGAGTCTCAGCTGACCTCTCTCTCATCCGCTGCACTGTGCAGCTCCGCACCAGAGGCAAGACGGAATCCGAGAGCCAATAGGTCACTGAACGTTAATAAACACTTGAAAGTAAAGAGGCACCTCAACCAGAATGAGCACAAAGTAAGGAAATTGATGGCATTCAAGGTATTACACAAGGAATGAAAGGAGGGAACTTGCGGTGATCTTTGCCCAGCAAGCGTTTGAGGGACGGCGACCTGCAGGAGGCCAAGTTCAACGTCAACCCAAACCAACAGTTTCACAATATGATATTATGGTAGGCTACAGTAAAAGTTGATATGAAAACAGCTTTGGAAACTGTTTTGAAGTGATATCAGAGGGTATGAGGATGGACCAAGGACAAATGTAGACGTTGAGAAGATGTTGACAGCCTGCACCGACGTTGAAAACCCGTGAAAATAAAGCGCCACAATGAAAGTTGTGACGACGTCCGTAGCTGCTAACGGCATCGTTTGCGAAATCGGGACCTAAATATCTTTCTGGTATCAGTTCAAAACAGTTGATAACCAAAACTAGATAAGATGGAACTTTATCGATCCCCGGAAATTCAGGTGCCACAGCAGCAATTGGCAAAGGAAATCAAGTATAGGAAGGTATTACTTACCTTAATACTTAATAATAATTAGTACTTAATATCGGATTTCGTGCTTGTTTGGGTTGACGTTGAACTTGACCACCTCCTGCATGTCGCTGTCTGTCAGATGCTTACTGCTCGGCAGATTAACGAGTAACTGAACCCCAAACCAAATCTGTGGTGAAGCCAGACATCTAGAGGTGAAAAGTAGGGTACTGAACTGGCCATCTGCTATGGGCTGGTCTTTGGCACCAGGTGATGTCACCACCTCTGATACTCTATGGTGACATCACCTGGAACCAAAGATCAGCCCATAGCAGATGGCCAGTTCAGTACCCTACCTCAACATTAGATGGGTTAGATGAACCCTAGATGTCAGGCTTCACCACAGATTTGGGTTTGGGGTTTACTTACTCCTTAATGATCCCTCTAAAACTTATAAATGAATGATGACTGGCCAGTGATCTCAGTGCATACAGTGTATTGATAGTGGAAAATGCTGAATAACCACAAAAACGATGTGGACGGAATTACAACAAACTTCCTTCCCCAGGTGAACGGTGACCTCAGGAATCCGGGCCACGCCGCTTTCTCACGGCCTCTTCCCTCTCGTCGAGAAAGAAACGTTATCGAGCGGCTCGCCCCTTCTGAAGCGGATGACAGTTCAAGCAGGCCGTCTGCCGGTTTACGTGACACGAGGTCAGAGGCGGCGGCTGCGAGTCAGCCAAAAAACAAGACGGACTGTCAGCCGAGGAGCCCGAGGGGAAAGAGGGAAACAGCAGCCGCATTTGGAAGGGTAATGAGCTCGGTGGCACCGCCGCCAGGAGAAAAACACCGAAGGCATTGCGTGTTTTTACAGCATCTTCTTGTCACTCTCTCTCTCTCCCGGGGGAAAAGGTACGCCGGCGTTCCCACCGCCGCTCCCTCCTTCCATCATCCGAATCTCTCGGTCTTTCGCCGCTCCTTCCCTGGCAGCCGAGACGCGTTAGTGGCTGAAAGGGCAATTTCCATCATTCGGCTCATGAATACTGAACGGCCTCAAGTAGTTTTGATTAAGAGGGTTCAAAGGTTGCAGACAGTAATCTCCAGTCGGGGAGGGATTTCTAGGAAAACAGGCCACAGGAATAAGAGGATAGATTGGAATAATTCATGTTTCATTTTTAAACTAATTCAAACAGGGCGGACCGTGGCTGTTTAATACGGGAGGGAGTGGATTTAAAAGGCCATTTCATTTCACTCCAGACAGAAGTGAAATGTGAGGTATTAACACCCGAGAGAATTTCCTAAAATTGCCATTCCCCTCCTCTCAGAAGTGCTGAGGCAGCACGGCAGCTTCTGACATCCTCTCGAGCTGAAGCCGTACGAGAGGCAGAGCTGCTGCCTGGGCCCCGCCTGCTGTTTCGGGGATGTTCCCCCTATAGAAGACCCGCAGCGATGGGAGGCATCAGAATCACTTACCGGTAACCGGCGCAAGATCTGACCTCGCCTCCAGTCGTGTCCCGCTGACTTTTGCTTGTCAGTCGGACTACATCGTAGGCAGGGAGTCTCAGATGGAGCGCTGGCTGTATTTGACCCGTAAAGAAAAAAATCGGCGTGAACCTGACCTCCTCACCTCTCCAGATTTGCCCCAAATATGAAATCCCAGGGTGGAAAAATGCCCACATGCTAGATCTTCATACAGAAAAAAAAAGTGGGATGGGACGGCAATTTGATGCTTAATTAGCTCCAGAAATCTTGAAGTGTGTGTACTTTTGAAGTGTGAATTGAATATTTAATTGAATTCATCAGCCTGTGGCCAATGCATTTTGATGAAGGCCAGTTTTTTTTTTTTTTTTTTGCATAAATGCTTATCATGATTCCTTTCTAATACACATGTGGCTCTGTAAAAGACCAACTACTGCTGAAAATGTAATCTTAATGATCCACAGACTTTTTTGGTATAATAAGCTCCTTTAAAGGATGTAAATGTCAGAAAAAAAAATATACATTGGCGATAAATAGTACACCACATGTTTGAACACCATTTAATCATGTCTGCATTGATTTGCCAAGGAGTGTCATTAAACAGACATTGATTAAAATTGATTAGGAAATAAAGGAGCCCAGTAAAGACAGTTGATTCTGTTTCTATTGCAGCACCAAATGAAGAAAGTTACATGAAATATTCAGCTAGTGAAGCACAAGACCAATAAAGGCAGGTAGCCTATAACACATTATAAGTCATCGTATGTGCATCATAAGAACATTATAATAACATCATAACTGTATCAGAAAATGTCATGATACACTATAATTCATCATAAATCTGGTATAACCCGGTTATAAGTCATGTATTTACCACTGGAAGCTATATGTTTCTTTTGTTTATAACACATCAAATGAGCTGTGAGATTCTTATTGGTGTGCTACAATGTCTTATTAGCAATTTATGAACTCATATTATCTAAAGTGACCAAGTAATCTGTTATAAGAGACCACTAACGATAAGCATTTCCATTTACTATGAGCAGTAAATGTCTTATTAGTATGGCATACTGCTGATCTCTTCATAAACTCATCATAAGTGAGGCATGACACGTTGTATTATGCACCTACTTTAATAATTGCTGCACGACATAATATAACAGGTTTTAAATGGGGTTTCAGTTGCCGCATTATTCCCTGTGTTCATCTGAGAAATGGCCTTAGCTCAACTGACAGATAGAAAATGATCCTCTGAACATATACCTAATGCATATAATATTGATGGTAAGGCTTCAAACACCAATTTCATTTAGAGGCGTTGCAGTTGTGTCACAAATCTCCAAGCAACCACAGCTGGTTCCATCATGGATGTCCATTGGAGGAATTGGCTGTGCACAAATAAAGTCTAAATCTATAACAAACAGGCTAGGAACAGAGAGATACCTACCTCCTTTAGCCCTAGTCTCTACTCCAAACCAGGCCCAGTGCTACATATATTACTTACAACAGCTTCATAACCTGCTTCATAACCTGCATGCATGAACAGGTTATGCATTACAGATGCATTATGACATTTTCTGATGCAGTTATAACATTTCATTTTAACTGTTAAATTTGTGTTCTTTTAAGGCAATTCACTTTGTCTATTTTCTTTTATTTGCATATTCTTTTATATTTTTACTTGATTTTATTCTTTTAATGCATTTTGCTTGTTCTTTTATAGCTTTTTTTTTTCATTCGTTTGCCTTCTATTAATGTAAAGCACCTTGAGCTGCATGCTGTGTATGAAAGGGGCTATACAAATAAAGGTTATTATTATTATTATTATTATCATTATTATGTAACTGTTATATGCTTACATGCATGTATGATGACTTATGTGTTATAACCAACAACTCAAGTGTTACCAAACCATCTTTCAATAAAATTCGGCCCTGTCTAGACTTTGTACTGGGAATGTGAGAAAGATGCTTCATTAAAACAACATTAATGATTATTTATGTGAACACACACAAGTCGGAGTTAAATGAAGGGCAAAATGCAAAGCACATTCCTCACCGATATCAAAATATGAGATTGAATATTGATCACTCAGAAGATTAGATCTTGCTTCTCCCTCAATGACATCCTTCAAGGACACTTTCAGCACTTCATGAAACTCTTTCCATAAATGTTGCATGTACCCGGGGTAAGCTAACTGATATATTGTCTTTATGATATTGGCCTTTTAAAAATTTGTATTTTTTTGCCATTTTATGCTTTATTGATAGAGACAGGAAGGTATGCGAGAGAGAGAGAGAGAGGGGAGGACAAATGACCGCGGGCCGGATTCGAACCCGGGGCTGCGGAAGGACTGAGCCTTATGGTACGCGCGCTACTCGGTGAGCCACCGGGACGCCCCATGATATTGGCCTTTTATTAGATATTGTGCCGTTTTTTCACAATTTCAATAATCTAACTAGAATGTGTGCATTCAGAATCATCTATTTCAAATTTCAAGTGTAGATATGAAAAAATGAGTCTACATTGCCATAGTGCATGTGTTAAAAGTTCGATTTTTCATGTAGGTTTCTGAAATGAAAGTGTCTCTATAACATTTTTAATCATCTTTCTCAACAGCTGAACACAGTAATCCAGGAATCACGGCCCCTCCAGCTAAACATGCAGCGTTGCTATCTGCAGTTTATTCTCAGAGAACTAATTATTGTTATTGTGCGGTTTGCGGCTCGGCTTCGGAGTAGTGATTTTCTGCTCTGACAGAAAATACCCATCTTCCCTTTAAATTACAGAGGCGATGGAAAACGGCTTCTTTGAGCAGACAAAGTCGGTGGGATTTGGAGTTCCTGTAAGGCGTTCTCGGGGTCAACGCCGCTGTTGACACTTCTCAAAGCGAGATGAAAACATCAAAGTGGATGCATCAGAAAATAACATTCTTTTCCTTTTTGTTTCATCCGCCTGCCCTCTGGAACCCTTAAACACGAGCGCTTTGAGAAGTGCATATTCAAGTCTAAGTGGAGAGGCAGCAAGTCAAAGACACAAAGCGCTTCACATCGGCCCACGGAAAAACAAACCCAGTCTGGAGGCATTCTAAAACAATCACCATCATTTATTTACAATATATTAAACTGTAATGCAAAATTATTACTTATAACAAGTGGTCAATTTGTTCAATAACGAAAATAAACGTGAACTATTTTCAAAGCTAGCATGAATCATACAGATATTTATATATAAATATTAATGTGTACAGTCAGCAAAGTTATGTCTGCTTATGTTTTTTCTTTTTGAGCCAAATAGTTTATTGAGCCGTGTTTATCGGGGTAAACAAGGTCGAAAAAAACTCAAAATTAATTTCCAAACTTGTTTTGACTGCATAGAGAATAAGAAGTGAAGATGTGAGTCTATAAAAACAAAAAAAACAAACAAAAAAAAAAGCATGTATAATACAATCACACCCAACTTCCCCCTCACGCAGAAGAGAATCTGCAAAATCCTTTCAGCCCCCAGTGCCATGTCAAGATATTATGGACTTTGGATGGCTTGCTAAAATATTTGAATGCTACTCATAAATACTAGAGAGATGGCCAAAGGGGTTCCGTGTAACACTTCAGCAACCACAAAGATGCAGGTTTCTGTTTCTGTTTTCTTGCTGCATTGCTTGGCCAGTCTATAAAAAGACAAACCTACAGAACAAACAGGCCTCAAAGACGTTATTTCACAGTATTGGCTCGAACATATTGTAGTGTGTCCAGTTAATGACGCTGCGGTCTCCCAATGAGACTTTAAGATGCTGGTCGAGGATACTATCTGCTATCTGCCACCTGCGTGGCATATGCGTGTTTTTGTGAGAAACCGACGAAAGGCAGGTGCCCGGTGTCAAGCACATTCCCTTTGGAAAGCAAAGCACATCAAATTGAAAACAAAACAGAGACGGCGGTGTGAACGACAAGCACAAGGACAGAGAAAAAAACACAGCCGAGCCAAAGACTCCTTATCCCTAAAGCATTCCAGCAAACTACTTAGCCAAATCAAGTTGAAATAAAAATAAGACAAGGGAATTTCACGGAGGTATGCTCAAACCTCATGGAAATTCATTTTCTTTGACGGCGGTCCTCTGCAAACAAATTATCTTCCTCTGTCAAACATCAAAACAAAAGATACACACAAAAAAAAGGGGGGGTGGGGGGGTGGGGGGGAGAAATGGTTTCGCTTTCATTGCAGAGCAGTTAGTGCCGCAGCCCTCTTTCCCTGTTAGGAAAAATCATTTGCCTGAAAAAGGCAGAAAAAAAACAAACTCTGAGGCAACAAAAAAGCGAGCAGATGA
Organism: Centroberyx gerrardi; assembly: GCF_048128805.1. Classification (NCBI taxonomy): domain Eukaryota; kingdom Metazoa; phylum Chordata; class Actinopteri; order Beryciformes; family Berycidae; genus Centroberyx; species Centroberyx gerrardi. The sequence goes on from NC_136002.1 coordinate 4,553,838, forward strand.
TGAGAGCGTCTTCGGTGTATGGCGCAGCAGTTCATGAAACAGCCAAGATCCAAGCACAGCTGCGGAGAAGCCAGCTGTAGAGGAACCCACTTAAATCAAATGGCACTTGTCCCAAAAAAAAGGAGAGAAAAAACTGGGACTTTTACCAGGATTCGGCGTAAATTGGCAATAATAACACAGTGTACACATACTTGCAACAAAGGCTTTTTGGCAATACATTGTATTACGGTGCACTGATACATGTATATATATATCTTCATGTATATATATATATATAATATTATCATTGCAACTTCAAGTTCTTTGGCTCAGTTACAACCGTGATATGAGGCAAAAAAGAGGGGAGGGCTGCTCGAGCCAAACAGCTGCTTGCATGCAGCATGCAGCCAGCAGAGACAAGTCATTATTAATGGAGCTGCTGTTTCTGCAGTGAGCTTGGATTAGGAGCGGGGAGTTAAGAAGACAGCACAGGGTCTTGACAATGTAGTTTTAACACTGTGCCTAAATCCTGTGAGGATCTGGCGCGGAAAGCTCTGCAAGAGTATTAATAATAGTAACATCTATTTGAATATTGTCTATGCTTTGCTGTAGAGATGTAAGCCCCATTAAGCAGTTGAGTATTTGCGTGTGTGGGTTAGTGTGTGTGTTGTGTGTTGTGTGTCCGATTGCGCACAACTGGGGTCAACTTTGCATGCGAGGGAAAATTGCGACAACTGAATGAGTCAATAGCGGGGCATTTGCGAGGGCGTATGCGTGTGTGAGAGTGTGTGCACACAGCGAGGACTACGTTGTGGTCTCAGAAGGCTTGTCCTCGCTGTCGCTATCTTTCAGGTAGCTGCTGTATTTGTAGCGGGAGCGGTAGGACCCCTGGGATGCCCCCCTCTCTTCTTTTTCTTCTTCCTCCTCCTCTTCGTCAGATCTATCAAAGCAGAAGCGTCTCCGGCTGGGGGGGCTGGGGCAGGGAAAGAACAAGAAGAAGCTAATGTTATAATCAAACATGTGACCGGAGCATAGCTGAACAGTAGACATTGCTGTCGGGTAAACCTTTCCTCCAAAATGCAATGTTAGGCGTGATCATAAGTGCTCCAACAACACTGTAAACCCATGCGATACGGTATCACACCCAAGCATGCGGTGTTATGACGGTTACTGTGGGACTGAAGCTACACCATTTGAATAGTAAATAAATAGCTATTGAACAGAAAAGATGTGACTACACACTCTCAAAATATTGCAGTTGCTTTTGCACAGTGGTGATGATCAAAATGATGATGGTAAAATCAAATCCTCAATTAAACAAGACAAAACTGTACAGCTACTATTATGCATCTGATAACAATGTGATGAGTAACAATGTCAAAACATTATCCAAGTGGTCTTTACTGTAATATCGCCACAAAAATTCCTAGATGAATTCATTAGACACAGGGAAAATCCACTCAATCATCAGTCTACCTACAACCTACCCTGGGTTTTAACATTATTTAACATTCAAGCTGCTTAAATATTGCAAACCGGGGGTTAATTACTGTCAATCGTGCATCTTAAATGAACTCGCTAGTTGGTGTAAATCGATGCTTGGGGTCTAATTATGCCTGCAGTTACGGGGCTGGAGGGAAAAATCTATCGTGGCCTCTCTTAATTGACGACTCCTGTTATTTTTACCTTTTTGGGGCTATAAATCAAAGAGACGTTTGGGGAGGAATTAGCAGCTGTGTAAAATCCACGTGAGTGCTGCTTCTCACCACCTAAGCTAATCTGTATGATGATAAAATTCACAACACGCCTAAGCCTCTTTCTCTCCCAGTGAGTCTTCCACAAAAGTCTTAATGGCATTACAGCGGTGAAAAGAAATGTCACAATAATTGTCATTCAACAGACATAATCCTAATTGGTGTAAGAGGAGCCGCTGAATTAATGAACGCTATTACCAGTGTTTGGCTGGAAACTGAGAATGTGCAGTAAACATCCAAGAATGTCAGCATGTCTAAGGTGATACATCATCCAAAATACAACTGACAAATTAGAATTTGAAACCGTGAAAGGCTAATATACAGCAGTTAGACTGAATGCGAGGCATTTAATATGTTCATTGACAGAGGACCGAAATGCGTCTTTCAGGGGTTAGAATCACACCATGCTTCCAAAACACTCTTCAGGTAAGTCCGTATCAGGCGACCACCTACTGCCTGCCTCAGTCACTGTCTGGCCGGTACAGGTACTTCATCATCAGGTTGTCCACCTTTTTCTTCCTCTTCTTCTGCTCCTTCTTGTTAAGGGGCTGGCCCTCACTAGGTGGCCCAGCCTCTTCCTCTCCTTCTGGGCTGGACACCTGTCGACCCGGGGCTCTCTTCACGCTGTTGGCGCTACGGTAGGAAATGGTGGAGGCACCGGAACTGGAGTCCGACTCCGAGTCGGACTCGGAATCTGACGATGAGGAAGACGAGGAGGAAGAGGAAGAGTCACCCCTCTTCTTGGACTTCTTCTTGGACTTCTTGCCCCTCTTCTTGGAGCTGCTCCTGCTGCGGCGGTCATCGGCAGAGCTGTCTGACTCGGAGCTGTGGCTTCTCTTCTTTTTCTTGCTCTTGTTCTTGCCTTTGCTCTTGCTCCTGCTGTGACTACGGCTGCTGCAGCTGCTCACGCTGCGGGAAGATCTCATGCAGTCTACGGCAGATGCAGAGCGTCTGAGACTGCTGCCCCCGCGACCGCTATCTGCATCCCGGACACTCTTGCGATCGTCTTCATCATTGCGGGATTTTCCTCCCTCGGCCTCAGAGTCTTCCAGGCTCGTGCGCTTGAATTTGATAGGCTTGAAGCTCAGCACCTCATTGATGGCTTTCTCCAGGTCGGGGTCAAGGTAGTTGCGATGACTGACCGGTTTGACATCCAAGGTATCCACCGGGTCGTCATCTCCAGCCAGCGATCTGGCTTGTGGTGGCGGCATGGACATACTGCGCCCGGTGGCGGAATGAGGACTGTATGCCGACCTCTCGGTGAAGGCCACACTTCGACTATCATCGATATCAACGTCGAACTCACTCAGGCGGCAGCTGCGTGCAAGCGACATACGAGAATCTGCGCGGCTTACGCTCCCAGGACTGCGACCGCCGGACCGTCTACTCAAACAAGGGCTACTGGGACTGCGGCCGTACAACGACTCCCCGGCTCTCCCCTCGTCTAAACGCGAGGTGCTCTGACGGCGTCCAAGCGGGCTGGACAGACCTAAGCTGATGGTGGACTTGCCGTCATTCTCTGGGCTTAACCCACGACGCATGGAAGCCCGACTTGGCGCAATGGATGATATGGTAGATTCCTTGTCAAAGTCACCCCAGCGGCTGTCCATGCCTTTTCTGCCTCGGCTAGTGGCCTCTGAATAGGCCTGGGAGATGACCGATTCTCGGCCATTCATGTCGTCGCCTGCCTGGGACTTTCTCCAGGAGCTGACTGAATAGGAGTCATCCTGGGGGTCTGCGGCTTTGGGTTTACCCTTACGGAAGGAGGATAGAGTGTCCTGTGACTCCGAGTTCTCCTTGAGGGCACTGAAGAGGGAGTTGTCATCCCCTTTACCGCCGATGGAGTCGAGATTGGAGCGTTTTCGGTAGCTAAGGGAGCTCATCACAGACACGGGCCTGCTTGGCTCTACCTCCTTGCCCTCTTTATTGGCCTCTTTCCATTCCTTACCCTCTTTCCACTCTTTCCCTTCCTTTGTGTCTATGTTTACGGCAAATCTAGAGAGAAAAAAGGGGCGGAAAGGACGAAGGAATGAAGAGAACGGGACAGCAAAGATGAGGTTTGGGGTAAAGTGGAGGGGAATTGGGGGAAAGAGAATAAGAAAGAATGACGAATGAAAGAAACTTGAGACAAATCATGAAAACAGAAATGTGATGAGGAATGTTAAAAAAGTAGAGCAATGAAAAAAATAAAGTTAAGGAATAAAGGAGAGTGCATTTGGAGATGCAACTTTAGTACTAGACTACACTACTAAATGAAAGAAATTTTACGCAGAGCACAAATTGGACCTTTGACAGAATATGACCAGAAATGGCTTGTTGTAATCAATTCCTTTATGCAAAATCAAAGTACGAGCTTCTTCTAATGAGCACTATATTGAACCAGGGAGTGTGTAACATTGATCCTTAAAAAGTGTACGCCTGTAAAGTCAAGCATCATTGTAGTTAAATCCTCTGAGAGATTCATCAAGCTGCCTGAAAACGTCTCACATGTGAGTGCATGTTTAAACAGACACGCTAAACCTGCTAAAAGAGGCAGTGGCAGCTTGCTAGATGATTGAGTCAATGTGTGTCTGTGCATGCAGTAAAGAGAGATTTAAAAACTCCAAAACTTTTTAAAGTTAGGAGCGGCTCAACCGAGGGAGGGGAGTTAAATCTTCTGGTAAGGAGACAAATCTAGGGCAATCGAAGCTGTCAGCTGGCAGACACATCCATTAATCTCGGGGAGAGGCTCAGGTAGACTATGCCAGCTGGCCATTGGGCATGTCGATAAATCTACCATGGAGGCGGTTCCTTTTTAGAAAAAAGCCCCCCCGTCACCCAGGGAGTGACAATAAAGACAAAGCGGCTGGAAAATTCATTCAAGTTATAACACTCCCCTCGTTTCAGCCAAGTGCTCTGCTCCGATTGCTTTATTTCCTCTGGGTCAAACCATGTAAACCCTTTTATCCGGGTGGGCTGAATCCTAAAGCGGTCAAATGTCCGACCGGATTGCTTACTAACAGCTATTGAAGTGACAGTAACAGGAACCGGAGCAAAATGCTTGTCGTCGTACTGACCTGGAGCTCTTCAGGCTGCCGTCATCCGAGAGGTTCTTGGCGGAACCTTTGTTTTTGGACAACCAAGACTTCACCCCGTCGACACGATCCTCCACTTCAGAGTCTGTGTCTGAATCCCCCTGACTGGGTAAGGGGTTAGAGACAGAGAGAACAAGTTAGAGGAAGCAAAAGAGAGAGATGAAATGGCAAAAGAGATTATGAAATGACACGAGCAAAGAGAGAAAGAGTGAGATATGGACAAGAAGAGAGGGGAGAGTGAGGTGAAAGAGGTGTCAGACTGGAAAAGGAGTCAACAGTGGGAGTAATGTTAAGAGCAATTCTTTGTAGTTTTGTAAGTGTTAGTTTGGCAACAAAGGAGTGCTGCTTTCATTTTGGTTAAAAGACACCACATGCGGTCAACTTGAGGAGCCCTTGGAAATACACAAACACACCCGCAAGAGTGTGTGTAGACGGACACACACTTAAACACTAAACGGCAAGGCAGCGCTGCAATGGAATCACGTCATCCATACTGTATGTGACACAGGTATTCCATTTTGTGTTCCTTTATTTTGAAGTAGAGCCTACACCCTTACAACCCCATCGCCGGTAGATGAATGCTATCAGCATGGCATGCGGTTAGATGGCACTGGGGCAGAGTGTGAGGGAGCCAAGGAGGGTTCAACTCCCCTCACTCATCCAAAGCTACTCCAGAGCTACAGTAGCAGGAACAAACCCAATAATGGAGCTTGAATTAATGGGAGCAGGCACAAAATGGACAGATTTTACCTTTCAGCTTTTACTTGTTTATTTCACCAGTCACGTGCACACGTGCAAACATATGCATACACATACAATTTCAGTTCTTGACAGAATGATTTGGTACACAGTTGGGCACTGCACTGTTTTTCCTCTAAATTATCATTACACGTTGACAAACCACTGTGAGGCGTGGAGCGAAATGGAGGGGTTGTCATAAAATTTGACACGGATGAAAAGAGCACAACACTCATTAAGTGCCGTCAAAGCCCAGTGCTCGTGTGGTGCTGTGAAATTAAGTTGTTACAGTTTAATAGTCCTACAGAGACATCAGGGGGGTGGTTCAAAATCTCTGCATCTGTTTCAGAAACCCTCTCATCTTGCCGCGGAAGGCAGAGAAGAGATTCTTCTGTCCAGCATTTTAAAGCTTTGCAAGGCCCAGTGCCACCTATGATTAAAATCATTAGCAGCCAGAGACACAAGCTCCCCGGGATTTCAGAGGGGAGATATTCAATAATGGCTTGACCAGTAAAATGCAAGTGCATACCGTGCTCCCTTTCATAGAGCACAATAACCTTGGATGGCAGTGCTGGGATTGAATTCACGCCGAAGAGGAGGGAGGGTCGGGAGGAGAGATGGGAGCGACTCACTCTTAAGCTGTAATTAGCTTTGCAGGCCATGCCTGGACTATTACACAATCTAGGGATGTGTTGCTGCCGACTGTTATGATGACAGAGCAACCAAGCGTCTGTTTTTGGCAGTGTGGACTTGTCAGAAAGACTGGGTAAACATCAGCCAAAGAGGCCCCAGGAGAGGAAGCACCAACGTTAGCTAGCTGGAGCTAAAAGCTTCCAGAGCTGTTTGCTCATCTTCCCCCTCTTTTGAGATAAAGCTTCACAAGGATTTGTGTGTTTGTCGAGTTTTGGCGAGTCAACACTTCCCCACAGCTTTCTTAGATTAGTCTTTTAACCTTTCCCTTATCTGGCAACACTGTTTTAAATAACAATTCCTGCCTTGAGAAAATGGGAAAATGAAAAAGGGAAATTGTTTTTGAAGTGCAGTTCAGCAGGTTTTTGTTTTTTGCCTCATGACCCGGGTGACATTGCTGAGTTTCCTGGGACTTGCAGCAATAGTTGTGCAAGTCAATAGAAAATCCCTGCTTCACTTCATCACACTAAAGTATAGATTGATATTTCAAGCACTAAGCCAGTTATAATGAATTTAGTGAAGTCAACAAGCAAGATTATTAATCCGCTTCAAAATTCTGAAATATAAAAATCCAATAATTTGTCAGTTGCTAGAAGTAGTATACCAATCAGTTTTTCTTTTCATGTGGACACCACACAATGAATAAAGTAATGGTGACTTTAACTGAATATTTCTCCAATCTTCACCCTGAAAAACAGGCTGGCCTTATTCTGTGTGAATTTTGGTTGTTATCGGTGTACAGCACCATGATGCATTCAGAGCACATAGAGGGGGCTCTCAGGTCTATAGCCAAAACAACAATGGCGGGCACTATGTAATCGAGCGCTTCACACATGGTGTCAACCACAATTTATGTCCTTGACCGCCATACCATTAGTTAAGCCCTGCCGAAAGCCTGGGGGAAGCAAACAAACACTGTGCTGAGGAGACATTAATTGTCTGTGACAATCTGCCGCCATTGGTTGTACATCTCTGTTACACACTATTACATTCATCATTAGCTTCTATGGATCCTCCTGCTCTGCTCTGCTCCTCTGTGTCCCTGGGTCTTACAGGCACTAGTGTTTATGCCTAGAATATCCGAAACTCAGTCTGGCCAGTGAAGTCCCTGTGGGGTTTGTAACATAGCCTGGCATATGCATCCTTTCAAAGACTATCAAGAAACCTAAGCTTGGAGAATGCCTCTTATCCACAGTGTCAGATCAAAAGGCAACACTGTTTATTGTGGTGCAATGCTTCTGGTGCAATGGAGCAAATGTATTCACTTTTCAGTGCGTTATGAATTGCTACTATGCAAATAGTCATTCATTACCTATATAAAAACAAACAGAGCTTTCTGTATTTTGCAACAGATTAATACAACTGATATTATATTGTATTAATATTAACATATTCAAATATATAGATATCGAATTTATTATGTATTATATATTATTTATTCAAAATGTAGTAGTGTTCTGATAGCTCATCATTAGCATTCAAAACACTTTCTGCTCTTTAACAAAATGCTGCACTTTACAGCGCTGCTTAACAAGCCTTTACAACAGCAGAAAGCGAACAGACTGCTATAACAAAGCACTGACATGAGACTGGAATGGCCGGGAGCCAGAGGTTAACGCTGCGTGTGTGCTCCTCGCCTGATGAGCAAGACAGCTTTTTGTAGGACATTTGAGGGTTCTGCATTATTAAGCAAGTGCAAGTCAAAGATTGATGAGGAACACGCCCTCCTTCTCTGCTGTCAGGAGGGTAGTCACCGTCGAGCCGCAGTCACATCCAGCCCCGGAGCGGGTCAATGAAATATTAAGGGGGCCCCGATAACGAGAGGGCTGCTCACTGCCGACTGCTGTTCAAACACGACACAGCGGCGTCCGACAAGGCGCCCTCGGAACAAGGCGAGGCGGTAAACACAGTGGGAGAAACCGAGCAGGGCTCTCGGCTTCGCGAAGGAAAACAGTGAGAAACATCCCGGCAGATGCCATGGGGGATGACCAGGGAGAGATCATGACACACAGCGATGGGAGCTGACTGCATCACTGATATGTGCTCACTTCTGCCCCTCAATTGCAAGCGGTTAACCATACAGATAATCTGAGGGGGGTCGTTTCATGCTTGGGCTGGAGAAACATGTCAATGGCATTCATGCAATTCAGCATGTGACGTCATGCAATGAAAAGTGGAGCAAACTGGGGTTACGAGGGAATTGCTGAGCACTGGATGATGCAGTATCACTGAGCCTCCATAGATTAAAGGAAAAAACCTCCCTTGGATAGTCTTTACACTGTTAGATATCATCAATTTGTGATGTTCAATGCATTCCAGGAGTTGTTTTGTGAGGAAGTATTGTACTTTACTTTTTTGATGGTGGACAGCGGCTCTAGAAAGAAGCCCTCGCTCTTTAATTCTGAGGGATTGACACCAAATCCTGACGTTTACCGTTGATGTTGTAGATCACTTTAAAATGTTTTGCTATCAAACTCCATCAAAGCCGCACTGGAAATATCTGGACATGATGTCACGTAATCTATGTTTTGCCAGTTATCCATGGGAATAAGACACTGCCAACCAACAAAATGGACCTGGAAATGCAAGGCACATGACCAATAATTATTTTTTAAACTGTCTTAGTGTTTTAGGGTGGATTTTGCCTTTAAATACCAGAGTTTCCTAGGACATAATATGACAGCCGTATGTGATGGGCTGACTTCAACTAGACATTAAACCAAGAGAAAAACTGTTTCTCTCTCGACTAACAACTACTCTGGTATATTCAAAGACTGTAGAATACTGCATCATTTCCAGTGATGAAGGCAAAAACAAAACCAAAAAAAAACAAAACAGACAATTCCGTCAAAGTTGAAATCATGAGCTCCAGTTCCTCACGTTCGGTTCTTTCTTTTCTGATACTTTGTCACCATGTCTTGTAAACTGGTCATGATGATGGATGGAGGGACAGAGACAAGAAAAATAACACACAGAACAAATAGAAGGAAACATGAAATAAGGATCAGTCAAAAATAAACCACATGAATAAAACATGAGTGATGCTTAAAATATCTCAACAATCGTGGATATCATGGCGGATGCTGACATGGCCCTGTGTTATGTTCTTTTTCCCCATTGGGAAAGAGACTGTACCTTTACACATGTTTTTAGGGGCACTGACTCAGTGTACCACCTTATTCTGCTCTTCTATCTTGCACAGAGTGTGGAGAAGAAAGCCTAACAGAGTATATTCTAATGAAACCTGACTCACAGTGCTATTTACTGCTGCGAGGTAGAAAGAAGAAAGCTCTCTCTCTCTCGCTCTCTGGGAATGTGCGGGCAAACTACAGTGGCGAGGCTCGGCACACATCAGAGAGCGAGTAAATAAGTATTCTTATAAGGAACCCAGGAGAGGGAGAGAGACTTAGTCATGTTATTCAGTGTGTGTGAATAACATATGACTGAGTCGAGGCAGAACTCCCTTCTGATTGCTTTATCCGAAGACCCTCGCAGCGCAACATCCATCTTAGCGGCGTCACTCACTCTGTTTTCTCCCCTCTCCTCATCATCTCTGTTGGGTTGAGCCACAGTTTAGCTGTGATAACTGCTACCTGTGCCAAGTGAACCCTGATCCTGCCTGCTGTGAGGAGGGAGGGATTTAAAGGTGCAACAAGTAAGGTTTTTACTGACCCACGGCACAAAATGACCATTATATATCTGCGGGGGGTTTCATACGGTCGTTGATCAATACCAATGGCTACATTTATATGCGCACAATAATGTGACTGTTGCCGACACTGAAAGCAAGGCAATAGTCTAATTAAGCCATTTACATGATTGCATAAACTGACAACCTGCTTACATGGCTCAAGTACTCATTTTGATTATCCCAAGAGAATTGTGGAAATCAGTTGTTTTTTGCTAAATATAACTATCAAAATTTACCAAAACAATTACAGCCATGCTTCTGCTCTACCACATCATGTTGTTCGTTGCAGCCGTAGGACTATTTCTATTTTAATTACAAAATGCCATGCTTCAGACCACTTTTGGGAAACCTGTTGGAAAGATAACAGATTACAGCTCCCTTCAAGCTCCACATGACACAAGGACCTGCGCACATGCGCAACTTCACTAAGGTGAATACATGTCCCTACTGGTGTCTATCAATGCTATTACAATTGGAGTACTCCATATATGTTGCTGCGATTATGTGATTAATACAGAGTATGGTGTTTACATGGGCTCTGCCTTACTCACATTACTGCCTTAATTGCAGTATGATCGCATTTTTGATGTGCATGTAAATGTGGCTAATGACTCAATGATGAAGAAATGATGAGATTTCTGGCTTTCAAAACTCACTTTCTGGTCCAAAACTACCCACCCATTGGAATTTCAAGACCCTCAAAAACCAATCCCAAATAAATGTGCACATACCTGTTGATTAGATCTTCGTTGTCGTCACTCTCCATCTCATCCTCGATGGCCGCCTGGAGGTCACCGATCCTCTTGAAAGCTAGCTTAAGGTCTGCCTGCAGGCTCTGATTAGCCGCCTCTAAACTCTCGATGTCCATTTCCTGTTGATTAGACGAGAGATGGAATGAACTTTTCAATTGACCCGGGCCAAAGGTTGACCAGTACAAAGTCTCTGAGTTCATCTTAATGGATGCTGTGCAGCTGCTACTGAAATGTCGTGGGGTCGTGACTGTTAATGGCTGCTAATCAATAGCTGTTCTTAGTAATGTCCTTTCATGGCTGTCGGTCGGGTCCTTACCAGCTCATGTTTCTTGCGGCTGGCCTCGGCCTCCTTCTTGGCCAGTTCGCCCATCTCCTCCTTGACGTCGCGGATCTGCCTCTGCAGGCGTTTGTTCTGCTCCTTCTCGCGGTTCTCGCTGCTGCTGCGCTGGTCTCGCTCCTCCGTCAGCTTCTCCAGGTTCTCCTTCAGACGGGCTACGAGGCTCTGGGCGGCAACACAGAGGGGAGGGGCAAATGACTCAGGTGCCAGAGTAGTCTAACCCTAGTTTTGCGATTCTGCACATTATCCCTTAACGTATATAATGTACAGAGAGCTGGTCGGAATCGCTAAATAAGAAATGCGAAGTGGAGGAGTTTTGATCGCCCTTGATCGAATATTGATCGGCTTGCTATACATTATCCCACATGGCATACACATTAATAATTTGACACAAAATACTGATTACAAGCTTCTGTAAAAAAACGACTCCAGCAGGACTGTCCGCAATAACCAAGGAGAAATGTCTTTTTGGCTTAAGGTAGCGCTAGTTAATTTAGTTAGAAATCAACTAAATTGACTGGACTTATTGACTGCGGAGTGATATGATTACATGTGGATCAGCGGTCTGTTATGTGAAATGCCTTCATTGGCCAATCAGAATCAGAACCAGTCAGTGTTGGCCACTCCTGATGTGATGGAGCTTCCACCCTGACCACAGCTAGTCCAAAATCTACCCACTAGTAGACACTGTAGTTTCTTTGATCACATATTTATGAATTCACCTGAATTGATTGACTGAAAAGTATGCGTGACCATTTTATTATTATTTTACTTATTTATATGAGATGTCTGACCAGAGAAATCATTCCAGTGTGGTGTGGGAGTTCTTTACTCAACAGCTTCAGGGGCGTCAGTTGGTAAAGCCGGCAATGAAACCTCCCTCATACTGCCTTAAAGCACCTACCCACCTTCTTGACATTAAAATACAAAGAAATAAATAGGATATATCATACCTTATCAGTCTGTTTCTGTGTGTGTGTATGCATGCATAAATCACCCTGTTTGCCTGAAATGGGCTTTTCAATGATGTTCAGGACATTTTGGGTGTAGACCATTTGCTTTGAGCATGGCCAGTGGTGAGCTGGGGACGTCATAGCAACAACAAGGGTCAGAAACGAAAGAACCGCAAAGCAAAATCCCAACACCCATATCAGTTAATCCCTAGTCCCAACCAAGTGTGAGAGTGTCAGGGCCCACACTAAAGAACTGTAAAGGACTTTGGAAAACTCAGTACAACACAGATGAGGGAGGCCATGGAATAATTTGAACAACCGTCTGTTGCAGTGCAGTGAGAGTACGGATAAGGGCATAACTCTTCATTCCACAGAATTCAGTTAGAAGGCGATATTAAGAATTGATAAGCTTATTTGTATCAATAATGCAGTGGAGCAGTGTAGCGCAGCACCTTTAAAACACACACGGTAGTATATAACCTTGCTTAAAAGATAAATCCTATATGAGTATACATGCTTTCAAATCTGCCCTGAGTCTATATTCAGCTTCTGCATCAATGCCAACAGCAAACTTTGTCAGCAAGCTAGCTCCTCCATTAGCCGCTGGCCTTGTCCATATTTCACATACTGAGTGGGTGTTGTACTCTGCCTCCTCAGATCTGTATTGATTGAGCTCTGCTACCCCTAGCTTTGATGAGTTATACTTCTCTGGCAACCTGAAATATTCAGTCATTGCAGTTTTTAATGTTGGTGAGAAGTCATAAAAAGGAAAGGCAAGGCGAGTGTAACCCCTAACTGGAGGTCTTTTTCAAACTGAACATTTCACTACAAGGTAGAAATGTGGTGAGCAAAATTTTACTTTTAGCAATGAGCGTGAGGAGTGGAGGGAGTGTGCCTGCCTGTAAGCACATTGCACAGCTAGTAATTACCGAACTGAACCTTGCCAAAATGAGCACAGGGGCATTTTATCAGTGGGCGAGAGAGGATTTCAATTTCTCCCTGGGAGCGTGCAGATGGTAACCTTTATCCTTCACTTTAGCTTTTTGTCTGGGGCAAAATCAGAAAGTAATTTGAAAATGACAGAATAACAAATGGTATTGTCGAGTGAAAGTAACACAAGCTGCAGGACAAGCAAAGAAGGGATGGCGATATCTAACTGGTAGCGGTGGTGGGAGTGTCTGAAAGCTAGTGGAGCTACAGCAGAGTGGTGCAGTTGCATAGGAAAGAGTAGGATGGAGCTTAATGATGATGTAGGAGAGCAGGGGCTCTTTCTAATGAATGCAAGAACCTTTCGTTCTGTTTTTCCAATAGCTCCCTGACCCCTAGGCAGCACAGTTCACCCACCCACCATTCCCTCCCTGCCTTACACATGTATATGCACGACAGGCGGCCGGAGCTTCCCCTCCTACACCCCCCACCCCCCCACCTGTCTTTGGCTCTCACCTCCAGGCGTTTGACCTGGGTCTTCTCAAACTCCAGCTTGGTCTCCAGCTCGCGGATCTTGGCTTCCTGCCGGCTGACGAGGGATTTCTCCACCATGGACTGTTCCTGGAACTCCAGCTGGCTCTGGAGAGCTTGCATCTAAGACACAAACACACACACATGTTTATATTACTGTACTTGCGAGTACCTTCCATTGGTTACATTCATTCCCTAACCCAGTGGTTTCTAACCAAGTGTCATAGTGACCCAAGTGTCTGCAGGTTTTTATTCCAACACTACAGCAGCTGATATCACTGATTAATTCCTCCTCTCTGATTCAAGGTACTAATCACTTGCTGTAGTGTTTGGTTGCAATGAAAACCTGCAGACCTGGTTGAGAACCACTATCCCAACCCTCAACCCTAACCTAATCCTAATTCTAATCTTAACCCTAAACCCAACTCCTAATCCTAAACTAACTTTAACCGTTACCCTAACCTAAACCTAATCTTAAAGGTATAGTTCGGTTTTTGGGATTTCTCTTTTTGCACTCTTGCGAGAAGAGAGCGGAGGCTGAACCTAATGGTATGTTAAAAACAATTGGGAACTGGGAAACTTCCCACTTGGAATTTCCAACTTCCCACCTTAGAGTGTTCAAGTGGTTGAGGTGGGAACCATGGAAGTATTATATTGGTAGGAACCTGAGCTCAGAGAAGAAAATTTCAGACTAGGAATTAGGAGTTGGCTGTTCAAATGGATTTTTCCTATTCGGAAGTAGGAAGTTTCCCAGTTGTCTTAAACATACCATAAAAAACAGTTTGGCCGGGAATGAGAAATTTGATGGAAGTTGATCCCATTTCTTTATTTTTAGCTGAATTAACAATTTTATAAAAACATAAATTTGAATGTATAGCTTTGTTAGACCACCCATCCATCTTTGGAGAAGTTAAAAGGTCTATTTCCCTACTTACTTGATCCACTAGCCTTCCAGCAATTGAGCTAAGATAACCGTTCCCATACCTCCAAACTGCCAAATTCTCTAAAACCCGAACTATCCCTTCAACCCTAAATCCTAATCCTAAACTACCCCTTGTAGAAGTGAGGACTGGCAAAGTGTCCTCGCTGTGAAGATTGTCCTCCTCTATCACTGTGATGACACTTGGTCCTCATAAGGATAGAAGTACAAGAACACTTACACACGCGCACACACAAGCAGGACACCATGACATAGTGTCCAGCAGTAACAACTTGAGAGCTCAAAAAAACATATGTCTGGGAAAAGCCTTGGAACAAATTGTGGCCATTTTCGAGACAACTTAGGCTACCTGAAGCACTGAGTGATTCAACCTCTAAAAAACCTCTTCGTCAACCTCAAATCAAAGAGCCGGGGAGAAGGCTTCTCATCTCTGTGGGATGCTTTAACTGGAGGACGAGGCCAAAATACACATCTATCATCCATATTCTTTAAAGGAGCAGCCCGGCGCTTTCGTGCCCAGATTCTAACATCAGTTCAGAGTCGGACTTCGCTTAAAAAAAAAACGGCCCTTCATTACCAGACCCCTTTATATCCATAATTCAAAGCCTGCAGACATGCCACAGAATACATTGAATTCTTTTATCAGCTGTACGACTATTTCAAAACTGCGAGAAAGAGACACAGAGCGTGTCATTGGGAATAAGGATTTCCTGAGCACTGACTTCAGGATGTATGAAAGACAGTGGATTTTCTGTCTAACCCAAACAACTATAATGCCGAAATGCCTCCTGCTCTATCTGGGAGCAGGGAGTAGGAGCCATTATTTGACTTGCTGTGTTAGAGCCACGTGTTTTTACTTTCATTTTCGTCTCTTCTTCCAAAAAAAATTCAATGTTCACAGCCGGGCCAGACCGCCCCCCCCCCTCCCCGGCACAAGCATTGGCAGCATGTACGATACTGTGACAGTTTTCCCACAGGTAATGAGCCAGCAGAGAGAGCTGGTGGAGGAGGGGGAGGTGGGTGGGTGGAGAGGAAGAGGAGGCTGGACATGGCGCCTCGCTCGCCTTGACGGGAGTTGCAGGACTCGCTCTCGGCGACGGCGTGGATAATTGCTCCGAGGCAGAGGTCTCAGATGGTTATCGCCGAATGGGAGAATGCGCGGCTCGTGTCGTACCGAGACACAAATCTCTTGTATCTGGGGACGGGGGGTGGGTCAGATGCTGGGGTGGCAGTTACAGCTCACGGTATTACAGGTTGGATCTCCCTCTTGGTGGCTGGGCCTGATTTGACGGCTACAACAGCGGCGGAGAGAGAGAAAAGGGGATTCGCGCGGCGCCAGACTGAATCATTAGGAGGATGACAGCACTAGCATGTTCGGCATTATTGCTTGTCTGGGAATTGTGAGCGCGAGTCGGCCATCTGTGGCACGTCTCGCTGAGGCAAATCTCACTTGAATGACACATCAATTACATCAAGTGTTGTATGTGTCAAGAGAGCCACGCAAAGTCACAGGAAAAGTGTGTGTGTGTGTGTGTGTGTGTGTGTGTGAGGGGGAGGGGGATCCACGTTACTTTTAAAAGTGATACTCCACTGGCCACTGGTACTTTTTGCGGCTACATGGGTTTGAACTCATTCCATGCGGTCACATCTCTCTCTAGCCAATATACTGTCCCTTCATTTTAAAGTGATAATCCGCAAGATTCTTGTTTTTCTTGATTTTCGCCACAACATAATAAGAAAAACACTCACCGCTCTTTTCATTGTCTGTTTTCTTTGTACTAACCAGCTCTTCTTCTGTTTATTCTAAACAAACCGCTGTCGCTGCTTCCAGACATGTAAAATGCATTTTTCCCGGGAAAGAGGTGTCCATACATACATGCTTAGAACAGCTAATCTAAAAGTTTCACAAACTGGCTATAGGTTGAATCACTATTGTATGGTATCAATCGGCGATAAAGAGTAGCAAAATGAACAAATATTTATATGAAAAAGTTGTGGATTATTACTACAAAACATAAATAACGTGGGATGGAGAGCAAACTGCGCATCTTAACTGGGCATCTTTGTCACTGTCAGCGGTATGCTACAAGCAGACAGTGCCTACCTTCTCCTGGATCTCCTGCTTCTCCTTGAGGGCCTCCTCCAGCTGGGCTTGTAGGTCGCTGATCTGGGCCAGATTCTGGGCCGACTACAC
This sequence comes from Centroberyx gerrardi, assembly GCF_048128805.1. Lineage (NCBI taxonomy): Eukaryota > Metazoa > Chordata > Actinopteri > Beryciformes > Berycidae > Centroberyx > Centroberyx gerrardi. The sequence goes on from NC_136002.1 coordinate 4,570,398, forward strand.
CACAAAAAACACAACAAGGAAGAACTGAAGTCAGCGGGCCGGTTACAAGTGGAGCTGCTTTGTGGTTAACGGCGACAATCTTTTCTATAATCCAACACAATTGGACAAGGATTTGGCTAAGACCTTACGTTTTCATGTTTACAAGTAGACCATCAATTATATGTAAATGTAAAGCCAGAATCCTCCCATCCAAAGCCAAAAGATAAAAAAAAACCTTCACACTTAACAAGATAAAATAAATAAATCTGGTGGGAAGCTGGGTTTTTTTTCCCTTCAAAACCTAAAGGGAGGGCACAGCAGGCCGGTGAAAGCACATCAATAAATCTCATTTCAATGTGACCTGTGTGAAATATTTGAGATGAGTGCTTTTTTTCCAGTAGATGAAGCACTCTGCTAAGGCGAGTCCCAACGGGAATAGAGCCGTTTCACTTTAGACCGGAAGGATGGATTCATTTGGAGCTGGTGGAGGCAGATCGCTCATCATTCCATCAGCGATGGAGAGAAAGCGCTTTTCACTCCACTTTCATTTCCACTTGGTGCTCATCTGCACATACAGCTACATTAACATTAATGTGGGCCGCTCGGAGCTTGCCAAATACTGCCACTTTTAGAAAATTACTAAATTGCTGGGGATAGATTAGGTCAAACAATTCAATGTAAAGCTTGATATAGGGATTTTATTTTTTTTGCGAATAAACCGTGTATTGCTTTTTGACATGATATGGAGGTAGACCGTATGTTTGTGCATACACATGTGCTTGGCTGTGTGTGTGTGCTGGTGTGTGTGTTACGGTTAGACCGATACATCAGTTTGGCAATATATTGGGCTGATATTGGCCTTTTATTAAAAATCATATCTGTCAGTCAATGTCGTCCACCTCTGATATGATGGATATAATGCGGTTTGATTGATTACATATTTATTGTAGAACAGATCAATACTACACTGGTTGTCTATAGACATTATTAACCTGAGTTTTATTGTTCTATGGTCTGCTGTTTCAAGGGCTTTTCCACCCTGACAAGAAAAATTAAATTCTGAAATACTGAATATTTTCAAATTTTTTGGGTGTGTTGTCCAAATTATCAAATTTGCAAATATTGAATACTGGAACAAAATATTGGCTACCGGCAGCTTCAAACCAAAAATATAAGCATTGGCCTTCAAAAACCCATACTGGTCGAACCCTTGAGTACGTGTCTGTGCGTGTCAGTGAATGTGTGTGTGTGTGTGTGTGTGTGAGAGAGAGCGAGAGAGATAGAGAGAGAGAAAGACAGACCTGTGCCACAGCAGACTTGTGTTTCTTCATCAGCTCATTGAGGTCCTCCTGGTCTTCCTCCATCCTGGACTGGAGGTCGTTCTTCTCCCTCTGCAGACGACTCAGCTGCTCCTCCAGCTGGAGGAGAAATAAAAATAATACAGAACAGAGAACAGAGAGAGACACGTCAATCATGTGTCATGTCATGACACATCAAAGCCAAGAATGTGGATCATGTTTGAGTTGCAGCTGAAAATTTCAGAAACCGGTCGGACTAAATAGCTGTCATTACCTTGTCTCTGTACAGAACCTCCTGCGCTACACTGAACCTTTGCTGCCCTACAAAGTCAAACAGCAGTAACTACTTTTCGTGTGTTTTACCAGTGTTGGGGAAAGTTACTTTTGAGATTTGAGATTTTGAGACTTTTCTCCTGAAGTGTCGTTGTATTGTGCTTGTTATGCAAATGCTTTTTTTCCCCAAGGTGCAGCCAAGGGCATCATGAGGCCTAGATGGCGTCTTTCCCATACATACGCACAAAATCAAAAGTTGGTCAATGTATAGAAACGAATCTAAATCCATCTCTAATGCGCCTAATGTGCGCACCAGCAGCATTGTACTCAATCCAACAGAGTCTCCTGGCGTGAAAACTAAAGTGAAACTTAACATTCCACAATTTGCTCCAAACTCTCCTGTGTTAGTAACAGGATGTAAACACTAACCTGATAACTCGTCTTCTGCTGCCCTACAAACTTTAACGGTAAGTAACGTTATTACCTTTTGGTATTTAAGTAACGTTAGCGGAATTATTTAACCAATAACCGTGTCACAGTGCTTTAGTGCACAGAATTGAATTGAACTGAATTGAACACAAACCGTGGATCTGTGCTTGTTATATTTGAAGTGCTGTTCTTCGCAGCAGTTTGTCCCCAATGCATAACTTGCAGGATACTATGATGTTTCTACTTTTCTTTGAGCAGATCAAAATAATGTGAGCATTTCTAATTACAGAATTTTATATGTGGGCCCATTTTCTGACCAGCTAACCTATATCAGAATCTGGAACCCGCCAATACCACCACCTACATCATCTAAGTAAGTAAAAAGGTATGGGAAGAAATGTTCCGTTTCACCATTAGGTGTGAGGCTTCACCAAAGATTTCGATTTGGGGTTTAGATACTCTTTAAAAAAAACTACCGCATGAAGTCGTTACGACAAAAAAGTAATTTGATTACTTACTTATTACCATTACCCCCCAACACTGTGTTTCACAGGGTAAAGGTCATAACTAGGGTTTCGTTTTTAATATGACTAAAAATTATCACAATAAATGTTATTACATTATACATCGTCCACTTGGTTACCTACAATACTTTTGTTGGGGCAGGGGCGTAAACTTTCACATTTCTCAGTTTCATTATTTACACAGTTGCAGCTCTTTGGCTTTGTGGGCATGCTACTGTGTGTATAGTAAAGGTTTTCCTCCGAGGAGCTCCCTGATTAGCTCACAGCCCCGCCACTGATCACAGGGCCCAACAGGGGTCATTTAAGGTCCCAGCCATAATCAAGCTCTCCAATTAGTGGCTAAATGCTAGCAGCAAATGCCTCGTAGCTACCTTCGGCTAGGGGGGAGGGACTGTGGAGTAATCCTATTTCTGTAATGACTGGGATAATACAAGAGGGACAGAGAGAGAGAGAGAAAGAGAGCGCAATTGGCGGTGCAGGGCTATGGATTAATAAATGATGAATAATGTGGCTGTGCGAAAAAGGCTAATGAATCCATTAGCACATAGCAAGTAGATGAGAGAAGTGGGGGGAAAGGCAGCGCTGACACCGTGGCATCCATCTTATTAAGATACAGTCCAAACAGACCTCAGGATGCATAATGGAGCACATCTGATGAATATGACTCGCTGAAGGGAAAGAGGGCTTCAAAAAGAGAGGCGGCTGGCAGACAGGGCTGTTTATACAGCATTCCTAGTACTATGTAACTGGTTTGGTTGGTGTTTGGATTATAATGGTAAGTTTTTTTTATTTTTTTTATTAATACCACCCACTGCTGAGATGTAGCGAGGTGTACTCCAGGAACTAAAAATATCCATTTGGAATCTGGGGCAAATTCATTTACATATCGTACTTTCCTTTTTTAAAGTCAACTTTTGCCCTCTCTGAATGGTAATATAAGCAGCGACTTTGAACGCAGCTCCGGCACTCTCAGTCACTGAAGGTGTGTGTGTGTGTGTGTGTGTGTGTGTGTGGGGGGGGGGATATTGTGATGGACACTTCAAAAACATGTGCCAGTCTGCAGCGGCAAAACTTTCATTTAACAGTAGCCTGTCAGTGCAATCTCAACCCAATTATGTACCTAGGCTCTTTGGATTTTCACTTTTTTCCCCCTCACACTATTACAGCCAAAAAGAAAACCCCAAAAAAATGCCACGGTGCTCTCTCTCTCTCTCTCCATCTCTCTCTCTGTCTATACATATTATTTTAGATTTATATATGAAATGAGTGCCGATTGAGGCGGGATAAAAACAAGCTGTCAAAAACACGCAAGACAATTTTCTCAAAACACTGCAATTACAGCGGGGGGACGGCGAAGCGGCGGGCCATCTGAGAGAAAGAAATGCTATTTGCATGATTTTATCTATCTGGAATTGCAGTGTGAGATGTGGATAGCGGCGGAAATGCATGAAAAAAACCCTCCATTCACGTAATAACCATTTGTTGTCATGGCGCAAAAATTGCCCTTCAAAAGGCACCATTTTGAAACAAACAGGCGGTGAAACATTCATTTTATCCACGCACAACTTGCCTCCCCACACTCAAGGACAACATTTGACATGTATTTTTGCTAAAACAATCAAATGCCCTTTGTTTTCCAAGATCTGTTGCTTCCTTAGTGGAGCTTACTTTTACATTCTTTGACTTTTCTTTGACAACCACACAAAAGCACCAAAATGAAAGTTGAGACAAAGTCTGTAGACGTTCGTAGCTGCTACCTGGATCGTTTTGTGAAATATCTTTCTCACATCAATTCAAAGCAGTTTCTGAAGCTGTTTTGCTAGGAATTTTTACCGTGCCATAGCATCATACTGTGAAAATTTTGCGCTAGTGTTCGCATGCATCAACGCTGCACACATCTTGCAGAGCGCCGTCCGTCAAATTCTTGCCGGGAAGGATTGAGCGTAAAGAATTACACTCAAATTGGCCACTGCTGTGAACAATAATCAAATGTCAAGGTACAATCGGTTCTGAAAAAATTTAAGTTATTGAATGTGTGTGCTGAGATTTCTGTTGCTACAGATTGGCAGATTATATGGAATCCCACCCCTACATGGTAAAAAATTCCATTTTGTGTTTTTGTATCTTTTGTGACGCCTGCCAATGCCGACTGTGAAATGTTTGGCTGTCACAACTACCATCCACCTGTCAAGCAGAAGGAAGTGGTGACTTTGTAATGCCAACAGCTACGATACAGAGACAGGGAACACTGCTAACCAGTTACCTGTTTCTCAAAAGTCCCCAAGAGCTGTTTATTCATCGCCTATTCATTTGAGGACTAAGCCTTGGAACCCTTGGAAAATGGTTACATGTATGAGACTGTGTGTGTGTGTGTGTGTGTGTGTGTGTGTGTGTGTGTGTGTGTGTGTGTGTGTGTGTGTGCATCCTTGCCTGCCACCTACTTTTGTTTGGCAGGGCAAAGAAAACAGTGAATAACAGACTAGAAGACAAGGTGAGGGAAAGCAAAAGAGTCATCCAGACAGCCTAACTCCTCCATCCATCTATCCAACCATCCAACCATCCATCCATCCATCCATCTTCCCCAAATATCTGCTCCTGACCCGCCGCCGTGTGAACTCAATTATCTCTACCCTTCATTTCACTGTGGAGATAATATTCACCTTGCTGATAACAATATAAGCAGTAATACATTTCAAGGTGACGTGTCTTGTTCAAATTAGAAATGGATTCAGAAGCATGTTGAGAGTCTGGGCGGACATCATTGAACGTCCGTCGATAATTTCGCAACTTCACCTCGATACGCAGATGGAAGGAGAGAAAGGTAGAAAAAAGCTGGATACAGAGAGAGAGATGGGGAAAAAAGGAATAGAAGAAGACATGTGGGAGTGAAGAAGGGGGAAAAAAAGGCGGCGGCCACTGTGGGACCAGATTGCGAGGGGAAAAGGTAAGAAAATACCCAGGGAGGGAAAAATATAGAGGTCAAAACAGGTTAGGGAGAGTTTGGGTGGGGGGCCCGATATTGGAAGGAGGAGGAGAAGGAGGAACAACTGTAAAGAGAGAGAACTGGGTGTTTTTGTGGGGGGAAGAAAAACACAGATCCTCCCCACCACAGATAGAAGGAGAACGAGAAGGAGATGGGAGAGAGGGCGACATTAGACGATGTGGGGAACAAAGCAGAAAACTAAGAGGAATAGCAGGAGTAAATAAAGGATGGAGGAAGAGCTATGGGGGAACAGGTGTGTCCTTTAACCCCTTCTCTCTGGCTACTGGCAATGTTTTGACATGTCTACTGCTGCCCTGCTACCACCACAGATGGTGCAGGCTTGTAAAAAAAAATAATTAAAAAAAGGCTGAAAAACACAACCTAGTTGATTACGAGTGACGATAATTTCCAAATGTTGAGGCGGCTTTTGTTTTTTTTCCCACATTTGAGAGCTACATATCATTTTAGAAGCTTAATCATGACACAAGTCCAACGCAATGCAACGTGAGTCTAAGAGAGGTGTACTGACCCCCTGTTTCGTTTTGGAAATGTCCTCCATCTGAACGTGCAGATCTTCAATCTCCACTTCCATGGATTTGCGGGCTTTGACCGCAGCTGCGCACGTGAACTCGGACTCCTCCAGCTGCAACGGGCACAGAGGTGGAAGGGGAAGGCATCGTTAGGGGAAAGAATGCACGTCAAATCCTGCAAATAGGATTCTTATTCAGAAATGTCATTAAGGCTGCAAAGCACTGTCTTACAAATATGAGTTACAGTATTATGTGTGTGCAAAATAACAGCAGTAGACCAAAAAAATAAATATATGCAGTATGATTAAGAGAGAAATACTACAAATATTGACATACATGAGAGAGAATATGGGAATATGAAGAAAACATGTGAAATTAGCTTCTATACATGATGTGTAAAATGTGCTTCGTATTCACATTAGCAGGTTTACAGAAGGCCTTACATGTGTACAGAAAGTCGCTATGCGTGTAGACCTGCATTGTTGGAATATTCAACTTATCAAATATATTCTGTTTACAGAAGATATTCAGCAAACGTGCAAATTTGTATATGTGCATTGCTAGCTGTTCACCTTGTCAAAATATAAAGTGAAACCAAACATAAAACCAAAACATGAACCCAAACATAAACCAAAAAAATAAGTACAAAAATGTACAAAAAAAGTGATTGTGCAAGGGTGCATGCACATAGTTGTCTGTTCACATTATTCTGTATCGTTGTGTAAGAGAGTGAGTCGGTGTGAGTTTGGTGCTGCACCTGGTTCTTGAGCTGGGCGATCTCCCTCTTGCTGGGTGCGTTGTTCTTCATGTGGTCCAGCATGATCTGGGCGTCCGCCAGCAGAGCCTTGGTTCTCTTCAGGTCCTTCCTCAGACGCTTCTCTGTCTCAATGTCGCCGTGTCTCACCTTGGAAACAGGTATAGCAGGGTTGGGTGACTGGACAAATACATCAGGGAATACTGTTTATTTTCAGTTGGGGATACACCACCACCTGGTTCAGGAGGTTGTTTCTTGACTATGAGGACTAACAGTAAGTAAATAAGTAAGTAAATCTTTAAACCAGGGTCACAAAGTGCTTCACAAAACAATGTAGCAGAAACAATATGTAACAATATAAAAAGATGAGTTTTGAGACGCTGGTTAAAACACTCAACTGTCTTTTTAAAAAGTAAAAATTCCCCTTCATGGTGCATTTAAAAGCTACATTTACAAAAACAGAAATGCTTCCATCAGCTAAGGCGGCATCTGTTTCCATCATCTGGGTTGAAGCGATTAGATTTATTGAACATCAACAAAACACATCCACCAGAAAAATGGAAAGAGTCTTTCAAGAACTGATTAGTATTGGTCAAGTTGTTATTGTTGTTTAGTGTCACTATAATATTGGCCACATTTCATGCTTTCATTTGAAGAAGAAAACAAAGAAATGTACTTGGCAATAGTCTAATGTACCAACTAATGGTCATACAGCCATGATGGACAACATCTCAGAACATCCAAAGCCACTTTTGAGCTGCTGTTCAATGAGACTGAAGCATTCATCGGGCCGATCAAGCCGGGCCTACATCATTATGTATTCAACAAATCTTTTTCATTGCTATTTGTTGCATGTCTTTAATAACAAAAGAAAACTCCTTCAAGTGAGCGTAAAAACAGTTTTTGCGCTATTAAGACAATTTTCATCAGATTTTGCAGCTTCCATTCAGCCCTTCTAATTCAATACATCATAATTTGCATGAAAATACGCGGTTGGGATCACGCTGCATTCAATGCATGATCAAATGCCACAGCTCTCAATTGTGTCGGGGCTCTCATTAGCAATACACAGAAAACCACTTCTTTCTTCATAGCACTGTCACAACCTTGCATGCATTTCATATGGCACACTGCCTCAAACACTTGTCGTTGGCTGTGGCTGTTTGTTACAAGCATCTGTTGTTTATCTACCACGATGACTGTGTGGTGATATAATGGAATTATGTGATATGCTAACAATGTGACTCACAATGCACGTATGAGAATATTTTAGATGTTGTTGATTTAGTATTGAAATGTAGAAGTGTCTTCACTGTATATGGGGAGATAATAGTGGTGAAATAGTCATTATTACACATTCTCTAATTGGGATGATTTCTAGTGAATTAAATTAGAGCAAAATTAAACTCATTTGGCTACTTTTCGCTACTTTTCGCTTTCACTTTAAAAGTATACCCATAAATATTCCTCTAGTGTTTCACAAGTATCTGTAATCAGAAGGTAATGTAATGGAATACAGTTACATGTTTTTTAGCGGGAGCTCTGTGTACGTTGGTTCGTTGGTTTGTGTGTAACGCATTTTGCAATGCGCAGTGTTTAGGGTAATTACGGTAGGGGAATTACTGTTTAGGTGATGCAGAGCATTTTCCTCCTTCCATCGCCTTTGCATGCATTCACGCCAACTCATTTATTTTTGCACGTTCTATCTGAATATAGGGTAAGACAGCTCATCACTAGTCATGATAGGACTGGGACCCAACGCTCAACCAGTAAAGGTGTGTTCAGTATGTAGTTACCTCGTCCTGGGCCGACAGCAGCTTCGCCTCCAGCTCCCTCCTCTCTTTCAGCACCTTCTGCTTCTCATCATACTCCTCTTCTAGCTGGACCTCCATTTGCTTCAGCTGAAAACACACAGAAATACAAGTGCATTCATTCTGTCTGTCCACACAGGAATACCTCAGTGAGGTAGTAACTCATCTACATACAAGTTTCAAATGTAGGTTTAAAAATTGCCCAGCAATCCCACGTACTAAATATTAAACCATCTTATCATCATATGGGCTGTAGAACAGATTCATTCTACCAAAGTCTGCAGCAGCTAGTATTTTTGAATACTAAGGACGCATGAAAATGAGCAAGATAATATGCCGGGGCTAAAAGGCTCAGTCATAAAATTCAAAATTTACATCTAGAGAAAACCATAGGGGTATTTCTTCAATGTATTTATTCAGCATAATGTATCGCTATGTAAATGTCATTGGAAGAGACAGTGTACAGTTGGTGCTCCCAGCTTGTGTAACCATGAAAAAAGATAATTATGCGTAGGCTGCTGAGGGCTCCACTGGTTGAGGGCAGTGGTGGGGGCAGTCGGTATTAGCAAAGGAAAACAAATACAAAACAACACAAATAGGCTTAATAGCAACAAAGTTGAAGTTGCACCCAAATACCAGCACCCACCCACTCACCCACCCAGCCATCCACACACAGACCAACACACAAACACACAAACTGTCCATCGTATCAATATCAAGGCAAAAGCAAAATTATAATTCAGTGTGCGCTTGTGTGTCAATCGAATAAATAAGTGTGAAAAAAATAGAATGTGAAATTGAGAAAGAAATCGGTTTGGTGTGTGTGTGTGCGTGTGTGTGTGTTGCATATCCTTACCTTCTTGCTGCAGGACTGTCTGATCTCCTCCACCTCATCGTCTTTGCTCTCTATGTCCTTGGAGTGGGTTTGACGCAAGCGCTCCATCTCCATCTCCAAACGCAGCTTGGCCTGGAAGACAAACGCAGAGAGACACTGTACACACTGCATTCAAAATATATACTATTGTCCCCCACCGTGAAATCGGCCTACTATGGATTCTTCGTCTTTTTTGAGAGTTTTTCCTTGTATGCATTGAGGGTCTAAGGCTGGTGGTGCCGGGTAGATTAGGTAGGCTGTCTTGCTATGTGTCTTGTGCTCTTCCTGATGTTTGTCCTATATCATTGTGTTCTATGGCTGATTGTTGATCAGTTAGATCTAGTTAGGCTCATTCTCTGTACAGTCCTTTGAGACATGCTTGTGTTAAAGGGCTTTATAAATAAACAAACTTGAACTTGAACTAGCGGTGGTCGAGAATAGAGTTCGACCAATATGGATTTTTGAAGGCCAACACCAATACCAATATTTTGAATTGAAGTTGCCGACATTTTGCCAATATTTGACCATTTTCATGCCACAAAATATACAAGTATTCCATGTTTCCGCCTGAGTTTTATTTTTGTCAGGGTGGAAAAGCCTCTGAAACATTTAGATCATGGGATGCTAAAACTCTCCATAGGATAATAAACATATTCACACATACTTGTGTGGAATCCAATCATTACAAGCAAGGCAATTTCTAACCCGGATTTCTCCTTACTGACAAAGTGGAAATGATACATTCTGTACCAGTTTTCAGTTTACACCTTGCAGACAATGAAGCTCAAGGTGTAATGTAAATCTCTGCGTCTCACACAGCGGGGCGCGGGATGACGGTGTGTCATTCCTTGACAGCTCTTATGGAAAGCGCTGGAAAAACTTGTCATACCAATTCGGCGGCATGCTCGCAATTATGCCTGATGGTCTGTGCCCCTCTGCTGTGCATGTCAATGTTGTCGCCGTTACCTCGAACCTGCAGTCTCGGTGCTTTATGTTTCATTACCTGGACTCAAGGTTTATGTGGTCCTTTGTGCACTGAGGAAGGTTTGTGACCCTAAAAGCCACAAAACCCATTACACATCCATCACTACAGTTCATAGTGCACACAATATGTTACATAAGATATCTACATTTGTAAACATACTTGATACAGTGAATGTTTTTCTTACAATTCAGATCTGCAAACCGAGAGACTTTATGTATATATGTAAGGCCTTCTGTAAACCTGCTACTGTGACTACAAAGCACATTTTGCAACTATATATATATATATATATATTTTTTTTTTGTCTTGATATTCCCATACTCTCTCATTTATATATATTTCAATATTTGTACAATTTCCCATGTATTAATCCTACATGTATTTCATCTTTTAGTATGCTTTCTTATTGTACATATTTTGATTCATTTTTTCATTGTGTCAGTATGTTCTACTGCTCTTACTTTGCACTCTCATAATGCTCTAACAGTCATTGTTTCTTTTTTAACTCGCGATATTGTGATATTTTCCATGATATCGACAATTACATATCCAATATGCAATATATGATATTATCACAAAGTGCGATAATATTGTATATCGCGATATTTTGGCGGGACAGTATCGCGATGTTACATTTTGGATATCGGCCAAGCCTAGACGGGAGGCCTACCTGCTCCAACATCTGGATGGTGCCGGCCTGCTCATCCAGCTCCTCCTCCTGGTCCTTGACCTTGGCTTCGATGTCCCGGAGCTGCTTCCTGACCTTGGCCAGCGACGCCTCGTCCTTGGACTCCTGGGAGTTGAGGTCCTGCAGCTCGGCCTCCAGCTGCTCCAGCTTCAGGTTGACCGCGCACATCTCCAGGTCCTTGTCCTGCGCAGGGGGTGGGGGGGTGAGGGGGAGGTTACATGCATAACAGAGATGAGGTGGAGGCCAGGGAATTATGTACATGGACTAGGAACACACACACACACGTGTCCTGGTCTCGACCTGCAGCAGATGATTACATGTACAAGGATGATGAAGGGAGGCTGTGGAATTATTTAGTAATGCTGAGCAGGCGGGTACAAGGAGTACATATATAGACATGAAGATCTTTCTAAGACCTTGGGATTTAACTGGTGACTAACTGGGTCACTGATAATATACACAGTGTAAATAGGGTGAGCCTCTCAAATATACATTCAGAAAATACGGGCACTAGGGTTGAACTGATATGGGTTTTTGAAGACCGATACTGACACAATATTTTTTGAATTGAAGCTGCCAGTAGCCGATATTTACTGATCAAAATGTCTCATTAGAATCAGTTCAGGTTAAGGTCTTCCCATAGACAACCAGTGTAATATTGATCAATTCTACAATAAATATGTAATCAATCAAACTGCATCATATCCATCATATCAGAGGTGGACCACACTGACTGGACTAGATCTGATTTGTAATAAAACAGCAATATCTGCCCCATATAACAGTCTAATCTAAAACACACACACCTCCAGCTGCTGTCGGAGGCTGAAGACCTCCCCGGTCAGCATGTCTTTCTCTCTGGCCAGCTTCTCCCTCTGGCTCCTCTCTCTCTGAACCTCCTCCTGGGCCACACTCTGCTCACTGTCGAACCTGGAGGTGCACGCACACACACACACACACACACACACACACACACACACGCAAGCATACAGTAATAATAAATTAGCAGGGGTGGAAAGAGTGTCAAAACATCCCACTCAAGTAGATGTACCATCACTTTGATGAAATTTTAGAAGGAGCAGAAGTAAAATATATAAAAGTAGAAGTAAAATTATTTTCGTAAAACAAGAAAATAATTCATTTAAATTGTGAATCAGTGCTAAATCACATTATATAGCTATATGGTTATATGGCTTCTACATAGTGAATAGCATAAATCCTGTACTTTATTTCAACATTTTTCAAATGAAGTGCTGCATCTGCTTCTAGGGGCAGAAAATCATTCTCTATGGGCTGAAACCTTCAACCATGTTGCACTTCTGGCCACACCTCAATCAGTCATGTTGAGGCAGGTATTTCGCCACTGGCAGCGTCAAATGCTTTGCAATCAGAATAATCAGTACAGGTGGGTGATCCGTAATCACCGACACACCTCCCTCCCGCTCTTGCTTCCGACCCCACTTTTTCGCATCTTTCAAAACTGTGTACTAGGCGGAGACTGGCTGAAAACAGGGTGTCTACGCGCTCTTTAAAACAGAAAAACGCTGCATATAATTTTTCCCATGCGAGAGAAAAAGAATTAGGACAGAGAGTTCAATATGTGATATTGCCCATGTTGTTATCGTCTATGTTGAGCTTTCTACAAATAAGATTCTGAAATTCATGTCATTATTCAATTGGTGACAAAAAAAACAAAACAACTGAAAACGTCCATTCAAATTATTCAATAAAATGAACACATTGGTGTTTCTTTTCCTATCAGCTATCAAACCAGCTAGCAAGGCTAGCAAACTAGTTAGCGACAACCAGGCAAACACAAACCGATATATACTAATGCAGGATGGATGTTAACTAAGCTACTATCATGAATAACTTGAACATTTAATGTTTGTTAGTTCACGATTCACGTTTTTTGACGTGACTCACAATTAGTTTCTGATGCAATGCTTATGGAGAAACTACAACATCTGTACTCTGTAATGCATGTGAATTAACATGGAGCAGTCAAAATATAATTACAATCACAATGAAACGGCATTGTGAAAGCATCTTGTTTCCATAATTTGATGTATTTCCAGCTGAAACAGGATGTTGGGGTGAGACATAACACAGGAAGGAACTGTTGGAACTGAGGAGTGTGTCTTTAAGCAAAAGTAAAATTACTGACTTAAAAATATGCTCAAACAAGTACTACTCACTTACATTAACCAGAGTAAATGTACAGCAATTCATTACCTCCACTTTCACACACTAGTAAACTGCTGCCTGGGTTGGCCACAAACATGCTGCTATACACTGTACCTCCCCTGTTTGAAGTACAGCACACACACTCAGCCACACACACACAGCTATAGAAGATGTCCCTTGCTAGTAGACACACACACACAGTTTTGCAGCAATACAAATGAGCTGGAGACTTGTCTACTCTCTCTGCACAGCGTGATGCTATAAACAATCTGGAACACAATATATTCTTTCTTTTCCAGATACTATTTTTACTACAGCAACACAACCGAGCCTCACGCAGCGGAACAGTCTCTTACTGAACATGGCAGAAGGTAATAAAACTGGGTTTAGTCATATGTGTCTGAAGACGCTATACACAAACATGAATGTGTGTTCACAGACTAGCGTTGGAGAGTGTGTGTGTGTATGTGTGTGTGTGTGTGTGTGTGTGTGTGTGTGAAAGAGAGAGAGTGTGTGAGAGTGAATAAGTGAATTTGTACCCGTTTTGACTGACATTGGAGTGTCAATGCTGCAACTTTTAGCTCTGAATTCTTCAGTTACACAATGCAACCCAAACGACAGGTTCTCTCTCTCACACACACACACACACACACACACACACACTGGGGTTAGACCGATATATGGTGCTGATACTGGCCTTTTATTACAAATCAGATCTGGTCCAGTCAGCGTTGTCCACCTCTGATATGATGAATATGATGCAGTTTGATTAAAAACATTTGTAAACTTCTGGGTGATACTTGTAATTGTTTGGTCAAATTTAAAGATACTGAATATCGGCAGCTTCATTCCAAAATTATGGTATGGTATCGGTATTGGCCTTCAAAAACCAATATTGGTCAAACCCTAACACACACATAACCTCAGTCCCTCTCCTGCCTTCCCTCTCTAACACACACACAAGATTATTGGTGACATTACAAGGATGTTTACCAGACAAACTGACAAAGTCTATCCCTACTTTCAGACAGGAAACAGGAAATGTTACTGGCATGACATCTTTCTATAATCCCATTATGATTAGTGGTTTTGGTTGACATCTTTCTATAATCCCATTATGATTAGTGGTTTTGATTGACATCTTTCTATAGTCCCATTATGATTAGTGGTTTTGATTGACATCTTTCTATAATCCCATTATGATTAGTGGTTTTGGTTGACATCTTTCTATAGTCCCATTATGATTAGTGGTTTTGGTTGACATCTTTCTATAATCTATTATGATTGGTGGATTTGGTTGACATCTTTCTATAGTCTGTTATTATTAGTGGTTTTGGTTGACATCTTTCTATAGTCCAGTCATTATGATTAGTGGTTTTGGTGGACATCTTTCTTGATGATACAGTGTAGCACAAAGCTGTGCTTCAGCATTATATTTTTTATTCTGTCATGTTGGATTGTAGTCTTTTTGCTCAAGGCTTGACAGTAGCACCACTAATATCTTCTTTGGGGAATGTAGCTTTTATAAAAAAAAATATTTTTAGAAAATATTGCTCAGTATTATTGGTCACATTTTTCCTGCTGTAAATAACTGGGGGGGGGGGGGGGGGATTTGTACGCTGTGTATTGTACAGTCTGGGCATGGATGTCTTTCAAAAAAGGACCTTTTATTCCGAGAAGCCAGGCTGGGTTTTGAAGGACTTTTTTTTAGGCTCAGGCCTTTGTAAGACAGCAGAGACTGTGCTTTTTGTATTTTTGTATGTAAGCCTTGGCCTCATCATCCCAGTAACTACAAGCAAAACTAGAGGCAGCAGGAGCACAGGAAAACAGCAAGTATGAGTGAGATGTTCTGAAGCTCTGGAGGCTTACAGTGACACGGCTCTTGTTTCTCAACAGTGTGTATACACACTCGGGTTCGATCAATATCGTTCAATATGGGCAGGGGCGGACTGGCCATCTGGAGTAGTGTTTTCCTGGTGGGCCTGTTGACCGGTGGGGCGCCGTTAAGTCCAGCAAAATGAAAAAATTAAATTTACCAATAGTTTTGGAAGCTACTCATATCCAGTATTTTATGCTGATAGTCAATATCTGACCATTTTCCTGCAAAAACATTCCATAAAAATTCAATATTTCCCACCAGAATTTTACTCTTGTCAGGGTGGAAAAAGCCTCTGAAACAGCATATACACCATGGGCCACATAAACTCTCAAACCCAGAACCATAATTATAGATATAACCACATACACTCCACAATAAATACACAATCAATCAAACTGCATCATATCCATCATATCAGAGGGGGACAAACAGGACCAGCTCTGATTTTTAATAAAAGGATAATATCAGCCGAATTTACTGGTTTAACCCTTTTATACACTTGTTTTCTAGTTCACCTTTGGTGTGTGTGTGTGTGTGTGTGTGTGTGCGTGTGCGTGTGTGTGTGTGTGCGTGTGCACTGACTTCCTCTGTTTCTTCTCCAGGTCGTGGTTGCGGCTCTGTTGGCCCTCCAGGTGCAGTTTGGTGTCCTGCAGTTCGGCCGTCAGTCTCTGGCATTTCTTCTTCAGCTGCTGGGCGTTTCGCTGGGACTCCTCGTTATCTGCCTGTAGGTCGCTGATCTACAGGGACGGACACACACACACACACACACACACACGACAAAGTCAGACCTGGAAATGAAAACTTTCCACAAAAAACTCAGTCTAAAAAAAGGAGGATTCACATGGTTTTTAGAATGGGTTCATTTGATCCCAGGAAGATTAACTTGTTCTTCTAATGGAGAACCATGCTACATTCCACTCGCAGTATAAAAGTGATCACATGAGAAATTGCGATGGGCAAACCGCCTCATTTGTGATTACTACAGCAGAATAAAATGGAGCTAATATCATGATTAATTTTTCTGCACCACGATACATATTGCCACATTTTTGTATTGCGATATATCGTCCCATCCCTAGTATTCAAATATCTTCTTGTTGACTGTATTCTAACCCTATTTACAACTGGTATTAAAATGAGATCTGCATCTGGATAACTGGATAAGGAACAAAGCATGTTACTACTGTGTAAATGCACACAGCAAGCCAGGTGGAAATACAAGTCGTACAATGTGTTTGCATTAGTGAGAAAGTAGCCGCCCGTGGGGTAGAAATGTCAGGACTGCAGGTCGAAATGTGGTCAAGATGCAGATTGCATTTTAATACTGGCTGTAAAAGGGGTTTATGCTCCCTTGAACAATAAATACTGGGATTTGAAGCAAAACATTGTAAATCAGCACTAGTTCTCTATGCTTCACCAGCAGGTCTGGTCTGACTGAGGCAGACGCTACTTTTTCTGCTGCAGCCCAGAATAAAATACACTCTTTCCTGACAGTATCTCTATCCTTTTTACAAATGGCTCCGCTGTGTATCTCCAACACCTGGCCAAATCTTTTGAATGTGAAAGGCCAAGGCTACTTCCCTAAAGCTTTTTGTGTCATCGGCTGATTTGCATTACAGAGACACACCGACACGAACTGGTGTTAGAAAGCCAGAAATCCCGATTAGTGATTTGAAATAGCCTGGATAGGCTAAACACATTTTCTAATATGTAACAATGATAAAAATGCATAGTGTAGTGTTTGTAGAAACATAGAAACCCAAGAAGTTTAAAATGGTGTGTGTTTGCATGCAGCAGGTTTTGACCAATATGGGTTTTTGATACTTTGTGCCAATATTAAATATCTTTAAATTTGCCCAATTTCATGCCCAAAAAGGCAAAAAATAGTGTAGTTTTGCCCCAAGAGTTTATTCTTGTCAGGGTGGAAAAGCCTCTGAAACTCACTAGTAAAACCCAGAATAATAATTACAAATGAAATATAAATAATTACAAATAATATAAATATTCATGCATACATATGTGGAATCCCACTCCAAATGTCCTATTGTGTGTTCATGTTAAGGGCTTCTCATAGACAACCAGTATAGTATTGATCAATTCTACAATGCATCATACCCATCGTATTATAGGTGGACGACACTGTTAATAAAAGGCCAATATCAGCCCCTAACTCTAGTGTGTGTGTGCGTGTGTGTGTGTGCATGTGTGTGTGTGTGTGTGAGTGTATATTCACCCTCCTCTCCAGCTGCCGTTTGTTCTGCTGCTCCACCTCCAGCTTGTCGTCAAACTCCTGCTGAAGCCTCTTCTTGGTGAACTCTATCTCCCTGATGGCTCTCTCATACTTCAGCCTCCACTCCCCTCCTGCGACACCAGCATTTCCACAGTCACAGTCTGCTTTATCTTGGTACACTACATTTTATTTGTAGTTTGCTCTCCATGCACATTAAAAACGATAGCCACGCTTTTCTCTGATGTGTGATGTTTATTGGTCACTAAAAATCAATACATACACTGCAACACCACATTTTTCTTTATTTTTTATTATTTTCCATAGTTTAGAATAATAGTTAAGACATCAAAACTATGAAATAACACAAATGGAATTATGCAGTGACCAAAAAAGTGTTAAACAAATCAAAACTATCTTATATTTTAGATTCTATAAAGTAGCCGCCCTTTGCCTTGATGGAAAGGCAAAGGCTTTGGAAAGAAATTCATACATAGGATCAACTTCACTATTTATATTTGTCTAAGAAACACATTTCAAGCATTTAAGCATAAGCCTTTAGATCAAAATGGCTTTAAGAGAATGAAAAACACAGAACATTTAATCAGGTGACGGGCAGTGTAAATTCAATGGAACTTCAATAAATTGATCACACACATATTTTATAATGTGTAAAGGCCTACTAGCACAGAACCAGCCACCAGTTGCATAAGGTGAAGATTTTGCAATCCGTTACTGCTGATTTAACAAAGAAAAACTTTGTTTGCATCAAAAATGCATTGAGAACCTTTGTCTATAGACTACTGCCTCCATTTTTGTATGAAAGGAGGAAGACAGAAATCGTGAGACTACAGGGAGACGATGACTGACTTAAATGACAGATGTGCATGGGCAAATTCAAATCAAATCCCCTGGTAATACTAATGCCATGTGGAGAGGCTTCCAGACGTTGATTTTTAACAAGCAAGGCATCAGTCTCCGATAACAGTTGGATTTGACACCGTTTATCTGAAGAGGGACCCCATGCTGTTGATTCCTGATAATTGTGACTACGATGCTCTGTTTGATTTATAAGGCAGTACATATCTTTTTCCTTTCTGAAACTGATATGCTCTAGCACAGTGATTCTCAACCTTTTTCATATCAAGGCCCCCTAATTTAGTCCACATTAGGGCCACAGATGATGAGATTTTGCCTCTCAGACCCAAATCTGAGAAGATTTTTATTGTTAGATATGATTTTGTCCAGAATTCCATGACTATCTGTATTGTAGGTAGAGAGATAACAGTGAAACTATGATCAAAATAGTCATTCTGCTACATTCTCTAATTGTGTTAACTTACAGTGAACTAAATAAAGGTGAAGTTTAACAATTGATCAATTTGCTGGGGACCCCCTGTAACCCCCTCAAGGACCCCTGGCGGTCCCCAGACCCCACGTTGAGAACCACTGCTCTAGTAGTCCGCACCTCAGTGGCTCAGTGCTCTTTTCATTTAGTTTTTTTTACCATATGTAGCCACTTTGAAATCGTATCCATCTTTTCTATCATTTCAAATGCTTGAATAAATATTCATTAACAAAATTCTAGCATGAGCAGTACTTGCTTTGGCATACTGACTGTGCCCCAACCTACACATTTTGCAAGTTTGAAACCTTGAAACTACCAACCGTCGTGTTACATTTTCACTCTGCAACTAACTCAAAGCTCTGTATAGTACAAACAAGTAAAGCAGCGACAACCTATGCACCAAAAAGATGCTTAGAAAAATCAATTGTACATTCACAAAGACTGTACGCCGAACAAAGACAGCTGGCAGCCTGACTGCGGGGTGTCTGGGACTGCGATCGAACTTCATTTTTCAATTTTGTATGATCCATTTCTAATGCACTTCTGCGAGTAGTATTTCTTGCCTTTTGTCACATCATTGATTGGAAACTACCCCTGCAGTTTCAGCCCCTCAACTGGAGCAAAGAGACTTGGATTTTTAGAGTTTGTGTACACACAAACCGGGCGAGTGAATTCCTATGCTTGTAAGGTCTTTGCGGGAGTGTGTATACATGTGTGTATGTGCGTCTGACCTGTGTTGTCGTCATCCATGTCTCCGTTGAGTTCGGAGGCCCTGATGAGTCGAGCCTCCATCACCTCCATCTCCATTGACTCCATCTGTTTCTTCATGCTGTCAAACTTGGCCTGATGGATCGAGGGAGGCAAACAGCATGAACATTTCTGCTTCTCCATACAATAACCAGGGAGTTCTCCAACATTTTCATGTCTTCAACCCCCAAATAGAAACACATTGGACCCTAGACATTAGATAGATTCTGCTGTGTGGAAGGAATACTTTAAAAACCCATCTTTCTTATGCATTACGTAATGTTGTTATGATGTGTTACGCCATGTCGCAGACATAGACATTCAGTCCTGGCCGCGGTCCAGCTTTTTAGAAGACTGACCTGCATTACTAATAAACAGAGGTGTGACCAAGTCAACTTTGCTCGAGTCCCAAGTCAGTCTCAAGTCTTGAGGCACAAGTCTCAAGTCAAGTCCCAAGTCTAAATGTAGATTACCAAGTCAAGTCTAAGTCAAGTCCATGTCATTAATGTCAAGTCTCAAGTCTAAATGTAGAACAGCAAGTCAAGTCAGAACAAATCAAGAGTCCAGTATCAATTTAATGTCTTAAAGAAAACTAACGTCTGCTGGAACAAATCTCATCACTTTCAATCTAAGTCATTTACACAAACACAAGATCTCAAGTCAAGACTTTAGAAACCTTTTCAAGTCATCAAAGTACAAGTCAAAGTCAAGTCCCAAGCAACCCCCTCGAGTCCCCACCTCTGCATGTAAGTATAACTTCCATTGCCTGAGCGAAATCAAAAAAGTAAATGAAATTTCTTCTATAGTTGGCGCCGTCTTTAACAGCTGATCAGTGTAAACAAACACTTGTGCATAGCAACAAACGCAGTAGTGATTTGTGTGTGAAAGGGTCCAAGCTGGCAGATTGATGGGCTTAATTAGCACAATTTCTAGTGAATTAAATTACAGTAAAATTTTAAGTGGTAATCCTCAAGTTTCTTGCTTTTTTAAATTTAGTCTCCATCTTTGGTGCTCAGTGCTCATTGCTGTGGTGTTTCTGCTCTGCTCTTCCACCTGTCACCTGTCAATCAAACAGTGTGTCCAGTCTGACGTCTTTTTCCTCAGATTGTCTGTTGTTGAAGTTTGAGTTTTTGTAGGTGGCTATGTATACTATAAAGTTCGTTGATTTAGTTCCATTCATGGACTGGCTATAGGGAATTCAACCAATACAAACCAAGCATGGACACACATTAACCAGTCTGTCCCGCTGTACATACGTGACATGAAACCCCTCCGTCAATATAAATAACCATATTGTCTCCTCCTGCCTCTCTCTCTCTCACACACACACAAAAACCCCCCCCAAAAAAAACACCATCCATCCCACATTTCTACAAGCCAGGCAATTTGTAGCCGGCCCTTCCCCATCAGCAAGCATTCCGCTATCTGAGCAGTCATTGGAAAAATCTATCCCAGCCATTTGGAGTGCCCCCCCTCCCTAAAAACCAATCATGTCAAAAATGTCAAATACTGAACTAAAAGGCTGGGGGGGGGGGGGGTGGGGGGGGGGGGGGTGTAGAACTAGCTTGACAATATGATTTCACAATTACAGCCATCACAATATATGTGTGTGTGTGTGTGTGTGTGTGTAAGCCAGAGAGAGAGAGAGAGACAGAGAAAGAACAGGAGAGTGTGTGTGTCCATGCATGAATAACTACATGGTGAGTATCAAGATTGTTGCTGTTGAAATGAATGCGATGCCAGCTGACCTGGTGCTTCTTACTGCCGTATTAACAAGCGCTCTATAGCTTATATTCTCACTGTCATTATCACAGTTTATTGCTATTGTGATTATTAACATGATGTTTGTTAAGAGCCCTACAGTTCTTCATGGATTAAATCTGATTTTGTGATTAGTTTATAATCCTATCCGGAAGGGCAAGAGGTAAAAAGAAAAATTTGATCATTCATTCAGGCATTCCCTATTCAGGAAGGCAAAAGGGAACCACAAAACAAAACTGACATGTGGGAACATAACCACACACATATCTCAACACTGTAGTTTTGAATGGAAAACCATTTGGTGGTAAAATTATGGGGTTATTTATTACCTCCGCCAAGGAGGTTATGTATTCAGTGCCGTTTGTTTGTTTGTTTGTCTGTTTGTCAGCAGGATCATTAAAAACTACTGGCCCGATTTTCATGAAACTTCATGGAAGGGTGTAGCATGGGCCAAGGAAGAACCCATTCAATTTTGGAGCGGATCCGTGTATTGGTTGCGCTTGAACATTTGCATATCATAGAAGACAGACTATTGGCCTTGGCGGAGGTCTGCACTCTCCGAGTGCCCTTCTAGTTAAATAAGGTGCAGTGTTAACTCAAGAGAGCTAATGGGGATGAGAATTCAAGTAAAAAACAAAAAATGTCTCATGAACTATAAGCCATAGCAAAAATGTGTATGTACAAAATAGGATTCTGATGTATTATGGGTGAAATACCCCTTTAGAGTAAGAAAGTGGCATTTTGCTCCTGTGTGTTTTTCTGGATTCTGAAGAAAAGCTGCCTAAATAAGCGCGGCTCTCAAATTCATACTATCTTTATCAACAAGCGACTTTATCGTTTTGGCAAAAACGCAGCATTTCAACATAGTTTGGGGGTGACATGCACACTGTGGGGCCAAACAGGCACAAGATCATTTATAGGAAGACTTAAGTGGGATGAGTGCATGTTGATTAAATGAAAGACAAAAAAAAAAAAAAAAGTGTGAAATAAGTGACTGAATTCTAAATGAAAAAAAATGTGTTATGGGTATTGCTGTTTTTCCCACCAAACAAAGTGGTATATTTAGCAGCCTAAAATTAGATATGAAAAATAATGAGCTGTAACTTCTTTGTGTTGAGTCAATAAAAAATGAGTTTGTGGAATATGCCTATGAGAACTTGTTGGAGTTGAATGAATACTGCAGTGTGACAGAACTCCTAGGTCTTCAGTAATTACTGCCAAAATGCCTTGACAAAATAATACTGTTTAAATATGAGACAATCTGTTATATAGTTTCAATTTATCTAAATTTAATTTGACAGCTTTCAAAATTTAGATCCCTTATTAAATATTACAATTGAGTGAAATGGAGGGAAAAAGCAGGGCTGTCTGACGGAGCTTAGCCTGCTCCATTTCAATAATTCATGTCAACTGGCTAATGTTAAAATAACATTACAGCTCAAATATAAAAACAGAAGTTCGCCATCGAAGAGTAGAAGTAAAATTACATTTCACAATGCCATGCAACCTTAAAATTAATTGTCAGTGTCAATAATCCTGGCAAGTTTTCCTTTCCCGATTGTGTTATTTCGGGTGAGCACCGAAGTAGAAACCTGGCTTGAATGTTAGAGATTGACCATTACCTTAATGCTAAAAGGCAACTGAGTCTACAGAGTGTTATCCATCTCTATTTTCCATCACAATAAGGCAGTTCTATTTCAATTTGCCTTAATAGCGCTCTGCTTGGGAAAACGCATCAACTGAACGAATGGGTCAGTGCCTAAATGGGCAAGGTGAAGCTTTTTTTTTGCTGAAATCCAATCAGTCCCATGGTGTGTAACAATTTTAATCAGACCAAAACTTAAAGCAGAAGAGTTGGGCCTTTGGTACGCTGTAAAATATCACAAGTGTCTAGCAATTGGACCAAGAATTTGGCACTGAAACAGCAAACCCATGTTGATCCAAATCAGCTCAGACTGTATGGACTGTTGGTACTTGTGTGACTTTTTGTGCGTTTGGTTAATTTCTTGTCATTTGTTTCATTTATTCTTTATTTAATCAGGTAGTTTCATTGAGACTGAGATCTATAGAGAGGCATGAGAACAAAAGCATTTGCAAAAATGACAAAGAAAATACACAATGCAATAAAGTCACATGTTCTAGCAACACATAGGGACATACATTACAAAACCATAGAAAAAAACACTTGAAAATCAAAAGGGAAGCATGCTTTGTTTCTATGTGTGTGTGTGTGTCCCTACCTGAAGGTCCTTCATGTCCTTCTCCAGGCGGAGTCTCTCAGAGGTTTCGCTCTCCAGCAGCTGGGAGGCTGACTCTCCGGTGTTACGCTCATCGGCAAGCTCTGACGACAGCTCTGTGATCTGATGCAGCACACACACACACACACACACACACACACACGGCAATTAGCAAGTGTTGAGCACGTCTATATGAATGTGCAGCTTGCTATATTTAGTCTCCCTTTATAAGAGATGACAGTGTTTGTTTTTAGGGTTGAAGACTGTCATTACTATTATGTTTGTGTGTGTGTGTGTGTGTGTGTGTGTGTACGCTCACCCGGCTTTCGAGGCGGTCGCTGTTGAGTCTCAGCTCGTTCCTCTCTTTCTCCACCTTCTCCAACTTCTGCTTGAGCTGCTGGATCTCCTCCTGGGCAGGAAAAGACAGAACGAGGAAAAGAAAGTGTGTATGAGAGAGAGAAAGAGGGAGAGAGAGAGAGAGAGAGAGAGAGAGGGAGAGAGAGTTTGCATTCAAGGATTCAGCAGATAAAGTGAATTAATCAGCAAATAAAATAAGTGTGCTCTCAAGAAACCCTGCCTTGCAAAACCAAGCAAGGGTTTGGGTGGCTCTCACTGGTGTGTGTGTGTGTGTGTGTGTGTGTGTGTGTGTGTGTGTGTGTGTGTGTGTGTGTGTGTGTGTGTGTGTGTACTCATTGTTAGAGAATTGCAGGAGTGTATCACTGGGTGTATGTGTGTAGGTGTCAATGTAGGTGTCCATAAGTGTTGTAGGTAATTGTGGTTAGACTGATTTATCCATTTGCCAATATTGTCCTTTTATTAAAAATCAGATCTGGTCCAGTCTACCTCTGATATGATGGATATGATGCAGTTTGATAGATTACATATTTATTGTACAATTAATCAATACTACACTGGTTGTCTATGGCAAGCCCTTAACCTGAATTAATTCTAATGAGACATTTTGATCAGATTTCACACAAGCATGTATGGATGTGATATATTTATCATCATTCTGGGTTTGAGAGGGGTTGAGAGTTTAGTGTCCCATGGCCTAAATGAGGCTTTTCCACCCTGACATGAATACAATTCTGGGGAAAATACTCAATACTTGGAACTTCTACAGAGCTAAAAATATTGGTGTTGCCTTTCAAAAACCCACCATTCAAACCCTAGTTATAGGTATGTACCAGTATACTGTATGTTAGTCTGTATGTGTGTGTGTGTGTGCGTGTGTGTGTGTGTGCGTGCGGATACTCACATCCTTGCCACGGATCTGCTCCTCGGTGAGCTGCACCTCTATCAGAGGCCTGACAGTGGTGAAGAGCTTCCACCAGGGCCAGCCCTTCACTCCTCGATTCTTTTGAATGTTCTTCTGGATGCAGCGGATGGCCAGGTCCTGAATCTGATAAACACACACAAAACAACGATCAGTGGAGGGACGACGTAAGAGTGAATGGATAGCAGTGCACAAACAGCCATAAATAGTTTGTATTGTTTTCGGAGTAACATACTGTATTTTAATGCTAGCCAGAAGGGCAAGGAAGGGGCTTCTCCATGTGCTGCTGTGTCTAAGAGCCTGTAGGATTTGCATTAGGTCCTTGTAGAACTGCCATGTCTGAAACCCCTGTGGCAGTAACCTTTATAGACCAGCTGATGCTAGTTTTCACTGCAGTTGCATTGGAATATTGAGTTTTCTATTTCACAATTCACATTTCTCTACAATTCAAATTGCTAGTAGAAGTGTTTGACTAGCTAGTAGAACAGGGGTCATCAAATAGATTTCACCTGGGGCCAAATTCGCACAGAGCAAATAGTCTTTGGGCCGGGCCAAGGGTGTGTTCTATTTCCAAAACCAAAAAATAAAGACAATCGGCAAATAAGTAAATAAAGCTGCAAGGTTATGTTGAAATTAAGCATGGTTTATTCTTCTGTCTTAACAAAGCCAAATGGTTGGGACTGGGAGTAAAAAGCCTATCACAGGCAGCGCATGTGCATCTTTGTGCATCATCTCTGCAGTCTATTCCTTTGTTATTAAATAGCACTGGCTGGCTGACTAAGTGCCTTTTTATTCTTGTATTCTCTTATATTGTCAATATGTAGGCTGTTATCAATAAAGGATCCCATTACCTGGATGACTGAAAAATTATCTAATTTACTCCATTTTAAATAGTTCCATTTGTCAAACAAATAACTAACCTGTATATATCTAAAGTGCTCCCTTTCAAGTACTGTGTCAAAGATAACATAACTTAAAAATATAAACAGTGCTACACTGTTCTGTTTGTTGCTTGCTGTTGTCCTCTCTATGAGGTACAGAAGAATAGAAATGAGGCCCCTTTTACAGAGAAATCAGCTGTTCTGCCCATCTGCCCTGCTACATCTCTCTGTGCTGTCAGTCTCACCTGTATCTTTACATCGTTACATTACAGCCTTTAACATTATTACATGATCTACTCTGTTTAACTGCTCAGCAGCTCCTCTGGTCCAGACTGTCCCTGCTCCTCCTCAATGAGTCCTTTTCCTTCTTTGAAAATATTTTTCAATATTAATCTGGATTGAGGGAGCAAACATTCAGAGTTACAGTTAAAAGTTAATATTAACATTATCAGTCCAGTCAGTGGATACTGACTAGCAGCTATACCGCGTGCTGATCTCGGAAACCCAGCTCTATTCCGAGTAACGTTAACTGTTAGTTCTGTTCGGGAAGTTAGCCGGTCGTCTTCTTGGCATGGAAAAAATAATATATCCCTCACGCCCGCGCGTGCAATGGGAGGCGAACAGACGGGTCCGGTGAGAGCGAGTGAGCGAGCTAGCACGAGAGAGAGAGACAGAGACCAAGCGAGCGAGAGAGAGAGAGAGAGAGAGACAGAGAAAGGGAGCGAGAGCGCGCGGAGCAATTAGGGGCTGAGCGAATCAATGTGCTACACGCAGCTCTACAACTAAATTGTGAAAAGAAAAAAAACAAAACATTGTGGCGGTCAGTGCTGATATTGTGGCAGGCCGGAGTGGGGCCAGAGAAAAATTGCTGGCGGGCCGGATTTGGCCCGCGGGCCGCTAATTGATGATCCCTGTAGTAGAAGATTAATTTCAAATTCCCTGGTTTCCTGGTAAGGAAAGTGAATCATAAAGCTCTCAATCAGTAACTGAATAATCTATCATTTGGACTCCACCCGATTAAGGTGGACGGAGCACCTAAATAAGTTATTCAACTTGCAATGCAAAATCTGATGGCACCTTTGTTTTGTCCAAACCCCCCCAACCCAGCAGCCGATACCAGTGTTTGAAGAACCGAACCAAGACAAGCTTCTCCCAACTATGGATGCAGAAGGGGTATGGATGGGCAATACAGGGGAGGAAAAGTGAGTGTGGGGGATTAGATCTTTACATAGAGGAGGGATGAATGGTCCCCATTCAATTCAACAGAATGGACCCTTGATGATGTGAGCGAAGAGGGGGTTAGTGAACACTCAGCCCTCTATGACTGCAGATGCCTACAAATCATCATCAGGGGTTAGGTGATGGTGACCCACCACCCTGTTATAACACTTTATATGTTTGTTTGTATGTTTTTCCTTTAGTTAGGCAGATACCTGTGACTAGAGCACCGATAGCAAGTGAACACTCCAAGCACAAATTAAACCATCAATATTAATTTGGCAATTAAGAGGAATTCCATGCTGGAATCTTCACAAGCAGCAAGTAATCTGGCAACCCAAACACTACTATACCAGAGGTTGCCATGTGTGGAGAGTCTTGATCTGTGTGTTGTTATCTGGGTTCCTACTCCAATTTCATTTTAAAATTCCATACTCAATTTCTTGCCTGGATTTGAAGATTCTAGTTCAAATGATGGATTTTGATAGTGTTCTAATAATGATCATCAAGGTCATGTCGCTCTCATCTTCACAACAAATGTAACATGAAATGACAGTGTGTCTATGACCACAGTTTTTGTCCAATTGACACATTTTTCCAGACCTGGAGATGACTAAATACATTTTCCATACTTTTCCAGACCTTGTGTTCTGCTGGTTAAGCCCTTAAACGCAGCTTAATTCCCTTGATCAAGGGAGGTGCACACACATTTCATCTCTCGGCATGGTTGGCCTACTTACCCTTGCGGTGTCAAACATATGGGGAAAGTGCATGCGGTTGGTCAGACTTTAATGCTGCTGCTTATGACACATTGCCCCCCACTAGCACTAGGTCAAATCATCCCATTGTTTGCAAATCACTTCCTTTATCCCCTTTTCCATCAGCGACTTCTACACGAATGCAGGAGTGTGTGCTTAAATAGCAGTACACTAGGATTCAGTAACTTGACAGAAAGCAAACAGAGCGATCGCTGTAAAGAGAGTGTAGTGATGTCTCTTCCTCTTCCACTGCCCTCTACCTCTCCTTTACACCTGGCACCTACCAGGCAGCTACATAGGCCCCGGTTTACACACAAACACACACACGCACACGCAGCGGCGTCTGCCCGAGCCCACCTGTTCCCAGTCAGGGAGGGGGAAGTTCTGTCTTTAGGCAACGATTTAATTAGGCTCAGTATTGGCTGGCTGGCAGCGGAATCCCCCACGCTCCTCCATCCTCAACTGTTCCCCATGAATGTCAAAGAGATAGAGAGAGGAGAGAGAGAGACTGCGGGGCTTCAAACGAGGCAGCGGATCTGTTCTATTTGTCTATTCCCCCATGGCGAGGCACAGTTTCTCTCTTTCTCCATCTTTCCTTCTTTCTCTCCATCTTCCCTTTTCTTATTCCCCTCCTCCGTTCTCCCGCTTTCCTCGGAGCTCTTTGAACGCGGCTCCCCAGGCGGGGAGGGGAGGACTTGAAGGAAATGGGGGGAGGTTCCCCCAGAGCTGGCAAACAGACGAGTTGGAGAAATAAACTAATTGATTTTGTGTTGTGGCAGTGTCAGGAGGGTGGGGGGGTTCAGCATTTCTGAGCATTTCTGCAACACACTGGCCAGGAGAGCTTAAGCGCAATATAAATTTCCTGTTCAAGAGTCTACATCGCAGTACAGCTCCACTCTGAGCTAGAGGCTCCACAGAAGGAAATATTCAAGGTGCAGAGGTATGCCGATTTCAAGTGAAAAGCTCTCAAGTGTAATATACTTGAAAACACCGGTGTGGACAACCTATAGTAACATCAATGGGCATCAATGGTCCCTTTGTTGTTTGCACAAACCTCACAACACTTTTTCATCACTAAACAATGACACTTCCCTTTCTCGCCAAAAGCGCCCATTGTGGGTGTAAAATCAACAGCAAACCTGCAAGCTTCACAGTTCCTATTCACACCTTTACCACTAAAAAAAAATTCCACCAGGAGAGCAAGGAGTGAAAATACACAGAGTTAAATCCACTGTGCCTTGGGAGGAAAGCGAGGTAGGACTGTACTGAGGCGTACATTATGCCGGCGGGACTTTGACTCACAAAAGGCTTTTGAGAGGCGCCGCTGAAGTGCGAGTGTTGCTCCCCTTTCTGCTGTGGGATTTCAACCGAGTCTGACGCTCCGCTAGAATCCCTCAAAAAAATGCCAACAGTGGTTGACAGGAGAGGCTGCGCTTGTTTTTAAGTGCATTGGCAACAAGTGGCTGACAGTGGTTGCCAAAGATGTGGACCTAATCCCAAACTACATCAATTACGTGAGATTAATATTTACACCGAGCGATGAGGCTCAAACTGAGTCCTTCGAGGGAGACGCAGTAGTAAAGTGAAGCCCAAATGTCCTTGAAAAGTAATTTTAGTTGGCAGCCTTAAGCCCGGTGCAGCAGGAAAGCATAAACAGAGATGGTAATGGAAGGAGAGAAGAGGGTTCCAAAGCTTAATCTTTCCCCATGCACACACACACACACATACGTTGTGCTCGCATGTACGCACGAAAAAAAAATCAAATTACTGTGCGCCAAATTAACTGTGTGTGTTCGCATGAGGAAACGTCCGCGAGCAACATTGAGACGTCTGTGAATCAGACGCATACAGACACACACACACACACTGCACAAACAGAAGCTCAACAGATTCCCACCGGCGTCTTGAAGAGTCAGTCGGCGGACGGCTGCGATGTTCCCACTCGTCACGCTCACTCTGGTGGAACGGCACACACAAAAACGCACACACACACACGCGCACGAACACCAAACTGTACTCCTACAGTCTTCCTAGCCCTCATGAACGAGCTGCAATTATGACAGGGCCTCCAACAGTCGCACGCTGTGTAGGAGCCCCACACACACACCCTATTGTGCTTGCCACAAAGCAAGAGAAATATGAGTGGGTTTGGAGAAAGGGGTAAAAAAAAAAAAAAAAAAGACTTCACACGCTCGACTGGAGCATGACTGGAGAAAGAAAAGATCAGGTAGTGGTGACTGGTGATTTCTGTGGGGGCTACAGAGCGAAGGAGAGAGAGAAAAAAAGAGGGAACAACCCTAAATTAAAAAAAAAAGAAAAGCAGATGACAAATGCAACCAGGCAACTCTTTCTCAGAAAGAGTGAGAATGGAAGTGCAGATCAGGCAGGAGGACAGGAAAAGGGGCAGGGGAGAGGCTGGAGGATGATATCTCACAGCAGGTGATCAATAAAGGAGGTGATTGAGGAGACATCGGGGCCGTGGAGGGATCCCAGCGGAGAGGAGCAGCAAATTGAAGGCTATCTGTCCGTCCATCCGGGCCTGTCTGGGCTTGACAGATTGATGGCCGACCGCTGAGGGCCGTGATCCGATGATGCTTTGATTTAGTTCACCTCAGTGGAAATACTTTTACTATTGTGCCCCCTTTGCCTTTTCCCAAGATTTCAATGTAGAACTTTAACAACTATGAAATAGGTACAGTCCTCATGTTTAGAATTGGTGTTTTACCAAGAATCCATAAAAAACTGTTCTAGTGCTGCAGCCTGCAGGAGAAGCAAAACTACAACTAGATGGCACTCAGTAGAGCGCATACCTCTGCCAACACTATGCAATTGTCAAGATATGCCAGTTCCACATCTAGCATTTTCAACAAAACTTAATAATTTCTTCCATGCCACATTACCAACTTGTTTCACATTAGGAGATGCACACATTTTCATGCAACACCACATGGCCAATCAGCACTATATTTGTTCAGTTTCCATTAGGGCTGCACTTCTACCACTGGAAATGAGCTCTCCAGTGCCCCCATGGTGTTTGATTGGGCCAATAATGGAGGGTTTGCCTCTTCTTAAGTCTGCTGATGGGCCACACAGTTTGATGGTGTCAGGTGAAACTGTTCGTACGTTATATGCCTTGATCTTACCTTCCTCTTCTTGAAGGCCTGTCTGGCCAGGTATCCCCGGCAGGCAGCCTGGAACAGAGTGATGTTCCTCCTGGTCTGGACGTCGCGCTGCTCCTCCAGCCTGGGCAGAGTCCCCGCTCTGAAGAACACCTACGGACAGAGGGGGGGAAGTTAAGACCAGGTCAGTCAGACTAAATGTCGGACTCGGTGTGCGGTGGGATGGAGGTGGTGAAGAGGTTCGGCCGTCCTTTGTGAATCCAGTTCTCTGGATGGAGCGCTCGCTCACTGCTGTTTAAGTTTAGATTCATCACTTAAAATATTTCCTACCATTGACCATACTTGACAGCCAAATAATAATATCTATATTGAATATATCAAATCTATGGTGACTCAATTAGGGGGGATGGAATGGGATGCTCTGCTCGCTACCTCCTGAGTGCCAATTTCATTTTTGACTG
The DNA here is from genome assembly GCF_048128805.1 of Centroberyx gerrardi. Classification (NCBI taxonomy): domain Eukaryota; kingdom Metazoa; phylum Chordata; class Actinopteri; order Beryciformes; family Berycidae; genus Centroberyx; species Centroberyx gerrardi. The sequence goes on from NC_136002.1 coordinate 4,601,625, forward strand.
CGAAAGTGAAGACGGGCCGCCATGAGCCCCGTATAAAACATAAATAAAAAAGGAGACTCACAAAATGACAATATAGATTAAAGAAAAAGGGGACATGAAAGGAACATTACAAAAAGGATTTCCTGTACAAGGGTACTTTGAGCAGTGATTTAAAAGATGAATATATAATTTCTGGCCTGTTAGCATTTTCTGAGTCTGAATTAGGTCATTTTTTATGACTCAAAAAAAGTCACCGCAGATTGAGTCGGAGGTCAAGGAAAGTACCTTCTTTTCCATCTACTGCTCCTGTACATTTGCTACTGCTGAGTTTCAGCAATTATTAAAAAAACAGGTGTACTTCTTCTTGTCTTCCAATTCTTTAGCATTTTAATGCTATACTGACGGTGTAATAATTTATTATTTCCATTTTCTAATCTACTTGGGAGATTGAGGAACAAACACGCTTCCTCAGGCGAGTGCTCATCAAACCCTCTGAACATAGCCTTAATTGCATTAGCATGCTATTAGCATTAGCTACAGGGTAAGGCTTAACTTCCCAAAATCCTAATGAAAACTCCCATGTGCCAGCACAAGTGGCCGTGACAAATCAGCTCATTTTTAAAATGAATTTTCTATTCAAACGTCCTCTGTTCTTTTTAGACCTTTCCTTAATTTCTCCTTTATTTTCCCCACTTGACCAACAGCCTCGCCACAAAGAGCGTGGTTGTTCAAATATCATTAAGTGGCAGAGACAAGAGCACAGTGTTCTGCTGCAAGTGCATCACGCTGCAAACACTCACCACTGATCTAAAGGGGTTCTCAAAAAGCTCTCATCCTCAACTAGAGAGAAGGCAAGGGTGTGAGTAAAGCTACGTCCATGGAGTTTTAGGGGATAGCCCACACATAGCCCACACATACATAAAACACATGCATAGGTCCAAAAATTCAATAAAGCCTAGATGCAAGGGGAGCTGTTACAATGCAAAGTTACTAGTTTTATTCTGCATCTGACCAATAAAACGACATGTGATCGAGTGGAGAAGTGCAACACATTTTCAAGTGACACCATCAAATCCTAAGCCTAACCCGTTTGCACTAATGACTGGACAACTCAAAAACATTTTCAACTTCTCCACTAAAGCGCATGTCATTTTATTGGGCCGGTTGCAGAACAAAATGGAACAGAATGCATGGTGTACCCGCTTGGCCAATCAATTAATGACTACTCCCATCTCTGCACTGAAAATCACACAGTGCGACTACCAGGGGGATAAGAAAAGATTTCCCAGCTTTACTTTACTTCCAACGATCATGACCCCGTGATGCAACCATCGAGCAATGCCGATGGGGTATAGCATCACGCTGGTGCTCCTCTATGGTGTGCGAATGTGTGTTGAGGTGGGCGGAGGAGGGATGGGAGGGAGGTCTTTCTGAATATCAATGACCTGCAGCATGGGTGAGTTGGGAAAAGGGGAGCATATTGAAACTCTGTCTCATCGAAACTCGGAGGAACTCTAAAGCTCGATGGCAATGTGTAATGGTCGTGGGAACAAGGGACTGTTGCGTTGAATTGGTATCCACTGGCTCTGATTCAGGGGCTGAAAATTATTCTTTACAGTAATGAGGTAACCCACCACTGGGATCAAATAGGGTAAAGAGACTGGCATTGATCTGGACCAACCAGAACACATTCTCTCAAAATCAATGCAAAGAGGCAGCCTCTGTTTGTTTGAGCAATGGGATGTCAATCAACAGAGTTGAGGAAATGAGATGCACTGAGTAGTATAAAGCTGCTGATACTAGTTGTGACAGCGGTCAACGTCACTGCAGCAATTCCCCAAAAATCAATGTCTGGATAGGGATTGGCCACTAAAGCCATGCCGGTGCATAACGTGATAAATAAGGCCCGGTGTGTGGGTTTGTGGCATTATGCCTCGTCACGTGGGTTGGCTGGATCCCTCTGTGTCTTGTCTGCCAATGGAAATGCTGTGTAACAGGTGGTATTAGTAATATTAATAATATGCACACTACAGGACACACAAGCTTGGAATTGTAACTTCATCTGAACTTGGAAATTCTTGGAGCGGACGGGTTAAACCCCCCCACAATATCCGCCAAGAAACTTTTCTAATTGACGGCTCAAGGCACTCACTGTTCTCTATTCCAAAGACATTCAGAGAAGCTAATTAACAAAACCATCAGCCTGTCTTTCTCCTTGTGATTCACCGTTTTCCATCTCAAAGAGTTTGAGTCTGGCTGCGTCTGACTGGCGCTTGGCGGGGTCACCGGCACACAGCGCCACAAATAAAGGAGGGCGGCTCTCCCCCATTAAAACCGCTAGGACAATTGAAGGTGAGAATGGAGAGACTCGTCACTGCGCACGAACAAAACAACACTTATCTCCACATCCCCGCCGCCCTATTTGCTGGAGAAGTAGGCGAGTAGAACGGGAGACGCTTTCTAATTATCTGTTTAGCTGGGAGGGTGTCACTGGGTGATAAAGACGCCGGGACTGGTAGCCAGGAGTCGACTCGATGGCGACGCAAACACGCGGCTGCTGAGTAGGGCTGGGTTTAAAAAATCGATTTTCCGATTCAAATCGATCTTCATTTGAATGATCCGATATCGATTCATAAAATCCCGAGATCGATCTTTTAATATATGCCCAATATATGCCTGTAGAGTCTGTAGAGTTGCACAACTTGCTAGCGCCGGCTGCCGGCTATTTAGCCATCTACTCACATCTGTCTGGCCGGCTGCTTTTATAACTGAATGTCACTAAATATTCACACTACCAGAATTTGGTGGGGACAACAGAATTTTTGAATGAGAGTGACTGCGCATGTCTGGTAGCCTACATACTGGAGCAGACTGAAGTAAAATAACTAGACTCAGACTGTCTGTACGGGTAACAGGAGTCACTCCACTCCTCCGATCTCACGATGGCTGGAAATAATGTCTGTAACCATAGTAACATTTACTTCAGACCAATATGGCGGCTACCATCGCCTGTATTTTCAGTTTATTTGACACCAGTAACACCAGTAACCAGAGGCGTCAGTTTATCCATAAGATCTTAATAAACCGCCATTGACAGCGGCGTCATATTCTCTTTTTCCATCACAGGAACTTCATACTTTTAACAGCAATATTTGGGCTGAAGGCCGCAGAACTGGAACAACCGCAATGTTGAGGAAACAGACTGGATCGAAAAATTGAGAATATCTCACAACACTTACCTCCGTCTCTTTCAAATTAAGGATGATAATGTTACGTAACATAACGAGTGTTGAGCCTTAACGTCACGTAACAACCAGCTGTCCAGTCCCGTTCTGGTTCACACTATTCGGACTAACCGAATCCGCTCTCAAATTCAGTATCAGTACCTGAATTTTTCAGGTAGTGAGTTTGGTTATAGAATGCGGTTGTCACTCTCCTTAATAACTGAACTGTGCGTGAAATTGCAAGGGGAGTTGTGCGTTTTTTTAGATGTTTCAAAATAATAGCGATCTCTGCCGAGCTTCTGCGCAACGCGCAGCGAACGGTTGCCATGGTAACGACGGACTCAACTGAAGTGTTACAGCTGAAACTACTGTATAACGCTAAATACAAGGCCTTAGCTGAGGAGATCATTTTAGGGGCTTCATTACCATGACCATGTAAAATCATTATTTTAAACTGATTTATGTTTCCATCATTATTGGATCTCAGTTCTGTGAGTGCAGTAGTACTCAGGAGAGAGATCCAGTCTTGCTCTGAGAAGACTATAATATGCACTTTGGTATTATATTTATTACTATTTGTAATAATATTTTTGTTTTAGACTACTTATTTCTTCTACACTGACTGAAGAAAGTACATTAAACATTCACAATTAAAAAACATAATCAGTTTATTTTTCAATTGAGCATTGATCCTGTAATAAAAATGTTTATGTTATTTTAAGTCATGCTTTCATAAACATACTTAAGGTTTGTTTATTAATTCGGTAAAAATGCATCACCGGAAAAATGTATCTTGCCATCGCAAACATCCCTTAGCCGGCTACTTTTCCCATCTGGCTGGCTACTCAAAAATTTGGGGAACCCCCTGCTTGCACTATATTGTGTTGACTGCTGTAGTGTGTTGGTCATGTTAAATAAAAAGTACATTAATGTAACTGCTTTGGGGTCAATTCTTAATGTAAACATTAATATTTTTAATAATGCACCAGGTTAGAGGGTTCCTTGTACAATTTACAGCATTAGTTCTCTGAGAATCTCTTTCATATCCAAGCAAAATTGATATTGTAACTGAAATATCCCTAACCGAATCGATATTGAATCGAATCGAAAATCGAATGGAATCGGGACCTTGTGAATCGGAATCGAATCGATTCAGGAAATCAGTGGCGATACCCAGCCCTACTGCTGAGGGAGCGTGATGGGGGAAAAGCTGCCCACGCAGAGAGAGGCACAGCTAATGTCTGATTTAATAAGTGTTTCTCCTCAGTTTTCATATGCTAAAGCGTCATGAGGGAAAAGAGGAACAGCAGAGACTATGGGTAAACATTTACCCTTAGGAGTTTCAAACTCTTTAATGTCTCTGATCTGCTTTCTGTTGGCCTTTGAGTTTTTGTCCCCCTGAAAATGCAGTGAACACAGTAGTTTGGAACACTGAAATAGGTCCTGTGGCTGTGTGTGTATGTGTGTATATATACATATATATGTGTGTGTGTGTGTGTCTATCCTTGTGAGAACCAGTGAGTTTTAGCATTTTGGCCGGTCCTCACTTCTTAAGGGGCTAGATTACCGTATCGTATCGCATCATATCATATTGTACTGTATCGTATCATATCGTACCGTACCGTATCATATCACATTGTATCACAGATTAGGATTAGGATTTGGGTTTAAAACTAAGAGAGAAGAATTAGGATTAGGATTAGGTTTAGATTAGGGTAAAGATTAGGGGTAAATTTAGCATCAGGATTTGGATTTAGGGTTAAGATTAGAATTAGGATCCTTACAAGTATAGTAAAACAAAAATGTGTGTGTGTGTGTGTGTGTGTATGGTTGTGTGTGTCTCCACTCACCCTGCTCAGCCCCATGTGGTAGCTGCTCTTCTCCAGCTCCAAGGACTCCAGCAGCTCCTCCACTGCCTGGAAACCAGCAGAACAAACAGTCAGTGGACAGATAAACAAAAACAACCCGGCTTGTTCCACTGACTCCAGCTTACCTCTATCTGATCACATGACCCGTTCGCCCAAAGGATGCTGGCATGGTGCCACGGCAACAAACACGCTTCCCCCTAACCTCAGCTAACACATACAAACACACACAGCCCTCCCCCCCTGCCTCAAGGGACTTGAAGGCACAAAACAAGTCAGCCAGAGAGGCTTCTCAGGTCCCTTTTCTGTCGGTTTTCATCCATCGTGTTAACTCAACCTTTACAAGACAAAGTGCAGACTGTTTCTTCACTAGGGTTCAACTGATACAGGCTTTGCCAAGGCCGATACTGGAAGTTAGGATTAAGCTGCTGATAGCTGATAGTCTGTGCCAAAATTTAATATCATTAAATTTGTATTACACGGGAGAAAAACTGAGCTCCAACAACAGGAACAGAACAAAATGTACAAAGTACAAAATGGATGGGAGCCACAAGTCTTTATTTGGATATTCTGTATTTGTACATCTTTAAATTTGACCATTTTCACGGCAAAAAGTTCCAAAAACCTGCAAGTATTCAGTATTTGCTCCAGAATTTTACGCTTGTCGGAGTGGAAATGCCTTTGAAACAGCATTTAGACCATGGGACACCAAAACTCTCCATTGAAACGCACAATGGTAATAAATATATTCATGCATACTTGGGTGGAATCTGATTAAAATGTCACATTAGAATCAGTTCGGTTAAGGGCTTCCCATAGACAACCAGTGTAGTATTGATCAATTCTACAATAAATATGTAATCAATCAAACTGCATCATATCCACATCCTATTTTAATGACAGAAACAATATCGACCTCATATGTCGGTCTAACCCTTTTCTTCAGGGAACTTAACATTTACAGTTCCACTGAGATTTGAGCCTCTCGGGGACGTAATGTTGAAAGGAACGTTGTATGATGTGAGCTTTCTTCCTATTTTTTGCTATTTTTGAAGGGGGGTGTGGAGAGGGGGGGGTTATTGTTTAAGGCAGGTAAAGCATCTGGCTACCGGCTATCATGGCAACATCACAGTGCTATTAAGAGGAACTGACAGAACTGGGCTGTCAGCGGCGGAAAGGCAGAGCTTTTTGTTTGGCAAAAAAGAAGTGAGGGTGGTGGGGCGATTTCTCAGACAGCCTCCGTAAATAAATATTCTCTTTCTGCGGCTCTCTCTCGTTCTCTGAAAACCAATTCTTTCGTATTCTTCCCCCAATTATGCACCCTTCTCTATCTCAATCCGCTTCCTTTCATCCCTCTTCCATGCTTTCTTTCCCCCTTGCCTCCTTCCCTTTGCCGACTCCCCGGAGAACGGCGCGCCATTAGTTCTCTCTGAGTAGGCTATCCTCTCTAAGCTCATCTCCAAGGAGCTTTGTGAGCTGCTTTACTGCCGATGTGTTTTGGTGTGGTGGTGAGCGGAGGCCCATTTCATTGATCTACTTAATTGATCCGGCTAAATCTCTTCTGTTGACAGCGCCTATTCATTTAAACGGCCCGCTTGCACAGCACACATTCAAATGACACCGACTGCTGGCAGGCCAGTCGGACGGTCTTTGCATTCATAAATATCAGCGTACAGTGAAAACCGTTGTGTACCTTTTCCCTTTCTCGTTTTTTTTTCAAACTATAGGTTTCAGCACATAGGTTATCAAACCCCTTAATGTAGAGACACTTCCCCTCCCCCGCCCCCTCCCATTCATGAAGGCTAATCACGGCTCTGTGCGCGCCGCTATATACCGCCTGAACGGAATGTAGGGAAGACATTAATCATATGCTGAGGGATGTTCCTAAACTGTTCAGCCTCCTATACAAAAGGACTTGCAAGATAACGAGACAAGGCAAAAAAAACCCAGTGAAAACAGACAAGGGAATGGGGGGTGGGGTGGGGGGGGGATGAGAGAGAGAAAAGAGAGAGAGAGAGAGAGGAGGAAAAAGAGAGAGCTCTTCCCACTGCCGGTAATTAATCAGTACAGTAGCCGTATGCTGCCAGCCTGCGCAATCATAATTAATTACACACAAGAGCGCCTCTTGGAGCAGGAAAAGGACAGGAGAGAGAGGAGAGAGGGAGGAGAGCAGGAATAGAGGGATTGTGTGCACGCAGTGAGGTTACAATGTGGAGGGCAGAGAGAGAAATACACAATCCCCCAGCTTCCAGAGTTCAATCAATATGTATATTTGAAGGCCCGTAAAGATATTTTTTGATCGGAGCTAGTCAGACGCAAGGAGACAAAGTGATGTTTAACACACTTGTACATATAAGCTCACTCCTCTCAATAAAAAAGAGCAAATAATATAGAATCACATATTTGATGACAGCATTGATATGGCTGTAAGCGTTCCACCTTAGGATGAGTGTATAGGCCGACTGTTTCCAAAGGTTATCAATTAATTCAATATGGAATGTAATAATGAACAGGCATAGAAAGTATAATATTGTTTCTGAATGATACTGATAAAACTGAATTACATTTAGGTTACCCAGGTTTGAGCTCAAGCAAAAGAAAATAAGGGCCAGGTTGAAAATAACTGGAATTAGCCTTTAAGATCACTTACTATTTACCATTGGAGCAGCTACAAGTTCTCATTTTCGAGATAATACTAGTAGCCTACTATCACTCCACATAGTGTATGCTAAAGTGTTAGCATTGAGCCTAGGGACACATGGATGATTCTGGAGTCTATGCTCATCACTTAACAGCTAAGTTGACCAAAAGGACAACTGAGGTGTATTCCTTTAAGACAGGGTGACCCTGAAGCTCCCACAATACACTGAGATGATTTCTCTGGTCAGACATCTGATATAAAAATAAGAGTAATAAAAACATAATCACTAGCTGCAATAAGGGAGGAACCTCCATCACATCGGTAGTCAACGACCAATATCTAATTTTTTATAAAAGGCCAACATCAGCCCGTCATATAACATTCCGAACACTCACCCTCTTCTCGTCAGTGACGATGTAGTGGCGGCCATGCTTCTTGGTCAGGTGTGGCGCCAGAACGTCAAAGCGCCGGCGGAACTCGGAAAACACCATGTGGTCCGGGTATCCTGGAGGCAGGGAGGTAGGAGAACACAGCAGACCGAGGTGAGCTGGGGTTTTTCTGTTTGTGGATCTCCAACAGCATGTCAACCGTCACTGTGTATTTTCAGGAGAAATACTGGCAGAAAAACACTTCAAAAGACTAAACAGCGAGGAGACAAAGCTGTGAAGGTTTGACAGGTGGAAACGCACTACTGGAACCAACAACTGTCAAGGTTACAGGGCTTTCTCAAGCTTTTAAAGAGGCGGAGGTGGTGATAATACCAGTGGGAGCAAGATTTTGCATTGGGATAAAGGGCTGAAGGTAAAAGCATACACCCTCTAAGGAACATACAGAAGGTTACTGAAGCCCATTTAAATGCCCTACCTATGCCCTACCTATGCACATTGGACTATGCACACTGACAATTGCATTCCTTTGAGGAATCCTTACTTAAGTAAAAGTAGAGTTGCAATCCAGAAATGTATTAACTTATTTGAATGTGGGGTGGCGGACTGGGAAAACACGTTCACATCAACCTGCTAGTGGTAATTATAGAAAATGAATATCTTTTCTTTTTAGCAATGTGTTTATTAGCTACCTGAAATAACACGAAAAAACCAGAAGACATGTTATCTGGTTGTTTTGGTTTTTCTGCCACTCGAAGCAGAGAGAGACATGCAGCGGGACTAGAGTGTTCCCCGGGGGCTCCTCATTTGAATGAGGGGAAGTAGGAAAAAGAAAAAAACGACTTTGTTACCTTGCCTGTAGATGCGCAGCGCATCCAGGAGCTTGGACCCACGGAGCTGGGCCCTCAGCAGGCCCACATCCAGCGTCATGAGGCCCGAGTCGGGGCTCTCGCCGTGGGCCACGCGGGGCTCGCCTCCCCCGCCCACCGCCTCGGCTTTGGGCAGCAGGCAGTGGACAAAGTGAACCCTGGACCGACGCACCGTGTCAATCAGAGCATCCTACAGACAGACACAACATACAATATTCAATCAATGTGACAACTTTATGTACATCCGGTAAGGTTTGCCTAATGCTGCGTTCACATAGTGACACTATGCAGTAAATGGCTAACCCGGTGTTCCATTTTTTTTTCAATAGGAGATTGAGGGTAAACTCTGCCAACTGCCGCCTGCCACCTGCAGAAGCAACCTGGTTGATTTCTCTCAACTTTTGCCTCCAACTGCAGCAGTGAAGACAAACCAGATGTTGAAAAATCTGGCAAAATGATGTAGCCATGTAAGTTTATCCACCTGCTCCTCTTGTCTCCTCTTCCAACCAAGATAAAGCGGTGAATAAACGCTTTTTTCCCTCTCTTCTGACTGAACAGTTTGGAGTCCAGGAGAAAAAAAGATGTACCATTTGGTGAAGCTAATCCAATTCCCTGCTTCGCTTGCTCTTCATTTACAATGGAAATCATTTTTATTAATTTCCGCAAAATGTATCCTATTAGACATTTTGAGGCGAAATGAAACGTTGAAAATGAACAGTCACAGTTAATATTGAACAGATCAGTTTTATTGAATCAATGTGCACTGAATGGTCAAACTTCTTCTAAACCTTTTGGGCAATGGGAAAGGTCCAGTTTTGTCGCTGCAGTTGACTGACATCCCACAATGCTTCCTGGTAGGGCTTTTTTAGGCCACACTGTCAGTGTTATAATATCAGTTATATTATATTATTGATACTTTTTTGGTGTTGCGCACACACTCCCTTGTTTACTTTGCTGGCTGCTGGCTTTCTGCTGCATTCAGGTCACATCGGATGAAGCGGAAGAATGGGCGTTCGTTGCTTCAGCTTGAAAGCATCATGTGTTTTATTCATTGGAACATAAGACCCAGGTTGAAAATAACCGGAATGATCCTTTACCAAGCAGCTGTCCAGTGCGGTTCTGGTACACACAGTGTTTTCTGGTAATGAGTGTGGTTATAGGATGCAGTTGTCGCTCTCCTTCAAAAGTAAAGTGTGTGTGTGTGTGTGTGTGTACGTTACAAGATTAAGCGCTCCAATGAGGAGTGACAGCCGCATTTAGCTGCAGTGTGTATGTGGCCTATGTGAATGTATAGCAGTTTCGTCATTCACTCCGTCTTCCCCGCTCTCTTTTTAACCTCCTGAGACATCTGCAGGTTTAAGAACGCAAAAAGTAATACTTTTAAGACCTTTTTAATGCTACCTGGAATTGAATTTAAGGCCAATTTAACAACTAAAATAAAGACACAAAACAGCCTATTTCTGATTGAACATTGCTAATGAAAGTTCTGAAACTATAAAGAGCAGTGTAAGAAAAAAAAACACACCAGCAAATTAATTGTTAGGGGGCAAGAAGTCCAGCATGTTCGTCATATTGTATTAACCTGTTTTGTATTAATCTTACATAATGTGACCAACCAAAATGAAACTTAACTAAAAACAAACCTACATAACATGCCCATTTGCTGCAAGACATTTTAATGCTTTTTAAGGCCTTTCGATTTAGAAAATGTACGACTTTTTCAGACCAACTCAACCGGATGTCATCTTCATCCCACCGTCACCCTCCTCCTCCTCCACTCACCACTTGCAGCTTGATCTGGATGCAGAGGCTCTTCTTCTTGACGGCGGCCATGCCCGTGGTGAAGGTCTTCCTCATGCTGGTGGCTCGTCGCAGGGCGAGCTGGGAGCCGCCCTCCAGGCCGGCGATGGAGCCCGACAGCACCGTGGCCCCGCCCGCCCGGCCCATAAACAGGCCGCTGATGTTCTTCCTGCGGCGGACAGACGGAGGCGAAGGAACAAGATATGAGAGACGGGGAGGGGGAGAAGGAGAAATGATGAATGATGGTGGTGGTGAAAGGAGGAATGAATGGTGAAGGGGGAGCAGGGTAGATAGTGGAAAAGGGTAGTGTGAAAGAGATGGGATAGAAAATGAATAAATACGGTAGAAATCATGGTCTTGCACCCAATTAGAGAGCGGGGTAGAAAAGCAAAAAGATGAGAGGGACAAATAAAGAGAAATACGAGAGAAAGAAAAGGGAACAAAGAGGACAAAGAGCAGGAGAAGCGGGTACATCTCCATTTGTATTTGCATGCGTGCGCGCCACCGAGCGCACATGCTATTCTTTATCGCCGCGTCAGCCGGTGATTGATACTTCAATTATAAAGTACATGGAGCTAATCTGAATGTATTAGTGGCATATTGTATTGTTTGGAGGCCCATATGTTGGTGAGCTGCTCCCTGCGTTGTCTGGCTCACTATGTTGCCTGCTGCTCTCATCAAAGCGTGTATTTCGCTTTTCCTAAATCCTTTTGTACCCTTCTAGATTTGCTCGGGATTAACGGCTATTTGCCACTGGTTATTGTAAAAAAAAAAAGTGGCGATAGAATACACTGGTGTAGTCTTATACTTATTCATCCTTGCTTTTCCTAACAAATCACTGATTTGGTCCTGGAGAGGTACAAAATGAGATAGATCATGTATTATTTGGGCGGGGATTTTTTTCAAAATTGCACTGTAAATGAACAATTAGCCAAGTGAATCAATCATCACATAATATCCCATAAAATACACATCAAGTGTATTCAGTGTTATCCAACGAGACTGAGATTTGAAGCGAGTCAATGTGAGAACCGCAATATATTGTATTTTTTTTCTTTTAACCCTTATTTAAAGTAATAATCTTTGACATTCTCATATAAATAATATCTAATGTCCATTTTGCTGATTGATATAACACAACAGTGGTTCAATCTATAGCTAGTTCATGAAAGCTTTACTAAATTCAATAAATTGTAGGGATGGGACGATATAGCGAAATTCAATAAATCGCAATACAAAAATGTGACAATATGTATTGTGGGGCAGAAAAATGAATGGTGATATTAGCTCCATTTTATTCTGCTGTAGTAATCACAAATGAGACGGCTTGACCATCATAATTTCACAAGCTCTCCATCCAAATCATATTATCTGCACTTTGCACTTTGGGGCGGCTGTGGCTCAGGAGGTAGAGCGGGTCGTCCACTAATCAGAAGGTCCTTGGGCAAGATACTGAACCCCAAATTGCTCCCGATGGTTGCGTCAGCACCCTGCGTGGTAGCTTGCCGCCATCGGTGTGTGAATGGGTGAATGTAGGCATGTTGTAAAGCGCTTTGAGTGGTCTGTAGACTAGAAAAGCGCTATATAAAATGCAGTCCATTTACCATTTGTAATAACACTTTTAAATTGCTGTTTACATTCTAACAAGCCAATCCCATTGCTGGAAAGATCTGTAGCTCAGAAATATACATAATTCTGCAGTCAGACTTTGGCGTCATTGAACGTTTATTTATTCCATCGTATCGTGGTTGTATGGAATCGTGAGATAAAGCGTATCGTCCTATCCCTAATAAACCGGTGTACTTTTTATATGTAAAACATCAAACGTGTATGTTGTGGCAGTGAGCGGTCGTACTTCTGGGAGTCCTGCAGCAGCGTGGCGGCGTTCTGGGCGGCGGGGTTGTGCTTGGCGTGGCTCAGCCAGCCCTGGGCGTCATACTCCACCCAGTCGGTGCCGTGGCTGTGGCCCAACAGGAAGAGGTGGGGCTTCTCTCCTTTGAGCAGCAGACTGGGTCCTGCAGGAGGGGGGGGGGGGGGGGGTCAAAACATTACAAGTAGTCAGTGTTTCTCCCTTAATTTTATTCTTGTCAGGCTGGAAAAGCCTCTGAAACAGCATTTAGACCGTTATGGGACACTAAAACTCTCCACTGAAACCCAGGATGATAATATTAATACTACTAATAAAATATATTCAGTGGAATCTGATGATCAAAATGTCTCATTTGAATCAATGAGGGGCTTCCCATAGAAAACCATCTTATCAGAGGTGGATGCCACTGGAGCATATCTGATTTTTTTTTTTTTTTTTTTTATAAAAAGGCCAATATCGGCCCTGTATATCAGTCTAACCCTAATCCCCAGTCATGTGTGCTGTGTGGCATTTGGCTGTTTTTGTCCCACGCTGCCTGCAGTGTGACACCAGTGCCATTTGTTTTTTGTTTCTAGGACTCCCTGGACACCAGTAGTGGATTAGACTGGTTTCCCAGACGGTTTACCCTTGTTTTCTCCCTGCGCAGGGCCGTAGTAGCTGAAGAGTCTCTCCAGCAGCGTTTCCTCGGAGCCTCCGGGCTGGACGGCCTCCTCCTCCATCAGCCACAGCAGGCCTCTCGCCTCGTCCGTCCTGGCCAGGGTGCGCACCTGCTCTCACACGCAAACACACACACACGCAGGTCGGCATATATAGTATGGCACGTAAGCCTAAAAGTACACCTGGAAACGAAGAATCTACCGTAATATCAGATTCTCCTGGACACACACACACACAGTTTACATTACCCCTAATTTACTCCTAGTTCTCATCTTAAACCTAAAACCAGGTCCTAATATATAAAATAACTTGGTAAGCGCATCATGAGTTTGATTTCTATAATCAGTTTCAGCTTCAATAAATTCAATCATTCCATACAAATTCAGAAAACAGAATTTAAATTCAGTCGTCTGCTGGAACAAATCTCATCACTTTCAATCTAAGTCATTTACACAAACACAAGATCTCAAGTCAAGACTTTAGAAACCTTTTCAAGTCATCAAAGTCAAGTCCCAAGCCACCAGAACCCAAGTCAAGTCTCAAGTCTTCTCTTCATGCATCAAGTCAAGTCTCAAGCAATTAAAACTGTGACTCGAGTCCCCACCTCTTCTTAGACTTCAACAAATCAGTCAAAATTAGTCAAATCATTTCATTAGGAAATATAATGATAATAAAATAAAAGTAAAAAAAGGTGATGAGCCCTTAGCTATCACAACCTCATTAAAGGTGAATATTGTAATGAAAATGACTCTGTTGGCCAGTCAAGCATTTTGAAGCTTTGCTCCCTGGCTTATTAGTCTGCTGATAGAACGGCTTGGCCTCCCACTTTGCCAGTGGGATTCTTAAATTACTGTGTTTGGTAGAGATCGGCTACTATAAATAAGGGGGATAATTTCTGCAAACAGGCTGCCTTCGACTAACATAGAAGGTTAAACTGGCTTTCAGGGCCTTTCATTACTCAAAGCAGATATTGTGTATTGTGCTCTTGAAACCTAATTAGTTGCCGGGGTGAAACTTGAATCCTTTTCAGAGATAAATCCAATTCAAAATGAGCTTTGTTTCCGTTTGATCTGAAATCACAAGCGAGAGAATTGCATTGTGCTGGTTTATTGGTTTTCAATATCTGGTGAATTATATGTTTGCATGTCTATGGGCCTTCTGGTTGTCCTTTCTGGGTTTATCCATATTTGCTTGGGTTGAATCCTCAGTACGCTGCTGCTAATGCACTGCTTTGTCACGGCTAAAACTGCATAGCCCTGTGTGTTTTCCACCACACACACACACACAGGCTTATTTACACTCGCTTTTTCCAATCAATTTCAACACAGCCCGAGCCAAATTTAATTTGAATTAAAACACTTGTTAATGCCACTTTCTCGAGCCAATACACATCAGTGATATAAGATTTGTGCAAAGGCCAGGTGCCACACATATTTGTCTTAATTGAATGAGCTTTGCAGCGAGATGCCAACTGACTAGTAGGGAGAAGAACGGCTTTTCAACCCAACAAGAAAGAAACAAATCAAAAACTTGATTGCAATTAATATCGCTGAAGTGGGACGAATTCCAAAAGGAAACTGAACAAATTAAAAAAACAAAAACAAAAAAAATAAACGAGCCACAGTCATCAAAAGCCAAGCTAATCGGATAGAGGTAATAAGTCTGGCACAGCATGCAAATGGTAATTTGTCTGCTTTTGTCGAAAACTTAAAATGCATTATCTAATTACAAAAGGTGAGGCATTCACTCTTGCTTTGTAACATCTTTATCAAAAAGCAATGACCTGTAAACAACAAGAACATGCCAGGCGAATACTAATACCACAGCTTTTGTAGGATATGCAAGTAAATAAAAACCAAACAATTTAAAGAAATTAGCTATGAATGGAGTGTATTTCATTCATGATCTTGGAACGGTTTAATCATAAGTTCATTTGACATTTTGATCAAAACTGAAGTATTCATATTATGTAGTTCTTACAACAGAGCATCGTCTGAAGTTAGACTTCTGTAAATGCTTATCTTAATGGGAAAAAATACAAATTAAAATGGTTCTATTAGTTTTGCTGTATGAAATGTGTTTGGGCAACAATTTGATTTGCATACATTTCTCAGTGAAAAAGACAACAACTATTAACTCAAGCAACTGAGACGCAAAAAAACTTGCAAAGTGCCCTCGCAATCTTAGCGAATCTGGATCTCGATGTATGAAAGCTTCGCTGAATGCAAACTCGCTAATGGTCCACTTACTGTCAGTAATAAGAGCACACAATTTTCATGAAGAGGTTAGGGGTTATGAACAAGGCACAAAGACAAAACATGCACAGAGACGCCTCAAACAGAGGCAGGGTTCTGCTTACCAGGGCTTGTGTCGAGGCTTGATCAATAGCTGCTACAGACAGTGAGGTACTGGACTCTATGTCATCTAAAGCAAGCTCTATGTTTTCCTAGACGCAGGGGGATAAAGGGTTGGGTTAGTCACCTACAGTAGCAGAAATTATCAATAGATCAGAAGGGTAGCTATATAGTCATTGCTATACTGTATATTGGGTTGTGTGAGTCTGTGCATGTTTATTTAATTTGAGCACAACATTTCAGACATTTTTGACATCTGTGTTATTTGAATTTGTAGAGCATTATAATGAAATCATGATTTTGGAAAGGCTGTGGATTTCTGAGACTAAGGCGGTGGCCACACTGATCCGTTGTGTCTGTCCTTGTACGTTTCAATTCATTTTCAAACGGATTCGTCTCCGTCCGTTCAGCCAATCAGAGGCGTTTGTTTTGGGAAAAAACAGCAGCGAACACAGAGAGGACAGTCCGACCGAAACAAAGACAAAACGGAGAAAGCCTGGTGTAAGGTTGGGATGACTGGAGGTTTTCCAGCTCAGTTTCTAATTCATTTATACTGTATAGTCTGTTTCTTCTTTTTTCTTCGGACAGAAATCTATCCGTCAATACTCTGTCCATTTTCTAATGGATCAGTGTGGCTGCTGCCTAAGACAAAATAGCAGGTTTGATCTGTGCGTGTTCTGCAGTTGCTCTCAGTCAAAAGAAAAGCATGTCTTGAACATGAGTGTATGAAGGAGTTTGTGTGTGTAGACTATAGCTGGGTTTCCATCCAAGTATTTTGATGCAAATTTTGATGTATCGAATTACAAATGCTTCATGGAAAAGGCAAAATTCAATAAAATTTCCTCAATATTGCAAAAACATTTCAAAAGTTCACTTAAAATTCGCTTGATAGTTGAATCAGAGTGTCTGCTCATTTCATCAAGGCAAATGTAAGACTTTTTAAGAACTTTCTAATGCCATTTAAAATGAAATAAATGTGAAAATTAAAATAACTATATTCCTGTCAGAATATATGATTTGTCACTGGAAAAACAGCACACGAGAAACTGCATTATTTTTATGACTTCTGAAACTGACTTGGATATGTAAAATGCTATATTCCGACTGTATTCAAGACATTTTGGGACATTTTAGGCCCTGCAGACACCCTGCGAATGGAAACACAGCTACTGTGCATGTGTCTGTGTGTGTGTGTGTGTGTGTGTGTCTGCTCTGTCCATGTCGCGGCTCGGTGTCTTGCCCTATCAGCCCATCAGCACCTCCTTGTATCTCTCCAGCTCCTGCACAAAGGTGCGTTCGTGGAAGAGGGTCTGCAGCCTCTCCTGGGTGTAGTTGTGGCATAGCTCCTCGAAGGTGGCCCCCCGCCGCCGCTGAGCCATGCGTGGGTTCTGGAAGCCCGGAGTGTCCACGATCAGCAGCGAGCACAGCGAGTGCTGACTGGACTTCAGGGCCCTGAAGGGACACGGAAAAGACCGGACGAGGGGGGAAAAAACGAGTTAGCGACAGGATACAGCCAAGAGGATTAGGATACAAATAAAAACAGAGCAAATGGAGGGTAGGAGGGGTGTAAAGATAAACCGATCCGCATCAAAATACCAATATGAGAATCTAACATACGCCCGCATCAATTCAAAAGCCCAAATCCAATTCAAATGTAGTGTGAAATCAGCCAAAAATCAATACAGCTATTACAAACCGATACAGTTCTAAATAACCTATAGAAATGAGAAATCCATGGCTGGGGGGGCTGTGTGTGTGAGTGTAAGTGTAAGTGTAAGTGTGAGTGTGAGAGAGAGAGAGAGAGAGAGAGAGAGAGAGAGAGAGAGAAAACGCAGGAACTTGTTTTGCAAAATAACAGCAGTAGAGCTTAAGACAAAGAAATATATGAGCAATATAATATGAAAATAAAAATTATTACATATACACAGTATGGAAATCAAATGAAAAACTGTAAAAATAAAGATAAAGGTAATATATAACAGCTGAGAAAAATATGAGAAGATAAAGAAAAGCATATGTGAATGTACAGCTTGTAACCAGGACGTGCAAAAATAAGTGACAGGGAGGGAAAGATAAAGCGTTGGACAGAAAATAGGAGGCAGACACATAAAGATACAGAGACAAACAAACAGAGGCAGACAGAAAGACGGTGAGTGGTAGACTGAAAGAGAGCAACTCAGACGGCAATCATGCAAGCTGGATTGCTCTATTTCTATCAAACAATGTTTCGGGGAAAGTGGACGTGGCACAAGTCATCTGCCAGGGAAAAATAGAAAGGAGGAACAAAACAGCCGGGGAGGTACAACACTTCTTTATATATATATATAATTTCTTATTTTCAACTAACCAGCTACTGTCCCACTGGAGACACACGAGGGAAGGTCTAAGAGCAACTGAGACAGCCAAAAGTGGAGCGAAATCTTACAAAATTCTTGTCATGCGAGCTCAAAATTAAAGTGGACTTGAACAAGGCAGCGGTAAACACCAGACAATGATGCGGGCCCCTTGTGGGCCAATAAATACATGATAAGAGAACTGTTTGTTGAGAATGAATGTTGTTCAGAAAAATGATGGAAAATCCAATAGGGCAGCAGCTAGTTACAAGGTGGCCACTGTGATGGTTCTTGGGATGAAAACCACTTCTTTATTTGTAGTTGTTGATTAGCAGTATTTGCATTTAGTACCTCTACCTGGACGCCTTACATTGCAACATGTGTTGGCATTGCATTACATAATTTAGACCTAATTGTTAGACTAGAATTGTAGCGCCTCCCTTGGACCAATCAGTGTCATTTTGAAAATGCCAGAGCAAAGTGGTGAGATGCATCATTCCCAAGTTTCATCCAAATCCAATCAGTGGTGTCTGAAAGAACAAATAAACCAACAAACAAACAGACGGATCCATAGTGCCACTCTACCCCAACAGAAGCGAGGTATGTGTGTGTGTGTGTGTGTGTTGGGGGGGTGGGGGGCTAACTGACCTGTTAACGAGGGAGATGACCAGGGTGAAGAGCTCAGAGTAGAGGCCGGATGCCATGGCCTCCAAACAGTCCAGCGCTGTGATCTTAGGGCCTGAGAGAGGAAGGGAGGGAGGGAGGGAGGGAGGGCAAGAGACAAAGAGCCAGAGTGAGAACCACAGTGAGAGAGAAAGAAGAAGAGGCAGACGGAAAAAGAGAAAACAACACTGGTGGTTGTCAACAGCAATGTCAAATCAACCACTGCCATTCAGAGAGACCCCCATCCTACAACTGAGGAAATGATGCATTTTGGTTTTTGAAGGCTGATACCTATGTTTTTGTATTGAAGCTGCCAATAGCCAATATATTGCACAGATATTCACCATCTATTTCTCCTATTATTTGGCCATTTCAGGCCTAAAAATGTAAAGGAATCAGTGTTTCCTCCAGAGTTTTATCCTTGTCAGGGTGGAAAAGCCTCTGAAACTAGATTTACAACAAGGGACACAAAAACTCTCCATTTCAAACTAATAATAATAAAACATGAATGCATGCTTGTGTGGAATCTGATCAAAATGTTGCATTAAAATCAGTTCAGGTTAAAGGCTTCCCATAGGCAACCAGTGTAATTTTATGCAATCACACTGCATCATATCCATAATATCGGAGATGGACCGCACTGACTGGACCAGATCTGAGTTTTAATGAAAGGCCAATATTGGTCAACCAATATATTGGTCTAACGCTAATAATTAGCATTCTCTATGACTTGTGAACCTAGGCTCTTGATGTTAGCAGGGTCTGCCAGACGAAATCGCTGACACTGGAGGTTTGGTTGTCACCTGAGCCGTCGCCGTGGCCGGCCTCGTCCGGTCCCCCTCTGAACGAGGTGGAGTGCTTCAGTCCTTTGGCCTGGTGCTTGAAGATGGAGGAGGAGAGCTCCTCCAGGCTGCAGCCCAGCAGGTAGGCCGCCTTCTGGGCCCACTCGTGACGGGCAAACTGTTTGCGTCCCGCTGAAGATAGATAAAAATGACAGGAGATGAATAGCGATGCCCGCGGGTGAACCGGGGGAGAAGAATGATGACGATGACAAGGGGGGACGAAAGATGAAGAGTATGTAGGAAGGAAGGGGGGCAAAGATGACATAGTTAAAACTCAAAACTGGAGAGCTGAGGGCCATCTTAGATTTAGCTAGCTAGCTAAATGATTTCAAAGCACATTGTAAAAGTGCAAATATCAACCGTAATCCATGTCAGACAGGGTGCGGTCAGCGAATTCTGACCGCAAAGTCCTACCTTTAGACCCTTAGATAAGATATGTATTTCCCTTAGTATGCATCCAAAAAAGGACATATTTCCGCAGATGCTGACATGGGTAGACAGATTGTGGGAATTATGTGAAAACTGGCAGCTAAGGTGTTAAGATTCACAGTTTAATAGAAATGTCCTTAAGGAGATGCTGCTCAAACAACAGGCATGAGTTTTGGTAAATCATTTTAAGTGCCGTACACTGTGATGACATTAAATAGCGTGGGAAATAAAACGCATACAGTATCTGAAGATACAGCGGCATCAGTTTTGCTCTAGCTGGTTTATGGGTGGTGACTGGAACATGCAGGCTGAGAGTTTGGTTCCCGCATGGAGATTTCAACGGTATTCCTTCATTATTCAATGCTACTGTAGAGGTTTTAGGCCATGATTTCTAAGATATGTGGTGGCGGCCACATTCAACAAACCCAAATTAAGAAAAAAGTGTTGAGACGTAAGAACTAAAGCCGCCCAAGATTAGACTGCTAAGCACTGCTGTTTATCAGCTACTGGCTCTCGGTCCGTGTTTGCGTGCTTGTCTGTATGAGGAGTGCATCTCCAACTGGTCTGGAGACAATTCAAAGCCCCTGTGTTGGAATGGACCGAGGCAACATGACTGCCTGCGTCACCACCCAATCAAACGGCGTATGGACATAAAGCGAAAGCATCGATAGGAGCGCCCGCCAAGCAGCATCAAAAAAGACAAGCAGAAGGTTCTTTGGGGTACACGGGGTGGGCTGGGAGAAAAAACAAAAAATATATAGAGGGTAGAGACTAAAAAGACTAACTAGAGAAGTTAAAATGAACAAGCTTTGCTTTGGGTTTGAGGCTGTGTTGTACTGTGACAGCAGCTCGGGAGCCGAATGCGGGCGACATGGGGAGGCATCAGACAGAGCGCTTTAAAGGGACAACAAAGTTCTGATCCCCATGATTTTCATCTCACAGAACAGAAAAAGGGTGGGATAGGGAGCGTGGGGGGGGGGGGGGGGTGTTGGGGGGAATTGTCATGAGGCAAAGAAGAGGAGAGAGGGAGAGATGAATAGAGGCGGAGAGAAAATGAGGAGGAGAAACAATAAAAATGCTAATGACTTAAGGTCTGGAAGGAATGATAAAGGCATTAAGACAGAATATACAAACAAGAGAGGGTTTGAAAAAAGTTTTAAGTTAAAAACAACAACGTTGAACGACTTGTATGGAGGTTGTTTTTTGGGTTTTTTTTTTCATTACCTTCATCTGCGTCTGCGTTTGATAGGGCGCAGCATGCAAACATGCAAGTAGAGAGAAGGGGTTAGAGACAACACAATTCATGTATTCATCAATTCACATTCACTAGCAAAAACAGACATTAGCATTAAACGACACTGACATCCCGCCACCATGCTGGGGAGGCGCAAGCTGAGGAGCCAAACATGTCGCTGTTGGAAAGGGAAACCTATGCTTTGCAGCGGTGGTTCTCAAAGGAATAGTCGTGGTAATTTGTTGTCTGTTCAGCCATGGTGGCTATTGCTGCTCATGCTAACTGCCCAGTTTTTCTCCTATTCATTCCAAACAAACTGGAAACATGAAATGCGTCAATGTGCGCCAAAAGATTTCTCCTGGAAAAAACCTACCCGACATTGGGTGTTTGGAATAGCAAATGGAAAAGCTTTCATGAACTGGATATAGGTCGAATCACTATTGTGTCATATCAATCAACGACAGAGAAAAATGGGCATTTATTTACATGAAAATATCACAGATTACTTTAATTCACTACAAATGATCCCAGTTAGAGAATGTATAAGAATGACTATTGTAATCCTAGGTTTCACTCTGACTACTATTATCTCTCCATGTACAGTGTAGACAGTTCTATAATTCAATACTAAATAAACAACTAAAATCTTCCTAAATGTTATCCAGTGGGGTTTTGCGGCCCTAATGTGCATCTATGGCATGAGAATGATTGAGAAGCACTGCTGCACAGTATGAGGAACGGGGGTGAGCACACCTCCTTGTCTTTCGTGCTGAGAAGCTGGTGTAACAGAATTAGATCCAGCCAGAGGCAACCATTTACTGTGCTTACTTAGGGCTGTGAGTGGTTAAATATCGCTGCTGTCATGTGAAAACCTAGTAACTCCAGTTTTTGTGATTTTTTATGTTCCAACTCCAACTTCAGTTCAAGGATTACATGTTCTGCTATGGGTTGGGAAACTCCTAAGACCCTTGAGCTTTTGAAACCTTTTCAAAACCGACCGGATAAACTCAAAAAGTTGACATTTTGGAGATACAAGGTTTTCGCCAGACAGTGACGATATATGTTGTCTGGACCAGTGGAAAATCTTACAGGCCCTGCTGAAGTGGTAGGGCAAAACACAGGCACACACACACGTTTGTGTATGTGTATTACTGTACTTGCAAGAACCTTCATTCCCTAACCCTAATTTAAATCTAATCCTAATCCTGAGCTAACCTAAACCTTTATCCTAATTTAAACCTAATCCTTATTTTAACCCCAAATCCAAATCCTAATCCTAAAATTCCCCTATGAAAAAAACATGGCTACATCGTGGCTAAGAACATCACCATAACAGCACAATAACCATAGTTACCATATAATACAATAGCAAAAACCATCATGGAAAAACCATAGGATATTTTCAGAAGAGTTTCCCCCTTGTAGAAGTGAAAATATTCTCACTTTGGCCGGAGTTCCCTCCTCTTTCTATCCTTGTGATGACATTTGGTCCTCATAAGGATATAAATACAAGAACACACACACACACACACACACACACACAGGCTCTGCAGGACCACCAGGGCGGCTCACCTCCACTTCAATGAAAAAATGGCTTCGGCAGGGGGGGAAACACTGTTTGTTTAAGTTGACCGGCATCCTCCCTACTATGAATTGAACCGTTTCACTTTTCTACTACAAACCCTTTATCCCCTCTAACTGGCATGGAAACAGAGGATATCAAAGTGTGAAGCGGAACAGCAGCCAGTGAAAAAACCTCCTTTTGTTCTTGTTGCTGTAGCAGTCAGCGTGCTACTCACTGTATGCGTGTGGAGTCAAATGTCAAGCCTGACCCCTACTGGCAGCCGGGAATGTGGTTCAAAGTCAACTCCACTCAGACAAAGCTCAAGTCGCCACATAGAACATTTTCCTCCGAGTCTCTTTTTTTTTAAATTCGTTCATTTAATGTTTTTTTAAAGGGGGCGATGACCTGTGCAGAGGGATTTGGCTTATTTTCTGTATAGATTATGGTAATTAGAGCAGGAACACATTCTCATTAAAAGGTTGAACTAGTCTGGCGAGGCACAGGAATAAATGGTTGGCGGTGTGAGGAAGCAAATAGCTGGGCGGGATGAAAAAATAGAGTATTCAGAGAGAGAGGCGTAAACAACTATAAGGAAGGAAGAGTATGAGCAAGCGTGTCGGCCCCCCCCCCACCCCCCCACCCCCCAAATTTTTGTTTTTTTAATAAAATTCAGCTTCATGCAAGAGCAGCGTGGATGTGCTCATACAAATACAGCGGCACACACACAAACACATTTGTCTTGACTATACTTGTGAGGACCTTCCATTGACTTTGTTCATTCCCTTACAACTAACCCTTACTCTAACCTGAACCGATTCCAATCTTAACCCTAAAACAAGTCCCAATGATAAACCAACATTAACCTCAACCCTAACCTAAACCTATTACTAGGTATCTGCAGTTTTGCAGAAAGCCAAATTGAAGTCTTGAAGCTGTGAAACTATAAATTAATTCTTAAGGGACACAAAGTCCAACTGTGTTTAGTAAAGCAGATATGATGCATATTCCTGCATATAACTCCAATCTTGGTGAATTTCATGTTTTAACTTCAGTTGAAGGATTACATGCTCCTCCTATAAAAACCCATTGGATGAACTGTGACATTTTGAAGATAGAAGATTTCACTGGACAAGTGTTTAGATTGACATATTGTAAGAGTGGACATGCAGCACAAAGAAACCTGTCATTGCATGGTGAAAAAATACCTCTAATAACTCTAATACTCTAATACTTTTTAAGGAAGCACAGATACCCTATAATCCTAATGTTAAACGTAAACCTAAACCCAAATCCTCAACCTAGACTAACCCCTTGTAGAGGTGAAGACCGGCCAAAATGACCTCACTCCAAAGGTCTAAAACTCAAACTGGTTCTCACAAGGATAGAAATACAAGAACACAGACACACACACACACACACACACTCTCTGTGGAGATGAGCTTTGGCCTGCGCTGGGATGATTAAAAAGTTCATTACCGCCTTCGTCTACATCTGTGACTGCGGGAAGACAGAAGAATATCACTGAGGAATAGCACTGCGAATACAATTTGAGAGCAGCCACCTATCTGTCTTCATTAAGAGATAGACGGCACAAAAAAAAATAAAACATGTCTGCCGTACATTCAACACTCGAGCCCTCCCCAAATTAAAACTTCTCAAGAGTCCTCGGTTGTTCTAGCCTCCTTTGTACGAGGCGAGAGAGCGACATTTTTCCTCGACATGCCTAATGAATGGCGAGGCGAGCGCCGGTTCCCAGTATCTTTGAACTGCTTATTTAATTAAGGGGCTTGCAGAACAAGAGTAAATGGATTTTACGACGCTTCTGCGCTTCTTTTGGGCATTTCCTTATCATGGGGGAAAAAAGCATGCACACGGTCAATTAATGAAAGGGTGTGTTATATGTTGTCACCCTCCATTTTCTAATAAGCAAACTGAGTAGAGTGATATCAAAGTGCCTGAGTAATACTGATGGGGAGGCTGGTAAACATGAATGTTTTCTAAACATTCGCTAATAAAAGACTAATACACACAAATGAGAAACACGGGCTGTTTGCCACTCTTCTTAGGGGATACACTCAGTGAGAGGATAAGGAGATAATATGCATCCATTTTGTTAAAGACACGTATTTGGTTAGTTGAGTGAATTATTTAAGTTTTTACTGGTAGAAATGACAAACCAAGTTTAGTCATGGTTAGCTCACTACCCTAAGACACATTATATCAGCTCTTGCCAAGACCCATTAGAGGCTTTTCTGAGTGAAATAAACCAAGTTCTTGGGAGATTGGCCTGTTGGTCAACTTGGCCAAAATCATCCATGTGTCCCCAGTAGATCACTGGCTGCAGAGCTTCATGCTAACACTTTAGCATACACTATGTTGAGTGATAGTAGCTCCATGCTAACACTTTAGCATACACTATCTTGAGTGATAGTAGGCTCCATGCTAACACTTTAGCATACACTATGTTGAGTGATAGTAGCTCCATGCTAACACTTTAGCATACACTATGTTGAGTGACAGGAGTCCACTAACATCATCTCAACAGTACGAAAATGAGAACTTGTGGCAGCTCCAAAACTAAATGGTAAGTAATCTTAAATGACATATGGCTAAGACTGGCAGTTTTGTGTAGGACATTGGTAAAATTTACACAAAATATGAAATAACATAGATATGAAGTAACATTCTCTTTCGAACTACATGGGGCTACTTTCCCTGTTTCCATAGGAAGTGAAGGTGGTGGGTGATGGGAGACTGTGTACAGCCAAAAATCACTATGCAGCACATGAATATGTGGTTGATCACCTGAAACGGTTCAAAAAAATAAACCTGGCTACACCAGCAACATTGAGTTAATGATATTTCATTTTTTTAATTTTTGAATCTACAGACCATATAATTAAAGCTACAAACAATTTCTTATTACTAAAAGGTCTGTCTCCTTTCTTCGGATAACGCTAGCAGCCAACTATCGTTCAACATAGTGTATGCTAAAGTGTTAGCATGGAACACCAGAGCCAACGATCTGCCGGGGACACATTGATGATTTTGGTGTCTACTATCTCATCACCTAACGGCTAAGTGGATCAAAGAGATAGTCTCTCAGAAACTTGATGTATTTCTTCAACAACATTGTCTGTCTATTTGCAGTCAGTCGGTTGGGAGGTTTCTACCTTTTGTGGCGCCGGCGGCCCCGAGGTGGTAAATGGCCCCCAGGACGAGCCAGAGGGCCTTTTGCTCTTCACCAGAGATGCCAAGCACCTTCATGGCTGCCTGCAGCTTGGTGAACTGCTGGGAGGCTCGCTGTTTGTCCTCAGGCTGGATAAGACAAGATCAGATGAAACTTTAATGATCCCTGTGGGGGGATTGGGTCATTGTAGCAGCAAATAGTAGTAGGATACAGCAAATAAACATAGAATATAAATAAGAATGTAGCAAATAGGGGGTAGTAAACATAATGCAATGGACAATTCCAGCATGTGAACATATTATATGGAAATGTATGAATGAAAAGTATGAAAAAAAAAGACTTACAGCATTATGAGGGTGTGCAAAATAACAGCAATAGAACATACAAAAAAATGAATGAAAATATGTACAATATGAAAATCTACTGAGAAATGAAATATGTGCAGTATGAAATAAGTGAGAATTATAAAAATAGAGATATATGCAATATACACAAATAAGAGAGAATATGGAATATGAAGAAATAGATGGAGTGCAAAGGTGCTTTGTATTCACATCAGCAGATCTACAGAAGGCCATACACATGTATAGAAAGTGTTGTGAAAACATGAACCTGTGTTGACATTTATTTCAATACATACACACACACACACACACACACACACACACACACACACACACACACACACACACACACACACAGACAGACTAGTCACAAAGGGACATGCTGTGCTTTGTAATTAAACCACACAAATAAATACAATACCTATACAGACAAAAAAACATCTTTTCCTCTTTTTGTGCTTTGGCGTCATTGTCGTCCTACAGACGCCCCTTAATCACACCATCTAGTGCAATTACCTTAGACTGAGGCAGGATCCCAAAAGCGCTGTTCTCCGCAAAGTGGTTAAAGTGCAGCTCCGTTCTGGGGGCGGAGGGATTGGAGAGTGAGAATGAATGGGTAAAATGACATGAAATGACAGGCCACTCCACCACAAGGTCGATAAATGAGACAGAGTGATGAAGGAGCAGTCGGCCACCCATGCCAGCTCATTGAAAACCTGCCTGGCGGCCGTTGCGGGACAAAATGTACAGGACGCCGCCGCTTGATCGAGACGAGGCTCGCCGAGGACAAAGCCGCCCATTATCTTTGTGCGAAGAGACAGTGAGAAAGAAAAGTGTCTGCAGCAAAGAAATGTGAAGACGCCGTGATCGATATCCTCGGGATGACGGTGTAATTTCAGTCCAAGTTTTAACAGGCTGCATTGACACAAACCATGCTTGGAGGAGTATATTAATACTCTGGAGTGTTTACTCATTTAGTGTGGTTCATTTGGCCAGGTGAGGACAATGCCATTCAAACTCAGGTGGCACCGAATAACCTCAGCGAGACTCCTGAAAATGTGAGTCTCCGTCCTCTTGCAAGAGAACTTCTTAACTGTGGTTCAGACCAAAGAAAACCAACTGAAGGTGTGATCGCACCCTGACAGTTGTTCTATAATGGCCAGGTTTTCAGGCACTGTATGATGAATACAAAAATAGGATGTATCGAAAATGCCTAATTTACTGCTATAAATAAAATTTTGCTTTGGTCGAACATCCCTTACTTTTAAACACAGACATCCCCATATAAGTTCGGCAGCAGTCCTCCAATATTAGCCACCCTCAGGATCAAACAGTGAATTTCTTTTCAGCTCTAAATACTAGTAATTACTATTAAGCAAAATTATTACTTAAAAAGGTATGGACACAGAATAATAATATTACCATGCTGTAATTGGCAGTGTGTAATAAATATGATTTTTAGACTAGGCTTTGAAAATAAAATTGAGCGGTGAGCAACCAATATTGGTGGCTAACAATTCATAAACTTCTATTCTGGGTTGTGCGCTCTGAAGTGAATATGATTATATACCACAATGAAAAGGTTGGGTTAAAGTTTAGTAATTGCTTTCTAGGTGCAAAACAATAAGGCGCTTAAAGAGCAAAATAGAACAATATCACTGTGTTCTATTTTTTACGATTTTTTCAAGACATTTTTAATGCTACCTGGAATTGAATTTTAGACCAATTTAACAATCAAAACTAGAAGGGCACTCGGAGAGCGCAGACCTCCGCCAAGGTTCATGCTATTATTGCTTGTTCGTGAGTCGGATCCGGATCCGCTCCAAAATTTAATGGGTTCTTCCCTGGCCCATGCTACACCCTTCCATGAAGTTTCATGAAAATCAGGCCAGTAGTTTTTCCGTAATCCTGCTAACAGACAAACAAACAGACAAACAAACAAACGGCACCGAAAACATAACCTCCTTGGCGGAGGTAACAAAGAAACAAAGCAAACTGTCTTTTTCTGATTGACCATAGCTAATGAATGTTCTGAAACGATAAATGAGCAGGAAAAGAAAAAGGACATCAGGAAATTAAATGTTAAGGGACATGATGTCCAAGATATTTGTCATGCTGCATGGACAATGTTCTGTATTATTCTAAGAATAAAAATGCACATGAGGTCAAACTTACCGTGACCAACTGGAAGTACAAGTAATTTAATATATCAGAAAATTAAACCAACACTACTGCCGGCCCCACTCACATCTGTTCTTACTTTGTTTGTCTTACTTTCCAACTCTGTCTCAACTAAATATCACTCAATGTAAAGACTCTGCCCATACCACTACAATTTCACATTGGCATATTTTAATGCTTAGGCCTAGAGGAGTCACCTGAGGGTGCTGTCGGCTCCGGCCATCATGTAGTAGAAGACGTTAAAGGTGGACTCAGCCTCGGGACGTCTGGTCACCCTCAGCTTCTCCAGCAGCATTGTCTGAGAAGAATGGAGCACGATGGGTCGGACTGCTCTGCTATGGACTTACTTACTTATATGGAGGTGTGTGTACAAGAGTGTGTGTCTTCTAGGGCTTGACCAATATGGGTTATTGATAACGATATTTTTGTGCATTTATGTGTCTTTGAGCTGTATGGACATCCATATGCATGCATCTGTATGTAGTTAGTGCGTGTGTGTGTGTGTGTGTGTGTGTGTGTGTGTGTGTGTGTGTGTGTTACCTGGATAGAAGCAGAGGCCACCTGTCCAGCCTGGTCAAAGTCCAGGGACACAATGTGGGAAAAGCGACTGGCATTGGTGTTCATGGCGGTGGCGCTGTTGCCAAAAGCCTCCAGGATGGTGTAGACCGCCTGCCACTTTTCCGCTGGGACAGGTAAAACAGACAGTTGTACCTTCAAAAACTAGCAGTCGGTTTTAAGGATTGAAGGAATTTTACCAGAGTGAACTATGTAGAGCTAAAATGGCTGAGTAAGAGCTAAGATCTGACCTTCCACCTCTCTCTGGCATTTTGTACTCAAGCTAGCTGCCTTTGATGTTTCTCAGTAAAATACTGGAGTTGTCTACATGCAATTGACTGAGTTTCTGAATACAAACAACATATTTGAATGCAATGCACAGCAAAGAGACGGCTCTGGTGAGGATTGTAAATGATGGAAGAATCAACCTTGATGCTAATAAGCTCTCTGTTCTGGTGTTTCTTGACCTGAGTACAGCCTTCGATCCTCCTAAATAGATTGCATAAGTGGGTTGGTCTTTCTGGCACGGTTTTAAATTGGTTCAGGTCCTACCTACTAACTAATAAGTTCTTTGTTTGGGTGACCACTCCTCAGAGAGAGAGTTGGTATTACAATCCGGAGTGCCCCAAGACTTGATTTTAGGCCCAATTCTTTTTATCCTGTATATGCTCTCACTAGGGGCCATCATTCGCAAACACAGCATCAGTTTCCACTACACTATATACAGCTGTATAGCTCAGTCATGCCAGATGATCTGAATCCTATGCATGTCCTTAGTAGCTGTATTTCAGAGATCAATGCATGTATGGCGCAAAATCTTCTTAAATTGCAAATTCTCGTAATTGGGCCCAAGGCGCCACAAGAGAACATGATTACACAACTTAAGTCACTGACAGAGAATATTAAATCTAATGCTAAGAACTTAGGGTTATCTTCTCTGATAGTGTCTAACTAAAACTGCCTTTTATCACCTGAAAAGTATTACTATGGTCAATCAGACCTTTTCTCACCCATGATGATACAGACAGATTAATGCACATTTTTATCACTAGCAGGCAAAAAAAGACTATAGGACAGCTACACAATGGACAAAATGCTGCTGCTTTTAAATAGGACCAGGAAAGCACAAATTACTCCTGTTTTAAAGTCCCTGCATTAATTACCAGTTCATTTTTGAATAGATTTTAATATTCTTTTATCCGTTTTTAAATCATTTCACGAACTCTCCCCTGATTACATTATAGATCTGCTTAGTAAATATGTTCCTGGCAGCACCCTCAGATCCTCGGATTCCTGTCTTTTAGTTCTACTTGTATGTAGAACAAAAACTTACGGGGAGGTTTTCGGTTCCTATGGTCTCCCTCTGGATCCGAGGGCAGCTGAGACAGCAGACATTTTTAAATGCAAGCACCAACAACAAAATGAACCCAGGAATGCAAGGTACGTCGTCAATGGCTGTTTTTTTTTCCACAGTGTTAAAGGGTTTTGGGGTGGATTTTTTCTTCAAGTTGAATTCTCCTCATTAGCTTCATTCTTTTTTACATCCTATTTTTCTTTGTGTTTCTTCTTATCTAATTAGTGAGTGGTACACAACTAGAGGACCAAACAATGAGACAGCAAAACTCAGTACGCTGACATTTTGAAATGCACAGTGGCATGTATGACTGTGCTTTCCTGGGCTGTAGATCTCATCGCCTCCCTCTTTCATGGTCCACTGGCTAAATGCTGAATGCTAAAGCACTGGTTAGCCTATTACCGCTAAGCAAGAGTGCTGGGATACTTCAATAAGCTCAACTAATTATCGCTTTCCTCTGCAGGGCTTCATTAGGGGGCTGCCCTCATCCATCACACACAAGCATAACCATGCAAATACACACACCCTAGCATTTATCAGACCAAACTTCCACCCACATTTGTACGAGTGTGCCAAGCGCCTTAAAGCTGTCTCTGTGCTTTCCCAAATTATTTAACACCCCCGTCAAACTATCCCCAAAGTCTTCTTCAGAAGATTTCACCTAGCAATCTGGCGAAATCTATGCTTTCATTTCCTCTGGCTTAGGTTCTGTATTCCTGCCTCAGTCAGTTTGGCTCTCTCTCATCTCCAGCAGCTTGGATTCTTACTGAAGCAAAAAGAGACACATTGCAATGTCATCGCCCCAGTTGTCACCTTTTTATATTGGCTACCTGCGAATTAATTTTAAGATCTTACTGATGACTTTATGGTAGGGATGGGTTTGGACCAAGTTATATCACAGACATTTTAACTCCATATGACTGTGGTCTAAGGTCCTTGGACAGGTTCCTATTTAGATTAAAAACAAGAGGTTCACATTGGCTGTCTCAAAATCCAGATTATAATGGTTGGGTATCGTTAGGAATTTATCAATACCATTATCGCTATTGCTTATCGAGGCAGATACTTATCAATACTCTGATCAATATTCTACAACAGAATAATAATAAAACAGTTTCAACAGAAACCGATACCTAATCGGCACTGGTGCAAGATGCCCAACTCAATTATAGAAAAAAAGAGATTATGGATTATACATAAATCAGTTGTTTACCATCAGGGCTCCTTCATGGATCAACCTGCCTGAGGAGCTCAGGCTTCTAAATCTGTATCAACATTTAAATCACTTCTTAAAAATCATTTTTATAGAGCTGATGGTTTACTTTTATGTTCCTTGCCTTGCTTTTACATTTCTTACTTTGTCATCGCAGCTGTCAATTTTGTTTCTTTTTGCACTTTGTAACAGCGTTTTTAAAAGTGCTATATCAATACAGATTATTGGGTGTTTGTGCTTGGTGTGTATTGTTTATTGTTTTGAGCCCTGTCTGTTTTGTCTTGTCTATATTTGTGCGCTGTGAAAATTATGAATATAAAATATATTAAAAAATACATTTGTATTATTATTAGGTTATATGAAACTTTAATGACCTTGCGAGGAAGAGCAAATGGGGGCATAAAAACGCACTCAACCGAAAATTCCAACACTTAAATATAAGAATATAAGTCCAAAAAAAGCAAAATTAGTATCAGTAGCAGCAGAACTTACTGAGACAAAAAGACAAAGATGATGCTAATTATTATTCTATATATTATTATTACTGTAACCACTCCTTTCTGTCTGCGGGCTCACCGGAGAAGATCTTGCCGGTGCTGCCTGCGATGGAGACCAGGTACTGGACCAGATGCTGGCAGTTGGTAGTCTTGCCGCTGCCGGTCTTGCCCAGCAGCACGATGGACTGGTCCTGCCGGGTGGTGAGCAGGTTGCGGTAGGCCGACTGGGCCACGGCGTAGACATGAGGCGCCGAGTCCTCGCGCCGGCAGCCTTTGAACATGTGCATCACCTGAGGGGGGAGAAAGGGAAGGGAGACGAAATGCAGAGGGGGGAGGAGGGAGAAGAAGAGGGAAAGAGAAATAAGAGAAATCCGTGGTGTGGAGCTTGTGTAACAAACTAGAAGGAAAAAGACAGGAGATGCTTACGTTGCACACTCCACTGTACATTGTACAGTGCTGCCAATCTGATATTTCTGGCAGTTATGATTCAACATTCAGGCAATAATCTTTACAGGGTGTCTGCAAGCTTCAAGTAGATTTAAGACATTTTAAGTTAGAATGAAATATGAGACCAATTTTGCAACTGTAGAGCCTATCAAAATATAGGTCTGTGTGACTAGCTTGATTTCTCATGACTTCTACAACTGAATTGAAGACTTAACATGCTTTAAGATCTTTTAAGGCCTTCAGCTTAGATACTATAAAACATTTAAGACTTTTTCAGGACCCGCACACACCTTCGCCTCGCTTGTCTTCTTTGATGTAGTTTCACCATGTTACCAAATGGGCTGTGTGTTAGACTGTGTGTGTGTGTGTGTGTGTGTGTGTGTGTGTGTGTGTGAGTGCGAGAGCCTTCCCAGGTCTAATAAAGAGTCATTTCATTGCGAACAATGAGAGCTGAGTAGATGTTCGCGGCCGCTGGCCTCTGGGAACTGTAACCTCCAAATCTCATTAGGCTAATTGGATTTCATTGTCATTTGGAGAGGGAGAAGCCCTGGCTATCATCTCACTCATCTTTCTTCATTTAATTAATAAGTCTCTCACCACTAAATAGGCAGACCACTAAAGAAAAAAAATCCTCTCTGGGTGTCCTCTGCAGAGGGAAAGGAGCGTGTGTGTGTGTGTGTGTGTGTGTGTGTGCGCGTGCATATTAGATGCACATCATTTAATAGCTCAATGATGGTTTGTGTTTTAGTGTCTCAGAGTAAGTGTTAAATATCCATTTGGCTCTGAACTCTCAGACAAGGTTTTCCTAAGTGCTTCATTATTATTACATTTTTATGGCTTATATATGTTACTTGTGTGTGTGTGTGTGTGTGTGTGTGTGTGTGTCTGTGGTTGTCAGCCTGTGTGTGTGTGTTACAGGGTTGGGCTAAAACGCGTTTCTGAATGCCAATCCTTAGCAATGCCAATATTTTTGGATTAAAACTACCAATTTTTGTGCCAATATCCATTACATTTTTCATGCCCACAAATTCTAAAACATTTCCAGTATTTAGTGTTTCACCCACAATTGTATTCTTGTCAGGATGGAAAAGCCTCTGAAACAGAATTTAGACCATCGTGGGACACTAAAACTCTCCACTGAAACCCAAAGCAATCATAATAAAACATATTCATGCATAGTGGTGTGGAATCTGATCAAAACGTCTCATCTCATCAGAGTCAATTCAGGTTAAGGTCTTCCCATAGACAACCAGTGTAGTATTGACCAATTCTACAATAAATATGTAATCAATCAAACTGCATCATATCCATCATATCAGAGGTGGACCACACTGACTGGACCAGATCTGATTTGAAATAAAAAGCCAATATCGGCCCCAAATATCAGTCTAACCCCTTGTGTGCG
Organism: Centroberyx gerrardi; assembly: GCF_048128805.1. Lineage (NCBI taxonomy): Eukaryota > Metazoa > Chordata > Actinopteri > Beryciformes > Berycidae > Centroberyx > Centroberyx gerrardi. The sequence continues at coordinate 4,635,521 of NC_136002.1, forward strand.
TTTTCAAATGCATGTGTGCATCCCCTCACCTTCTCAGAGTACATGGATGGCGTGCTGAGGGGGTTGATGACCACCATGTTGGGTCCGGCGTAGGTGTGGATGAGGTTGCCTCCGTAGCGCTGCCTCAGGGCGTGCATGACGCTGGACTCATTCAGGTAGAGCAGCGAAGCCAGATCCTCCGATCGGTCATATGAAGGAGGGTTAGCCTAGGGCCGGAAAGAGAGGAGACCATGATGAAAGTTGCCAATGATTAATTGGGTTTGATGCCTCATTGGTGTAACTGAAGACCTGGCTAGTGCACAGTTGTAACAGTAAAAGGCAAAAAAATTATCTGTGAGCTCTCCAGTGCCCCTGTGTTGTTTGATTGGGCCAATAATGGAGGGTTTGCCTCTTCTTCTATCTGCTGATAGGGCCACACAACACTGATGGTGTTACGTGAATCCATTCAACTGTGTTGGTGGAGGAAAATATCCATGATCTATTTCTTAAAGGGGTAATAAGTAAGATTTTTTCTGCCCCAAAAATGACCACAACAACTGCTTAGCAATGGAGGACGGTGACACCGTCAAGGCTAAAGAGCCTTGTTTAAGCCGGAAAAGCAATTCACATACCAGAATTTTGCATGGGGATATATTACCTCTTCCCTAGACATTTCTGTTCTATCAATTTTGTTGCATGGATTACTTAATGCTCCTTTGACATTTAAGTCTTTGTTTGAAATGGGTCCCATCAAGTGTGGAGAGAAGTAAAACTCTCATCATGCCCATAGAAGAGCACCTTGACTTCTGGAAAGCCCTCACCATACCACCACTCTTCTAGGTACAGCGGCTTTTTCCCACCATTTTCATGGTAGTTACAGTAAGAAACAGACCTTGGATGCTTCAAAATAGCATTTGACTGACCAGATAAAATGGCAAAACTGAAGAATATTATGTTGTTTTACAATCCTGAAAAGGTATTTTCTTCATTTTATTCAAAGTACTTCAAGTCCCAATATTCACGTTGCTCCATTCCTATTGGAACCAATATAGAGTAGATGCAGTATCCTATGGGAAAGACTCCAATTTCTAATATCTTACATGCATAATACCAATATACATTTCAATCTTGCATCTAGCTGTCACTGGTAATCACCAAGCCAAGTCTACTCTGCAATGTTACAGTTGCTGTTTTTTGCCACTGCTATTCATAGTTTTATTAAAAATCTATCTCTCAACATTCACAGCAGGCCTCCTGACAGGCTTGGCAAATCACGAGGAACAAGGGAAAGTATTCATATGGCACTACTAATAACGATTAGCTTTCCAAGTCGGCATTCGACTGGCTATGAGTGAAGGGCAACCAGTTCACCAGATATTTAACCTTTTGACCTGACCAGGGAAAACCCCAGGACCGTTAGGGTAACATGATCTGGGGGATAATATTATGCCTGGGTCCAGAGAGTTGAGAGTCAAGAGAGGGGTGGGGCGCTGTTTGCAGCAGTATACATAATGGGCAGTGGGTCGGGCATTAGTATGCGGCGACGTAAAGTGCCACCGGGAGCAACCCCACTGCCAAGTCTTTGATGCAATTAAAACAGATGTCTTTTCCCCTCCCATCTCCCGCCAGCCTCCAAGTTTGCAATTCCTTAATCAAACAGATGCTTCAAACATTTGATTAGCTGCCATCGACCTTGACGGCGCAAAGTCACCCTTATCGCTGTCGCCTGTTGAAAAAAAACGAATGGCTTTGCCTGTCTTGGGTAAGGGAAGAGGAGAGTTTTCTTTCTTCTTTTTCCCTCTATCAACAGATATCTTCTTGTCAAGGTCTTGGAGACGGCATGAATATTGAAATGTTTTTTGGTACCGGCGAACAGATTTTTAAAGGCCCATCTATGTCATGTCGGGCAAGGTGCCACGGCTAAGCGACTGAGCGACAACAGGTGGCGGCGGCTGGGTGTCGAACCTCCACCTGTTCCCCTCTGACCCTTTCCTCCAGACACATCCCATCATGCCCGGTGGCTGTCGGTGTCCTTAGTGGCCATCTGTGGTCGCATGACCGTCCTCTCTGGGCACGCTCAGACGGACTGAGTGACAGGTGGAGAGTAGACCTCCCCCCTTCCTTCTGCTGCTTGTGAATGCCAGGCCCTTTTTTTAAAAGTCAAAATCTGGCCCCGAGGCATTGTTTTCTAACATCCTGGCTGACAAAACAGCTTTGTCTGGGAATGAATACTGAATATACTTGGTGTATTTACTACAGTGCCTCTGCAAAGGTGAAACAGGACCAGAGCCCTGCTGGTTTTCTACCCTACCAGCTAGTTAACTGCTGTCACCTGGCATGCCAGGTGTAAATCAGTCCCTGATTACATGGCTAGAATGAAAACCAGCAGGGCTCTGGTACTTAAGGACCAGGCTTGAGAGCCACTGCACTATGACTAGTAAACAAAAAATAATGCATCCAGATTTCAAACTACAATTCATCAGCAGTTCTTTTTTAATACAGTCATAGGCTTATGACACTTAATGATGTGAAATTACAGTGAAATATACTCACATATTATATACATATACAATAATCTTCACTAAGCTGAAAAAAACATCCCCACACTGCAGACATTTTTCTTCCCACCAGTTATATTATGCAAAAGCGTATGTCATTACAGTATCAGGATGGCTTAATTTTGAGCTGGATCGCCACAAATTCTATCACTACAGATACTCACCTGGCACCAAAGATCAGGCAATAGCAGATGGCAATTTTAGTAGCATGATTTTTACCATTAGATGTCAGGCTTTACATAGATTTGGGTTTGGGGTTTAGTTACTCTTTTATACAGTCACTTACCTTCTCCACATCATCCTCATCCACATCCAGTACTGTCCCATCATGCTCCAGTTTGATTTTCACCTTGCCCTCTGGAAGGGAGCCAGGCTCTGTCTTTATCATGGTGGCTGGGCAGAGAGAGAGAGAGGAAGCAACATTAGCTGTTAGGCTTTATTGCTGCCCACACACATCTGACAATGTGCCTGCCTGAATTATTGTGTTTAGTAATCTAAGTGAGTAATCGGCTAATTAACCTGAATAAAAGTGTCCATGGGTGTTAGATGCACCTTAATGTCAAGTACAGTGTGCCGTTACATATATAATATTCCTGGTGGAGTTTTGTTGCTTTTAAAAGAAAGATTACACAATTTATCACTATAAATGTAGGCTTGAAAGTGTAGGTGTCCAATGTAGGCTAGACAGTATAGGAAATGTAATAGGATAATCGTATATTTCTGTGTTTCCCTACTGATGTGATTTTGTTTCATAAACAATAGTTCTGCCTAGCAAGTGCAAAATGGACAAGAAGTTGATTCAAAGCTTCCCAGCCATTCAAAGTTTCCCAGTTCTATGCAACTTTTATTTGAAAGAATAAAGGAATAAACGTCATAAAACGTTTGTTTGTAGCTGCAGACCACTACATAGATGCAATTGGAGCCTCTCACACTGCCCACAATCGGTCAAAACAGAGCGACTGATCAACCAAGTTGCTGGCATGAACACACAGTACATCTATTATTGTTTAGTGGAAGATGTCAGAAGGACAGCAGTAAAAACAGCATGAATTTGTACTGCCAACTTATTTGTTTCCGGTTTTAATGGAAGTGACGCATGCAGGAGCAGAAAATGCTGATGGATCTGGAAAAATCCAAAAAGTGTTCGCATCTCACCCAGGGAGAAGCCATCCTTGTGGACCAGCCAGACTTTCTCCGATCCATACCACGCCTGCTCTGCTGCTATCTGCTCCTCGGTCTTCACCTGGTAGACAGCGGGGACAAGGAGAACGTTACTCATTTACATCATCGAAAGTGCCGATATTCTGAACAGATTAGAAATGTAATTTACACCTTAATCGGAACACACTGACTGAGGGCCAAGCCGCTTCACTGGACCACTCAAAGTCAATAAACACCGGTTCGTTCTGATATAGTTCAGGCAAATCATCATACACTAAAAGACTCCAAATCCAACTCTGGTATGGTTATACACTCTGTCCATAAGCATGTAACAGAATGGCTGAGGTAAGTGCTGAGATGGCCACTTTAGCCAATTTGATACCAACACATGCAGAAAGGCTATGAAGGAAATGCTTATCAAGAGGATGAACATGCAGTGGATGACAATGGGCACACAGTGAGGAGGCGCTGGAGAATAGCTTGGGTGGAGAGGAGCGGGAGACTTTGCAGCGTAGGGTTCAATTGATATGGGTTTTTGAAGGCCAATAGCAATACTTTTGGATTGTACAATTGGGCCAGTATCATTAAATTTGACAGTTTTCATGACATATAATATAACTAACAAGAGGTTCCCCCAGAATTCTATTCTTGTCAGGGTGGAAAAGCCTCTGAAGCAGGTAGTCATCGATCAAACTGCATCATATCCATCATAAAGCCAATATCAGATTTTTAATGATATAAAAAATTCTGATATTTAAAGGCCAATATCAGCAATATATATCAGTCTAGCCCTAGTAGGATATCCCTCACTGGTCTGTGCTCCCACACCCTCCCAAAGCCTCTCACAGTCCACTGGACATTGCATGCTCCTTCAGGGTGGTGTGTACAAATGTGCATGTGTGTGTGTTTAAGTGTGTGTGTGAGAGAGAGGGAGAGTTCTGGCAATCAATGTAAACTGTCAGTGACCCCAAACCAAACACACAGTTTCAAGTCAATATAACAAGCCACAGAGGTGGGTTAGGAGGGTTGCATGAGTGAATGTTTGCACACAATAAAACCACACTAAACATCACAACACGCAACCAAAATGCTTGGTAACTTGGTTCAGTGCACACTGAATGAAGAAAAGGGAAGGAGGGAATAAAACAAAATCTGAATAAAATAATCATCACAAATAAAATATTAACTATAATTTCAACAAAATAAAAGACAATTGAAAATCCTTAAAATATTTTATATAATATTTATAATAATTCTAAATTAATTACATTAAATGTTATTTAAATAAAACAAAAATAAACAATGATTGAATGAAATCAAGAAAAGAATAAAAATAATTACACTCTTATTTTGAAATGCAACCCATTAACACAAATTGAATCATGACTCGATTCAGTGACGACTGGTCATTTTGGATTCCTGCAGTTCATAAAAAAAAACAATTCTACATATTAATCCAAATACGAGTGCAATGCCAGAGTGTCACACAGTGTGATTTGATGGGAAAAGTGGACAAGACACACTGCAATCCGCAAGCACAGGGAGAGTTTTCTAGTCAACAGCACAGCACTCCGCGGTGGAGGGTGATGGAAAGGTGGTGTTTTTGGTCAGGCTGGTGAATTACACTCAGGCACAGCGCAGGCCAGACCTTAGGTTGCTGGGCTGCTGCATGGGATGCCTGAAGGAGGGCCACAGGGTCCTCTTCCACTGCTCCCTGGTGATTGGCCAGCATGAGGAGGGAGGGGTCAAAGGTCACAGTTAGATATGAGCAACAGATATGTATGTAGGCTGAACAGCACACATACCCAAGAGCAAACAGGGAAAATAGCGTGTCATCTGCATAGGTGGAGATTTTATCATCGCATCAGAAAATGTATTTATCCAGCAAACCTGCGAGAAAGAAATCTGGCTTACTGTACAAGCATGACAATATGATCCACTTATTGGTATTACAGTAGATCTGCTTGAAAAATTTGCTATTCGTGGTCAAGTGTAACCGATTAGTGGAAGCCTAAAATTGTTGCTGCAAAAGAAATCAATTTTAAGACACTGTGGCTTCAAATGTTTCTTTGTGAGGCAACAAAGTAGAGTTGGAGTCATGAAGGAGGACAGATGGAAGTGACTGATGAGGAGGCGAGTCTACATCTGGAGATGAGTTAATGCATGATGACACAGAGCGACGAGGTGGCAACATCTGACCATCATAAATCACCGATGGCCACACATCACTCACACACACCAGTCAAACACGCTGGTCATAAAACCCCTCGGATCGGACGCACCAGACACACATCCACTGCCGGAGCAGCCTGGCTCCAGGCCTGGCCCAGATCCAAACATGCAAACAGCATTTTATCAAGGAGAACCGCTCAATTGCCATGCCAATATCGAAATAAGAGGCAACACAAGAGAAATGCAAAACTTATGCGGGGCTGTTCTATCAGCCTGATGTGTCCTGAAATCAAACCGTTTCGATATGAAGCTGCATTACAGGTAAGCAGGTTAATAAATTGCAACTCATGAGCAGCAAAATGGACAAAACAAGGATAAAGTAGTCAAAAAGCTTTTTGTCAGACCGGTTCACACCATACAGAACTAGTAAAAGGGGAGGAAAAAAAGAACTAGTTATAAAGTTATAAAGTACAGATTAGGGTTTGACTGATATGGGTTTTTGAAGGCCAATACATACAGCAATATTTTTTGATTGAAGCTACTGGCAGCCAATATTTGTGTCAATATTCACTATCTTTAAATTGGGCCATTTTTGTGCCAAATTTTTTTTTTATGACAAGTATCCAGTGTTTCCCCCAGAAACCCAAGACACTAAAGTAATACTATGAACACATTCACATCTTCACACATACTTGTATGAAATCCAATCAAAATGTTGTTGGAATCAGTGCAGGTTAAGGGCTTGCCATAGACAACCAGTGTGGTATTCTATAATAAATATGAATCAATCAAACTGCATCATATCCATCATATCAGTGGTGGACCACACTGACTGGATGAGTTCAGATGTTAATAGGACAATTTTAGCCTCATGTAATCAGTCTAACCCTAATACAGATGATCAAAACTGACAAGCAGGAACAAAAAAAGGATGATGGCAGTGGCAAGAACAGGGTGAAAAGTTAGGAGGAGTCCGGGCCTTACGCTCCAACACGCCACACGAGTACAAACTCCAGCCAGGAGGCCCACAGGGAGGCTGGGGGGCCGCGGTACCTGGGGGGGGCCCCGCGGCTCTGGGGCCGCCGGGACGGAGACTTGGACGGAGGCTGAGGCACTGGCTGCCGGCTCCAGCTTAGCCACAGAACAACCACAGAAACACAGCCGCAGCCAGCAAAAGCAGTGTGAGCGAGAGAGATGGAAGATGTGCGGAAAGAAAGGGAGATGGGGAGGGAAGGGGCAGAGGGATGGAGGAGAGAAAGAAAAAGATGAGAAGGTCAACATGAAACTTTGGAAGAAGAAAATCCAGTGTATATAAGCAAAAACACAAGCAGAACGGACGTTTAACACAATAATGGAAAAGTAAAAAATTGTTAATATAATGATTTTACATGATAAATGATACAGATTCTTATACTGACTGAGCGTTCTTTGGCAGCATGGAGTTTAATGGATAACGTGCAGTTATGCATGGATTTGCAGAGAGACATATTAGTAAGACGTTATTTCAGTTGGAATGTGCCATAAAGCTCAGGCTTGAAAGCGGAGCCGGAGAAGTGTACTGTTAATTGAAAAGACTAAATCATCTCGAGACAGATAATTAATGAGCTATCAACCAGCGGGTCCCATTTAAATTAATTTGAGAAGGTGGCGTCATTATGAGCCTGAGTGATGTTAAGAGATAGTGCAAGAGATACAAGTGCAAAGTGGAGGGAGCGGTTTAACCTCCTGGTAGAGACCGGAGAGCAGAGATATGATGGAAGCCAGAGACACTGAGAGCAGAGGAAAGTAAAGGTGAGAGATTGAGGCAGAACGAGAGAAGGGTAAGATTCCACTCCACGACAAATCACACTGGCAGACCTCCTGTTCTGTCCCATTTGGGATCCAGTCAGCAGGGAGAGAAAGACCCTCCGAACACCTTCCCCCCTGACTGTGACCCTAAATATACACAGCTAAATTAAGAATGTTAGGCATGGTGACTAATGCTAACAGCCTAGGAGACAGTTAATGGTTTTAGTTAGGGTTTGACCGGTGTGGGTTTTTACAGGCCGACAACGATATTTGCGCCGATATCTTGCTGCCATTTTTATGCCAAAAACTGCAAGTATTCAGTAATTTCCCTGTCAAGATTTTATTCTTGACAGATAAAGAGATTTTATTCTTGACAGGGTGAAAAGAGCATTTAGATGGGACTGGATATTAAAACTCTCTATTGAAACCCAGGATGAAGATAATAATAATAAAACATATTCATTCATACTTGCATGGAATTTGATCTTAATTTGCATTAGAATCAATTCAGGTTAAGGGCTTCCCATAGACAACCAGTACAGTATTGATTAATTATACCATAAATAGATAATCAAACAAATTGCAGCATATCCATCATATCAGAGGCAGATATCAGATGTCTAATAAAAGGCCAATGTATCGGACCAACCCTAGTTTAAGGGGATATCAATGAGAGAAGACAGAGGGACACAGAAGGAAGGTGGAGGGAAGGAGCGACAGATAACAAGACTTGACACAACATGAACAGACAGAAAGCCAAGGCAAGACATCAGTGACGGGCAGACAGACAGCGGGGCCATTTACAGGGGCGGTGAAGATCCTCATCAGGCGTCTCTGAGCCTCCTCGGTAGGACTGAGCGGCGCCTCCTACAGGTCAGAGCAGCAACACATTGAGTCCCGGCACCCACCAACACAGAGGAAGCAAAGCTCTGAGGCCATGACTACCAGAGCAAGCCACTAAGAATACTTAGAGAAGACTTAGCATGATTTCCAATACAGATTTGCCATCTGTTGGTTATGTGTGTGGTATGGTGTGTTGTAACACACTATGATGTGTACGCTAACTGGCATCCAGACATCTGCACACAGGGTTTCCCACAGTGCTTTATAGTAAAGGCTGGCCGGCTTATTAAAAGAAATAATAAAAAAAACAAATAAATAAAAAATAATAAAAATTCCATTATCCTTGCATTTATCTTCATTGAGAACAAAGCAATTCTGAACACAGTGTCCAACTGCAACATCTGTTGGTCAAGAGCAGCATTACAAGCAGTATGAAGCCAATTATTTTGGGACTAAAACACAGTGACAGTGACTAAAACAACATTCACACACAAAACACACCTTTGGGGTTATTTTGGAAATGATTTTTGAGGAGACCTCCATATTAGTAGTGCCCCCATTTTAACAGGAAATCCTGGAGGGTACTTCAGACAGCGTGCGCACACGCACACACACACACACACACACACACACACACACACACACACACAATTGGCCAGTTAAGAGAAAAATACTTGCAAGCAGACAAAAGTTGCAACAAACCATGCTCTGGCAGAACTGGTTAACAAATAAAATGTCATACTTAAATGTCAAGTAAGTCAATCTAATTATCAATGTCTTTTTGTTAGCCTGTAATGAATTTAGCGATGTTGACTTTTACTTAATTGGCTGTTGTCAACAGACTGTAAATAGGAAAGAATTAATAACCCTGTATATTAATCCCTGGTATTATAGTCACCAATAACCAGTGATGGAGTGGTAAATAAAAAGGTGGATAGATTATGACCTACAGCTGATGATCATCATAAGGCATAAACTGGATTTTGGTGGGTTTGCCCTCCACTACATCCCTGCCTATAACTAACAAAAAATGTGTGGCTAGGCAATGCTGGCTGTAACAAGCCTCAGAAAACAGTAAGCGGGTGAACTCCAACATCTAGCAGCAGACTCTCAAAGCTAGTGTGGCGGTCAGAGCCAGCATGTGTTGAGGCTTAGGCATAAACAAAGACCCTGTGAGGTCTGTAATTGCAGAAACTCAGTGAGGGGCCGGGAAGAGACAGCCCTTTTACCATATCTGCCATCTGGAAAGTTACTGGATAGTTGTGTTATCTCTGTGCCTGGTCATGGGCTATGCTTTGAATTCTTCTCCCAGAATACAGCGCTGCCTTCAGTAATTGGCTCTACATGGGTCTCCTAGGAGTGGCTAGGAACTCTAAGCCACTGGCAACATCACATTCCTCCTTTGGAAAAGTCCCCTACTGATGAGCCCTGGTAAACAAGGCTTGTGAGCTACATTGTGCAGTGGGGTCTCGCGGGCGGAGAAAAAAAAATCCTTGTTTGTTTTGATGGGAGACGTCTTGACACAGAAAGGGTCTCAGAGGAAAGGGTTGTAAGGCAGAAGAACTGCATGAGATGAGGCCCCAAACCTCAAGAGAAGCTCAAAGAGAGCGTGTTCATAAAATCTGCAAAAAACAAAAGCCTCATCAGAGTATAGTCTCTAACAAATAAACAACTCGCTAACTTGCCAGTAAATCCAAGTTAGTGAAGAAATGAGAAAGTTGAGGGGGAATTTGCGGGCTTTTGATCAAAAGCTTGCCAAAGCTTGTTCAAATCCCAGGACCGGCAGGGATGTGGTCGGTGAAAGGGAATGAGTAATGCTCTCCTCCTGCTTCAGCAACTACTGTGGAGGTGCCCTTGAGCAAAGCACTTAACCACCAACTGCTCCAGTGGAGCTGCTCAGTAGCCAACAATAAAAGACTGTTTGTGCTGGGTAGCTCCCAGTGTGAATGTGTCAAACTGTATTAATGTAAAGCAGGGTGGTGCTGAAAAAGAGCAAACATGCTCAGTCGCCTTATCCTCGATAAATAAAGGTTGAAAAAAACAATACAAGTTCCATAGCGAGTTAGGAGAAATTTAGCTTCAAAGACCATCGGTGACCCTAAAAGAGCTATCTGTGGTGACTGTATCAAAACAGCAGTGTGCACTTTTATTTCAAACACATGCTTTTACAATTGCCATCCACTTTTCACACCAAAGTTCTACAGCATGCTAAGTGTGGACACCGTACCTCTTGCTTTTTCGCAGCAGGTTGTTTTTGAGCGGGGATGGATCCTGGAGGGGGAGACAGGGGACTGGGCTTGGGATGGGGAGGAACAAAGCCCACCGGAGGGGAAAGGGGAGAGGGTTTTGGGGCTGGGATGTAAGCTGCTGGAGGAGAGAGGGGGGAAGATTTGGGGGCTGTTGGGGTGGTTGAAGGGGGAGTAGGAGGGGTGGATTTAGCGGCAGGAGTCGACTTGGGCCCAGGTACGAAGCCAGGAGGTGGAGACATGGGTGAGGGCTTGGGTGGTGGGATGAAGCCTACAATGGATGGGAGAGATGAAGGCTTGAAGTGAGAGAACTTGGAAGGAGTTGTGGTTGCAGTTGAAGGACTTGTGGTTGCAGTTGAAGGACTTGTGGTTGCAGTTGAAGGACTTGTGGTTGCAGTTGAGCTTTCAGAAGACGTGCTGATAGGGACCGTAGCAACCACAGGAGATTTGACCTCCTGTTTTCTAGCTGGACCGGCGCTTTTGGGCACGGACTTGACCTCCACTGGTTTTGAGATGTCCTTTTCCTCTTTCTTCTCCTCTTTCTTCTCTACTGGCTCAACTTTTTCCAGTGGTTCGTCCTTGCGTATTCTCGGGCGGGGCTCCCTTGTCCTGCCCCTGCCCATGAGGCTACTCAATCCTTGCGAAATGTCGTCTTTCTCCTCTTTATGGATGGTGTCATGTTTGAAGGAGAATGCTGACATTTTGGAGCCCCTGGGCACTGAGGCTGGTGTTGGTGCTAGTTTAGCTGGTTCAGGACCAGGTTTCGCTGGTTCTAGGGCTTTGGTTGATGTTTGTGTTAGCACAGTAGCCTCCTCCTCATCTGTGGGTAGGACCTTCCTGACCACACGGCGGACCACCTTCACCACTTTCTTGCGTGTCAGACCCTGGTCATCTGTAACGTCCGGCAAGATGGTGCTGGTGCCCATAACCTTGATATTGCCGCTGGCTGTGCCGTTGACTACACTCTTGTTCACGGTGCCGTTTTGCTTGCTGTCACCATTCATGACTGGCTCAGGGCTCATGGGAACTCGTGGCGGTTCAGGACTCCTAAAACGCTCCAGCATCTTTGACGGCAGCTCAGGGCTTTTGAAGCGGTCTGGCACTGTAACGGGTGGCCTAGCCTTAGGTGGGGAGGGACTCCTGACCCGGGCTGCAGGGTCTGTGGGGGCAACTGATGGGGGGCTTTTTGCCCGGAATATCCCCCTGCCAGGGTCTAGAGCTGGCACCGACTGGGCCCGGCTGCACAGACTATCATCGTCTGGCTACTCACACAGAGAGGAAAGAGAGGAGACAGTGGGAAGTTGATGCAACACAGTATCAGAAATGATAAAGCAAAATTGAAGCATCATGTCTACATGTTGAGAAAAGCTGCTTAATTTTCATTCATCCCACAAAAATATGCTCTGTAAAACAACAGTGTGACTTAATTTCCTCCAATATTTCTTATATTAGTCCATTAAATATGTTCAACAATTAAAATGTTGGCATGTTATGCTGGGCTGAATGTGTCATTTTGCCCATGCATTATTCAAGGCTAAAAGGAAAAGTAACCTGATAGCCCTGCTGTCTGAATGGGACAGTCAGCTGTGATACAAACACCAAAGTTTGTTCATAAAACACTGTTGCCCCCCTTGAACTTTGTCCAAGTGATCAGGTTACCACTGCTTGAAAACATCAGGACTCTCAGCATACTCAAGAAATCACAAATTTCGGGGCGGAGTCATTTCACATCACAGACCCATTTGAGCTCACATGGTGCCTTTTGGGTTAACTGATCACAGAATGTCAATATATGTCTAAAACACCTCATGCCAGTTCCCTGTGCGATTCATACAACTGCTACTGCGACAGGAAACTTCTATCTAATCTAGACACACACTACAAAGAAGGTCTGATTGGGCTGCACAGTACAGGACAGCCAGCTGCCTACCACATGCCTGACTGCCTCCTGAAATAACCCTGAAATAGCTCACAATGGGTTTATTCGAGGAGGGTGTGCATGGCAGTTAGATACAGTGAGACAGTCGGAGTGTCTAGGAGAACTGACAGTGACTGGCCATTAGCAGAAACCTAGTACAAAACGATTGGCTGCTTCACAAACACACAAACGTACACACCATTTATCCATTTACACACCAAGTCCTCCCCTCTCTCTACGCCACCCACTATGGTGCAAATGTCATACTTATCTCCTTAAGTATTTCACACCTATCACCATTTTTCCTGTAGGCATTGATTGACTGAGTGCACTGCATCAATAACACAGTTTGGGGCCAATCTTAAAAACAGAACTAGCTAATGCAGACTACTCAAGCTAGATCAAATTAGCAGATCACCAGTTTTTACATTTAACTGTAAAATTCTATAGGTACAGGTGCTGCTGAGGAGGCTCTGAGGCCAAGTAACCTAACATTACAATATTTTCCATAGATGTGTTTAAGAACAACTAGGGAGCCAGAGAGCTGAGATCACATTCAAATATAGGCTACATAATTCTCACAAGCAACTGTCGTGCTTGTGTTTTAAACAATGAAAGTTGTCAGACAGAGAGAGGGTAAGAGGGTCTTGCAGCTAGTCAGCTCATGAAGCCCGGATTTTAGGTTGATGCTCTCTCCATCAATGAATCATGTAAAACATGGCATTGATTTGTTGTCAGCCAGTCTTTCTCACTTCAAATGCAAACCAGACTGTTAGGTAAATAGAACAAGTCTTGATTGTTCTGTCTCCTCTGTCTAGGCCTGTCTCTGTGCTTTTGCCTTGTCAGATTTACCAGACTGAAACTGAAAGATCCCCAATCTGTTTCCTTTGGGGAACCTGTAGCTGCAGCACCAAACATAAAACTTTTTGAAATGGGTCTATACTTTCAAATGGGTCTATACTTACAAAGGAAAAGGCAGGGATGAGGCAAATGGCTAATAAACATCAAGTTAGACCGGCTAATGACAAAACAGATATACCATCTTTTCATGCACTATAATTCAAAAAACTAAGTTAAACATAGGTGTAAAGTTTACAGTGAAATGAACTGCATGGATTAAGATTGCTATAGCACTCTCAAGTGTGGATCCTGGCTAATATTATGGAAGGAAACCTACTGGCTGCTCCATGTCAACAAGTCTGGCTGATAGAGAAGGGCTTAATGGGATTTGTGGGCTTAACAGATTTCTCAATTACCAGCAAGTTAATCACGAGTAACGCTCTGAAGCCACTATAGGTAGGAGAGATAGATTTCTTCTACTTCGCTCATCATATATAACATTTAAGGCCCTTTGTGAGTCATTGGGTCAAGCAAAGAAATAATGTGCACTTTCCTACTTCACAATGCAAGGCTGCAGCCTACCACCCATCAAAACCATCAGCATTTTCTAAAGCAATTACACTATTTAGAAAGCAATTACAGGGCCTGCTCACAGCGCCTATCCCCTAAGCCTTTTGTTGCGAAATTAAAAAGGGTAAGTGTCTGTGACATTGCATCCACAGTTTAGAAATTACTTTGTTCGTCAACTTTGTGGCCTTTTTCAAATCAGTTTGTTAATGAAAAAGTTCACGCTGCGACAAGAGAGGCACTATTCTGTTATAAGCCCAGTGCAGGAAGTTTAGCTGAAATATAGCATGGACCTAAATTAACACTGACAAACCGCTATAGGTCTGAAAGACTAGTGAAGAGTTTCTAGGGTAAGCTTAGATGAAGGAAGGATACATAGAGGGAGAACACTTTGGACTGGCAAGACCCAATCTCAAACTATCTGACCACTGCATGTGACACTGATTTCAGATCAGTCCAGTTCCATTAAATCTGCAAAACATAAAACAGCAAAGACTTGGGCCTTGATCTATGACGTCAGACTTGGAATGAGGCCTGGAAGACGTGAGACAGCTCTGCCGCGACTCTGATGCCCAGAAATCTGTGATCCCGAGTGAAGCCTCGTTCTAAGACTTGGTCTGAGTTACTGTTTCCCTAGCAGAAGGATAATATTCACACTTTGGGACACTTACGCTTTTGGCGCCTGGCTTGTTCTCTTCTTTGACCTGAAGGTGTTGGTATGGAAAGGGAACTAGATCAAAACCTTGACACCATATGAAGCTGTTGCTGCGTGAGACACTCTGCAAATCACAAACCATGCAAAACCCGAGCTTACTTGAGCAAGCCATCTTTCACTTAGAAGTCATCTTTGCATTGCAAAATCTCTTTCTTTAGATACAAACAATAGAGCTATTATTTCAAGAACTAAAAATGGATGCACTCATCGTACTGCAAGGCACTTTGGTGTAGTGTCCAGCAAATGGCATAGGTCATGTAAAAATCACAGCAAATGGGGAAGTATAACCAATAAATGCGTATACATGAAAGTGGAACTATAGCCATCAAATTGGTAATGTGATACATGCAAAGGCCACACATCATTAAAGACACATGTAAAACCACACCGTGCAGTGTTACAGTGCTTTGTGAAATGTCCAAATGAGACTTCCCTTTTGCTCCCAGAAGGAAAAACGCGATGAGAATGCCATGTTGGCTGATCTGATGTCATGGGCTGTGTTGGATGAGGTGGGAGGAGGAGGAGGAGGAGGAGGAGGAGGGCTGGGTTAGGAAAAGGGGAGGGAGGGTGGGAACGGACGGATGGAGAGACAGATGCACAGAGATGACAATCTTCACACTACAGGTAGAAACCGTTGGTTCTTCAATGTAGGCAGAACCACTTGTCGATGACAGAGAGATGAACGAAGTCTAGGACAGAGAGAGGGGGATGTAGGAGGGATAGGAGATTATAGCAAGATTCTAGAAAGCAAAACAAACAAAACAGACACACAAAAAACAAGTGAAATCTTCAAATACAAAGAGCCTGGAAAGCAAGGCTTCAAAGATAATCACCTGAGAAAACTAAAATCTAAAGGATAACCGTCTTAAAAACCTTGTCGATATGGTAAACAAAGTTATAGGCGTACTGTCCTCAACCTTTTAAACATGTCCTCGGTATATTTTGAAAAGCGAGAACTAAATGCCAAGTGACATAAGAATGTAATACAGGAAGCAAGTTTATGAATCTCATCAGGCCAATTTGTACACCAAATAGGATGAAGCTGGTCTCTACCCTTAGTCATATCCAGGCCTGGTGCTCTTTGGCTGGGTAAGATGAGCACCAACAGCCCTGATCCCTTTCCAGAACATGTTTTACTGGGTGTCGGACAATGTCCAGGCCTGGCTCGACCGTGGGAGGTGTTGAGTTTGAGTGTGTGTGTGTGTGTGTGTGTGTGTGTGTGTGTGTGTGTGTGTGTTTGTTATCAGTGGGCATTGAACTAGGGCACTGACTAACGGGCTTATTTTTGGACGAGACACTGGAACTGCGGGGCTTTGGGCCAACACTGCCTGTTTAGTCCCTGAGAGAAAGTCTGTGAAAACTAGGCCAATGAGACCCACATATACAAACACATAGGAAGATATATTTTTCATACTGATCTTGGTTTGAATACGTCAAAATCTGATACCAATTACCAGAAAAAACTTTTTCAGTACCTCCCCGGAGTACGTTGAATGAAAACACATTTCATTATGCGATAGAGTAAAATATATTTTCGGAGCATCATTTGGAGTCGTCGTTTGTTTTTCTAGATAGAATAAGAACTTGCTCAACTTATTTTACTCACACAAATGCCCATAAGCAAAGTCTAAAAGAGAACTGGCCCCAATCTAAGAATCCGACATTTTGATTTTCAATACTTTCCTAGCCTAAAAATCAATACTGAAACCATCATGAGTATGGTAACCGTCGTTGCCATACTCATTTTTTTTGCTACCATTTTAATATCAAGTCATGCACACATACACACAAACACAAATAGAAGACCCTAGAAAAAATGGTAACATGTACAGTCAGTCTGGAACCTCAACAACTGCATTCAAGCACACACACACACATAGCAGACCTGGATATAGCATGGTGACAGCAAATGTTGCTCAGTCACTAATTTGGGGAGCTGGTGTGTTACTGGAGAGTGCCAGTAGAACAGACCTCAACTTACTTGATTGACTCACTAAGCAACACAACATTTTAGAAAGAACAAGCTACCCAAAGATAGAATTCCTATTGTACGAGACAGTTAAGTCCAAATTTAACATGAAAACTCTCCCAAAGCTGGAAACCAGAGAACCAAGACTCTGAGACAGAGACAGAGACATTTCTGAAGCTTCTCTACACAATAAATGAAAGGCGGTCTTTGTCAACTCAGGGAAAAAGTTTTTTCAAGCTTTCACACTTAGAGGAGCTTTATTTCACAGGAGTATTAACACTTCTAATTCGGTAAATGTGCCCACATCACCAGAAAAGCACCTTGGGTATTGCCAATGTGTGTATTCTATTTATTGTCGATGTAGCAGCTCTGGAAAAAATATCTTGTCTCTTTGTGTTTCTAGTTTTGAGAGAAATTAATTCATATACACAAATCTGTTTTAAAGCATCCAGGAAAAGTGTGTAAATTCTGTCTTCTGAGGGTGAACTTTGACTTCAATACACCAAATGACAAAAGGCCCAGCATTCGGACAGAAAACCAGCTTCCAGCCCTGTTTGCTGACCATCTATGATTACAATTCTTTCTAGAAACTGCCATACATGCTGGCCTCCATTTCCATCACTAATAAAACTGCCTGTGTTTATATAGATTGTAATCTGCCCCAGGGGGGATACAGCTGCCTATTATTTCTCATGTTGGCTCACAGTAATCTACATTTGATGTTTTGAATGAAATCCTAGTGGGAGGGGAGGGGAGACAACGGCAGTTCGCATCTCTAATCCTCACAGTCTACCGCACAAAAGGGAAGTCTGCTCGCACATGGCGTCTCACTCAGGAAACAGGCAGCTGCTTCTTGCTACACTAATGTTGACAGTCAACTGGCTAATTCAGGGAATCTGAGTGAATTTTACAAAAAGTAAATTCAATCACAATTAAAAGAAAAACATGATGATGACAAATCAAAGTGTCAAAACTCACTTCTCAAAGTCAGTATAGCACTCTTTCATCAAAGTTTCTTAACTGGTGACACAACATTACTAAAACAGCATTGAAACCTCAATACAAATTAAACTTTCCATCATGGCAGAGGCCCACACAAGAGCTTCCATGCGTCCATATAGCCTATACAGCTTATTCACGCCGGCCAAACTTTCTTTCCACACACTTCTACTTTTCAAATTCTGGCACTCTTACCCGAAAACATACAGAGTGGAAAAAAGGGGAACCGAGCTGTCAAGATGAACGCTGCTATCGTAGCAACCTCAGTTGGAAAACCATTGAAGCTGGCCCCTTCGCTGTGGTCAGCGCTAAAAATAGTGGTACCGGCTGTGGAGCCTCGAGGGCCGCACGCTTTTCATAGATTTTTCCGCTGAGGGAACTTGTGCTTCTCCCCCCAAAAAACCCTGCGCCAAAGGTTACTCCCAAATGCTTCTGTACCTGTTAAGTGAGTTAATGAAGTAGTTCCGAAACTCCCATGTCCAAGTTATTCCGCAGAAGTCGGGCCAACGTGTAGGAGAAGCTGACAGAGTCGCTAGAGACTCCTATCGCACACAGTGGAGTGTGAATAAGCGAGGAGAGGGAGAGCGCCCTGATAGGCCGGCTATTCCTGACAGTGGACAGACAGAGATGTGGGGACAGCTGTTGTCATACGAGGGTCCCGAGCCAGGCTAAAAATAGGAGCCTCGACTCCCCAGCTCAGCCGGGCCTGCCACACGCTCCCCCACCCCCAAGAATTCAACCAGCAGCCCCTCTACATCTCCACATATCCCCCTGCAGTTGCTCCGTCACCTCAGCTGCTTCTGTGTGTGTGTGTGTGTGTGTGTGTAAAGGTAACAAAGGGTGGAAGTGATGAATTCCATTTACTCTTGTTACAAAAATAGTAGCTGAGAGAGTAGAGTAGCTGTTTGTGTACTTGTGCTTTTTTGATGTCAGTAATATTAAGTCAGTAATGTTTTGACTGAACTACTCTACTTCCTTGCATTTTAAATATGTACAAATGCAGTAAGCATTGCATCAGAAACTGCTCAGTGATAAATGACATCTGCATCAAAGCTGCACTAGCATGTGGAGGAAACATTAGCTAACTGTCACATTAAATGCTCAAATGTATCTAGGATAGCTACCCAGGCTAGCTTTATTAGCATCCATCCAGCTACACTATTATTGGTTTGTTAGCCTGGTTGTTGTCTAGCTAGCTGGATAGCTAATAGCAAAACAAACATCAATGTAGTAACATTACTCAATAATGAGGAGTCATTTCCATTTTTTTCTTAACCACAGTCTGAGTAATGACATGAATTTCAAAGTTTTACTTTTACAATGCTCAACATAGTCTATTAAACAATTTCACCTATTGAGCTTTCTTGTCCTTTTTACATTGAGGGAAAAGTTCCAATGTCCAAAAGATCTAAAGTAAAAATGTTTCTAAATGAGCAAACTTTTACTTTAAGTAGTACCTTAAGTAGATTTGTACACCAATAATTTGACGTCTGCTTTCAGCAAAGTAACAGCACTTCTACTTGAGATTAATATTTTTGTACTCTTTCCAGCTGACTGCAGAATATGTTACTGTTAAGCGTTGTCGTGACACAGCTGTGCATGTTTCAGGATGCATGTTGAAACTAGACTTAAGCTGGAGATCTCTCCAATCTAGGGTTTTGCTAGTAACATACCTGACCAAAGGGTCCAATCATTTTGTAGTGGTTAAGACCCCCGTACCACCACCGTAGGAAGATCGAATCCCGCCAGAACCTTCTCTCACCGTCTCAACTCTGTATCCACTCAGCTTTCCCAACGTCTGTCTCAATAAACAAAGTGCATTGCCCACTCTCCTTTAGAAATGTTGTTTTAGATGTGAAATTTGCTGTATGACCGCATTTGACTGTGCTGAAAACGGCATTGTTTTTCCTGCGTGAACATCCTAGGTGTGGCAAAAAGAAAGAAGCCGAAGCATATAAAAGGAAGGTGACGAAGAGAAAAACAGAAGCGCAGTGAAAGCGTGCTACAGGAAATAGTGCATGGGCTTGACTCTTGCCTCACATTTTACTAAATGACTAACTTTTGACTTGACAAATCCTGTGATGCTGCCACTCAAATTATTAGCCAATGCTGAAGCTGACTAAAAACCTATTAGCCTAGTATATCCATCTATTAGTAAATGGAGAATATGTAATTTGACTAGGCTATATGCATCTTCCCACATACATGCTACTGTAGAATACAAGGCACAGTTTTACACTTGCAATAGAGAGGTAACGCACACCAAAAATTGTTGAGAGCTGCTGATCACTGGAAGTAGACCTGAGAAAACAAGAAAAAGCTCCATAGAAAATATTCTTTATTTCATGCTGTTTTGGCCCTGCAGCCTTCTTCAAGATCAAGAGTAAAAAACAAACAGGCACTGTTAAACTATATAGACGAACAACACCTGATGGTAATCCTACAATCAAGCTCAACCATTCAGAGTAGAGTAAGAACATCAGGAGGCCCAAGGCCATCTCGATCTTGAAGAAGGCCGCAGGGCCGAAACGTCATCAAATAAAGAATATTTTTTATGGAGCTAGAGAGTGCAACATACTTTGTGTTCTTTTCTATAGTTTTACATTTGTCCAAATAATGAAGAACGTAACAAAAGAAATATCTAAGTTATATGTTGATTTCACTTTTGCTGTTGCAGCCTCTAGACTGGAACAAACTTCCTCAAAGTGTCAGCTCAACAGAATCCAAAGCTGTTTTTTTTAAAATCGATTAAAGACCCACTCTCTGGCCTTTCAGTGTGACTGATGTGTTCTACCGGCTTTTTTGAAATGTAATTGGTCTTCTTTGTATCTGACTGCATCCTTCACCTTGTGAAGGGCTCTGTAACAAAGTGTTTTGTGTTTGAGGTGCTATATAAATAAAGCTGACTTTACTTTCTCTTCCTCCAGAAACTCAACAGTGAGTTTCTCAAGGCAACAAGTAGATCCTCTGACACTCTGTCATCACTTAAGCCAGTTAAATTCTCCATAATATCATCCACAATAAAGGCATTACAATATCCACCCACACCCACATGAGAACACATGTCCCCAGGCAGCACATGTCAACAGTCTACTCTATTAGTTTCCCACCATCTCACACCGCTAGAGGCCGTCGCTCCCTCTCCCACCACAGCTCAACACCCTCACCTCGCTTTTTTGGCCACAAGATGGAGCCAGAGGACTGGGGAAAGATCTACATAAAGAGCAAGGAGCTTTGTGGATCCCTGCAACGACACAAAGCCTCCATTATTTACCAATGCGGGCTGGCTGCCATCGCATTCTAGAGAGGGAACACCAAAGCGATTCAGATAATGTGCGACCAAAACCGAGCTGTAAAGTGAATGGACTGAAGTGACGGCGCCGCTCCAACTGGAAGGAGGAGAGGGTTAAGGGGGGGGGAGGGGGGCGGCTGCAGGCGGGGTTGCCTTGGGAAATAGAAACTAGCTTGAAGAAGAGGGTGTGGTAGAATGAAGGGGCGAGAGAGGAAATGTGGTGATGTAGCGCCGGGTTCACGAGTGGAATTAAGCAGAATGAATGGTGAGGGCCTGCGTGTCACGTGTACACGCGTGTGTATGGGCCAGCCCTGCCTATTCACGCAGGTTACAGAAGGAATGCAAGGTATGAAGGGTTGAATCAGCTGGGAATGTTGTGCTGCCTCGGAAAAACACACAGGACCTTGTGACGTCCCACTTGAAAGCTTGAATGGCATCGAACCCGCAGAGAGCAGCTAATGGTTTTCTCATATAAAGACGTGGGAAGTGTCCTGGTTCCAGTCTAGCACCGCTGGCCTCTCTCAGACGAGACCCGGTGGACAGGATGGAGACAGAAGAAGCTCCCTGTGGACTTCAAAGCCCCCCGAGAGTCAGTAAATTCCCCTGTCAGCAGTCTACCTCCCACCTGACAAGCTGCTGGATGCATGCAAACGTGTGTTAATGGAGAGCAGATGTACGTATGTGTGCCAGTAGGTCGGTCAGTGTGTCTGTGGGTTGGTACGTCAGTCGATATGTCGTCCGTCGGTCAGTATGACTGCATGTCTGTCGGTAGGTTGGTTTGTTGGTCAAAATGTCAGTGGCAGAGACCGAAATTACCATCTGCCAAGCATCTCATGTCAAATTAGAATTAGTTAAAATGTGTCTGGCAGATAAATCAATGATAAAAATAGCCATTGGTGATATACCTTACATTTTGTTGTTTGGTGCTGAATTTTTCTTATGTATGAACACATTCAAAATTCAATACCTTGTGAAAAACATGAAAAATATATTCCCAAATGGTTGCGATTTGTTCTTCCTCTTCCAGTAAAAACATTAATTCAACATTGATTCTACCTGTTTGCCTTACAAGTTATTGAAGGAGGAAAGTCAAGCTAACTTTACTCTGGTCACATACAAGCCAGAGCTGAAACGCGACAAGTTCACGCCCGTTCTGTGAGGGTTGTTGAAAGGCATTCTGGGAAATATAGGAAATCAAACTCTGAAGCAGAAGTAGATGAGGCAGGTTGAGGGAAAATGGGTTCACCAAAAACAAGAGAGTCGTGTCCTCGAAAGCATTACTCTACAGTCCGTCTGCTTCAGGCTAGATATTCGGGGAGAGATCCAAACACTAATGTGACAGAATTCAATACATTTCCTCAATGACATGCGACATTGTCCTAATGCACCCAGTGGAAAGCTCAGCAGATGGTGACAGTATTAATGTGTTGTAGTACTAACAGTATTAACACACACACACACACACACACACACACACACACACACACAATAAAGCTAAACGACGGTGGATTAGACCACAATCCATTCATTTTTTTTCCTACTGGGGGGCTTATTTAATTTTCCATTTCCATGTTGACTGAATTAAACATGGAGTTTGTCCAGGACACACTGATTCAATCCCTGAACTGACTGGCATTTTAATCACAATGAGGGCAGCTCTGTAGATGGAAAAGCACAGTAGATGTACTCTAGGGTAAGATATTTACCCTGGAGTAGATAACCAAGATGGATTTTATTTAAATTGTAATACCCCATCATATAAACAGAGTAACAATCAGACATTTTTGACTGTTTCAGAGTGCGAACTGTTGTTTTCTGATCAAAAAAACGCTCCATTTCTCTCGCCCAGAACACACTGGAAAGACACGCCCAGTTATAGGCTCCCACAAGTCACCTACGGTGGCCCCTGGGGGACAGTAGTCGCATTCACACGCAAATAAACTCAAAGAAGAAAATGTAAACAGAGTGAAATACAACAAAAAGGTACTCTTAAGTATCGGGAACATTTTTCCCATCTCATTTTCAATTTAATAAGCATTTTATGACCTTTCTTATGGGCCTTTCTTCACATAAAGGGGGGTCAAAATCATCGCACTGAAAATATGGATTCTATGCTTTTTAAAGCCCAACAGCAGATCTACAACTCCTTATAAATGTTGAAATGGTTGAAATGAAATTGTACTAAGAATGTGGAACTTAATTAGTCATAGGAGGTTGAGTCCAGGATAGGAACAAAACTGGTGCTCACACATTACCACAGCGTCACTCACACAAACAGTGCTGCTATTGCCATGGCTACAGCTCTCAGGTTACTATAATTGAGGTCCATGTAGGGCCAAAACAATGCAACCAGCTACTAGAAGCCAATAGCAAGACCACATCATTTCAAATGTTATCTCCTTTACTATTCATGTGGCTAACCACTTCCCATATTGCCTGATAAAACAGGCTACTGTAAAAAAAACATAATGCCTCTCACATCAACCACTGGCAACAACACTGAAAAGATAGGCCTTCTTCCATCACAGGATACAAGAGGACACTGCGCATCCCTGCATCAGAAATTGAAGCAGATACAGCATATATTGGGTCTATTCATGAGGAGCATAAATTAAAAGTTAAGGTCATATCCATGGTGCAAGTGCAAAGCTAGTATTCTGCTGTGCGGGTTTATGTCATGTTATGACAATTTTGCAATGCAATTCTTTGCATTAAATAGTCAAATTTAAAAATATTGAATATAAACAAGCACAGAATAATAGCAAACAGCAGCTTCAATAAAAAAATATCAGTAATGGGGGAAAAGAGTTTCAGGTTCAACTTCACCTTCATCCCTTCAATCATCTTTATTGGCTTACGCATTTTGGAGCAAGTTTCTTCGTCCTGGCACGTTTGAGATCAAGTTGGTGTTCTAAACCTTTTCTTCCCCCAGTGCTATTAGTTTTAGTTCCCTGGACTGACAAACTGTTCAGTAGCCCTATTGAGAAGTATGGCTGAAGCGCCAGCCGCTCACTATAAACAAAAATGTCAATATGGGCCTTCAAAAACCCGTATCAGTCTTCCCACATCACCGAACTCAAGCTACCGCTGTCAAATAAAAGCCTGGATGGAACCTATTGGGAAACTATAATTAACACAAGAAGTGGCATGCCACATGCGCAACATTACATACACATCAGGTTCAGTGGGCGAAGGTGTGTACCATGTAAACTGGGTTCGAATCCGACCCAGGACCTTTGTCGCATGTCATCCCCCTCTCTCCCAGTCTTTCCTGTCTTCCTCTACCTTGAACTGTCTAATAAAAATGCCAAAAAATGAGTTTAGAAAGACGGTAAGGGGAAGGAGGCAGATGGTGTGTGTGTGTGTGTGTGTGTGTGTGTGTGTGTGTGTGTGTGTGTGTGATTGTGCTGAGACTGCGGCCATGCCTGAGCGAGCCCCTCCATGTCTCTGCTGCAGGGTGGCAGATCTGGATCTAGGTCACGGCTACACAGACAAGGGGCGTGCGTGTCTGTGTGTACATGTACACATGTGACGGCAACAGACAGACAGGGTGAAGGCTCTTAACCCATCAGTGTGAACGCTCAAAACACGCCTCATTTGAGACGGCATGTGCAAACAGGCACACACACAGAGGTCTCAGAGTCGGGGCAGAGCAGAGGAAGCTGCTCTGTCAGCACCCAGCAGTCGTGACATCATGTTGTCTCAGTTTCGTCTTCTTCTCATTGAGATGAGCAGCATTTCATACAATTGCAAGGAAAAAGCAAACAGCTTTTCTTAGCTTTCTACTTATGGATCTGGGTTTCAGGGAAATGCATGAACTTCAGTGGAGGACTCCGCCTCATGAGGCAAGACAAGAACTTGCATGATATGTACACGTCAACATCACTGCAATCTTATGGAGAATGTTTGTGGCTGATGGGTTGTGTTGACTCTGTGGAATGCCTTAAGCCATATAGGGAGGGCGCTTCTCTCCAGGAGACTCCAGGAGGAGACTCCAGGAGGAGACTCTTCGTACGCTGCAAATAAGTCCTCCTAACTGCCACAAACCCAGACCCATGCAAACTGATTCAATACCTTTATATAGGCAACCAGAGTTTCCCATACATAAGCTCATCTGTGGTGCACCGTCACAATATCGGCAAGCCACCACAAAATCAAAAGTTGGCCAATTTATAGGAATTTGATCGATCTCTAACACTGTGCCTAATGTGCACATCATGTCATGTTTGTCATTTGGCCATGCACAGACCAGTAGAATTGCACTCAATCCAACAGAGAGAGAGAGATAACATGAGTGCAGTGCAGAGATTCAATGCATAATGCCCCTGATCACCAGCTGGATTCCACTGGACACACCACTCTCACTGTAGGTAAGAACAAGTAATTAATCCTTAACCACCGCCACAAGTAAATTGTCAACCTATGGGAAACACTGAGGCAACTGATACAGCTGTGACCAGCTGCTACGAGAAGGACTTACTGAATCTCAATCACATGCAGATGTGCCAAAGGAAGCCACTGAACAAGAAACACTCTTCTCTCACAACAAGACAAGCTCTTCTCCACCCTCTCCCTCCACCCCCTCCTCCCCACTACACAGCCATCAACTCCACAATCACTTCTTGTTCTCCCTAGCAGGCTAATTCTATATGGCTGCAGTAATCTCTGTGGAATGCGTGGGCAGGAGAAAACATGGACGATGCTCTTTACACAACTCCCAAGATTTAGGTTTGGCCCCTGACCTCACATGCTGGGTCAAAGGTCAGGGGGCGGGCTACAGTGCACAGCGCAGTGACAGCCTCAAAAGCCAATCAGAGGCTCGCGGCCACGAGGTTTGGATGTGATTGACTAAAAATCTGTGTGACACATGAGAGTAGCTGAATGCACTGTGTGCCTGAATTGATTGTATTACTGATTGGGGCGGTGAGGGTTGATAAATTAGCATCAATAGACATTAGGATGCTTTTAGGGTAGCTTCTGCACATGTCAACTTCCATAATGGATGCAGGCTTGTCAGGTTCTATTTAACATGCTTAATCAAACAATTGAAGAAGGCTGCGCAGCAACTGATAATGTAAAAAGAAAGAAAATGTCCCTCCAAATGGGTCAAAAATGTAATAAAACTACAATGTAATGAAGTCCTGGATAATGTAATAACATCACATTATTGCATTAACTGTCTTGACTTAAGCGACATTATTATTACATCATCACTTTAAAAAACATGTCACACCCCTTAATGTAATAATGTGATGTTACTTCATTATACAGCAACCTATTACGTTAACAGGTTACATTTTTAACCCATCTAGAAGTTATTCTATCATCTGGTAGTTATTATGTTATTAGTTGCTACAGGCTTACATGAACACAAAGTGATGAAAGTTTATGTAGACACCCAGACACACATCAACACACAGCAGTACTAATGTAGTGAATAATGAGCCCAGTGCGCAGCCTGTTCTCTCTGGTTGACAGAAGCCCCAGGCCTTAGGTCAACTGAGGGATAGCAGATAACGCACACTGCCATTCACTGGCCTATTTGTTCACATTGTTCACAACGGTGCTGCAGATAAGCCGACTGGCGCTGGACATGTGCTGTATGGTCTTTGAGCTGAGGGTGTATACTGTATGTGTGCTAGTATCTGAGGGAGTGACTGGGTTGTGTGCGAGTGTCACATTAAGCTGGCAGTGTACTTGCTGCAGAAACTCATTTCGCCTGGTTTGTATTCATTCGGATTCGTTTGTGGAGAAAACAAAGCGCCTTAGTGGCTTCGTACTTTGCAGAACAGACTTTGGGAACAGGCTTGCTGGCTGAACTAGCCGAGTTCTTCACACACACAGCCTCCACTGTGTGGCCATCTGCAATAAAAAAAATATCACGCGACTGGTTGTATTTCCTTGTGGAAAAGCGCCTCCATTTCCCTTCCTGTTTCAGTGCCTTTGTTTACATCTCTGTGCCAACATCTAACACTCACCTCTTCAAAATGAATGTAGTGTTTCCCATACAACGTCAATATTTGGGTGGGCCGCCCAGGTAAAATGACAGCCTGCTGAAGCAGTTTTTGTTTTGGATTAATTTCAGTGCCGTGATGCATGAGGCTGGGAATTCTCACAGATGTAGTTGTCAAACAATCAAGGTTTAATGCTGCCAAGCGCCGGAAGCATGTTAGTGAGCTATAATGACATAATTCATTGCACCTATGATGCAGCGTATCTCTGCTCCTTCGAGCGACAGAGTGTCTGTGCTGCCACAAGCCTGAATGGAGAGACAGAAATGTTACTGGGCTTGCTAAATGAAACGTCACACTGTATACATCAATCTTCTCACTGCACATCAATCACAACCAAGGCAATCCTGCAAAAGCCAGCCCTCTCCTTCAATGGCGTGCTTTTGTTTACCAAAAGTAGCTGACCAAAAACACACACAAATTACAAAACCTTACACAGAAGCCCAAACAATTAACTCCTCAATGTCAGAGGTACTTTCCAAGTCATGGGTAGACCGGCTGGGTCAAGCATGTTTATCTACAGCGTCAAATCGTCCAGAACTGCTGGAACAGTAAATAGTTGTGTGATCCCTGGACCTCTACTCTATGTTACTCACTAGACTTAAATAATACCACAACTGGAAAGTGCTGCAGAGGTGTCTAGTTAGCAAGTGGCCACTAAAGGACGATCACTTCTAAGAAGCAAGGTTGTCTATGTGCACACTAGGGAGACCAATGTATTGATTTTTCCTGTAAATCAGTCTTTTATTAAAATGGGATCTGGTCCAGTCCACCTCGGATATGATGGATATGATGTAATTTGATTGATTACATATGTATTGTAGAATTGACCACTACACTGATCGTCTATGGGAAGCCGAAATTGATTCTAATGGGAAATTCTGATCCAATTCCACACAGGTTTGCAGTTTGAGTGTCCCATGATGGTCTAAATGTTGTTTCAGAAGCTTTCCCACCCTGACAAGAATACAATTCTGGGGGAAACACTGAACACTTGTAATTTTGGGGGGATTTTGTTGGCATGAAAAAGGATACATTTGAAGACAATAAGAGAATATTGGCACAAAACATTGGATATTGGCAACTTCAATCCAAAAACATCTGAATCGGCCTTCAAAAGCCCATATCGATCAGACAAATATCACTGATCAACATTTTGCTCAAGACAACATTGCTGAATGAGACCCAGGTTTGCTGATAAGCCATACTGGTCAAACCTTAGTGCATATCATGGAAGGTGCACATGTATGTGTGAGTGTACTTGCTCCTCGACTGTATAATTTCCTCCTAAATTAAACTAAAGACCTCAATAGTAAAATAACATCCTTCCAAATGCCCCAAGGGGAGCGCAAATGGGAGTTCCTGTACTCTCCGCCCCTCCTAGCTTTGAAGTCGCCATGGTCAGGCTAGACTGGTTGGACAGACTCTGGAGACAGGAAGTGGAAGCGCCAGACCTCCTACAACTGCAGGTGGGGTGGGGGGGTGGGGCGGGGACACAGTCACTTCCTCTTCCTGGCTTTTGGTGGCCTGAGATGGTCATGTTGATCATCAGATGTGTCCCTCCAGTTTCTAGCAGTTTTTTAAACCCGTACAGGCACCCTCAGATCAGTAAAGAGGATTGCATTAATGTTTCTATTGTTTCTATTGTGAAGAGTGTCATAGATTTAGATGGTTTATCATCTCATTACAACTGCTTTAGTGGCCCTTGCTCCATGCTCAGCCAGTTCTCAGTAGGTTGAGAGGGTGTGGTCTTGTACACATGCTTAACACTATAGTACAACCGGAGCTTTTTTGGGGAACAAATATCCAGACTACAGGTCACCTCATTAACTATGCATACTGGTGACCAATCAAAGCATTCATTAAAAAATATATATATATTGGTCTAACCTTAAAAGACCTCTTGATATCAAGCTGTGACAACTGGTGCTTTAAATCCGCATCTCGTTAATAACAAAACCCTTTCTACTATGAGCCGACATCAGACAACTGACCCTCCTTCAGAACTGACTGACAGTTTGCTCCCCAAATCACATTGCAGGGAGACAAGAGGCGTGTTACCATGGAAACAGCTCATCAGTAGCCTGGTTCTGCGGTAAAGGCACTTTGCTCTCACTATGCTGCTGTGTCATTGTGCTCAATAGGGAGGGGAGGGAGAGAGCTGACAGTGTGGTTTCGAGCCAGCAGTGGTCAGTGCTCAGACGGGCCAAACAAGTTGTGGCATCTGACCGAGGCAGTGACAGTGACACTGTGTTACTGCAGCAATGCCCTATTTCTCTCTCCCTCTGCCAGGAAATAGTGCCTCCCGCTTTCCACTTGAAAGTGAGATGTGTAGCATTTTAAACTTTAAATGTCTCAGGCAAAGCTAACTGGGAGTGTCTTGAAACTCCAAAAGTGAATTTTAGCCAGAAATCTCAGCACTTGGCTAAGAAATCGTTAAGTCATTGGTATTAATCAGGTAAGGAAGCAAAAGGGTTTATGGGAAATGTGGTTTTGCGTTTGACAAACACTGGCGATGACAATACCACTGGTGTGAGAAAGAGGCTACCAGTTGTCTCCACCATGGTCTTCTTTGTTATTGATAATTACACCAAGGTACCACAATTAATTGGACAATGTTATATTGGTGTTTAAAAATGCTACACATAGCACCTTTAACATATTAGCTCATTACATTATATTCATTCATTTCCTATTCATGTAATGGTTTAACCTTTCCTCATTATGTTCCCCTCTGACACTGAAGCCAGGCGACTCATTCTAATTTCGCTGAGTGCATCTGCTCATATCTCCGACCCTCCCTTCTTCCTCAACTCTTTGTCTCTCTGACAAGACTGTCCTTCACCAGCCTCTCCATTATTCATTCGGCCCGCAGCATCTCTGTAAATAATTCAGTTAGCGTAAGGAAGAGGACGGCCGAGTCACCGAGCCGAGCTACAGCAGCGGCGATGAACTCGCCATGCCGCTGCCTCCTTAGCCGCTATATAAAGCAACGCAGTGGCGCACCAGTGAGCAGCCTGCATGAACAATGCGCCAAGGACCAGGAAGGTGGGAGGGAGATGGGCAGATCAATTTTCAGTCAAACAAGGCAACAGTAAACATTTCCCCCCCCTCTGGACTAATCGGTACCAAATATGTCACCTTGTGGTTGTTTACTGTGTGGGACAGGAAGAACTGGAAAGGACTTGTTATTCAGTGGACTGGACCTTTTGAAATGGACGTATTTATTTAATCATTCACATCATCATTCATAATAGGTGAGCTGATATGATGTGAACGCACTAAAAGGACAAAAAAAAAAGGAAGATGAGGTCAAATAGTGCCTGAGAAAAGCTCAGATGCAAGGGCCAAGTGGCACTGAAAGCTAAGCTCTAGGGTTTGTGAGGGTGGAAATAGGTTAATAAAATTCATCAGAATGTCCTCTACCTTTTGTTAGTCTTTTGAACCCACATTGGCTATCATGTGTAACATAGCATGGTGCTAACAGTCTATTCCCAGGTGTCAGTGTTGGCTGCAGTGCCCACTCTCACCAGTGGTAAAGAACAATGGAGGAGTTGAGGACTGCAAAATAAGTGGTATGAGCGGATGGACAAATGAACAGTGCTGTTCGTACTTCTACAGTACACACACACATACACACAGGCACTGAAAACAAGTGTGAGAAACACATGCACAAACACAGACAAGCGCTCTCTCACATACATACAAGTTCCCTCCCAGCCAAGCATCAGTCCTCACCATAGAAGCACCGACGTTTGTTTTAGGGCAGCCTTGTCCATCTAGGAGACTAGCTGTTTAAGAATATCTGTCCCGGTCCAGACATGTTATTTATGAGTTGTGACACTACCGAAGATTATAACTCAGGGTTTTGACGGCTCAGACACTGAGAAGGGGCAATTATGGGACTCAAGTTCAGACTGATGCAGAAACAAAATGCAGAGAGAGTTGATTTCAGATACAACGGTGACTAATGCTTTTTGAGCCTGGGACAAGCAGAGAGCTGAAAAGTTACGTCAAACGGCTACCGAAACAATCAACAACATGATAAAGGAATTACTATAAACATGTTGTTACCATCATTTCACCATGCTCTAAAAAGATTAAAAGCTGGACTTCTTGCTGTAAAAAACTGCTATCAAACGTGCATTATTTCTAGGCTGCTACTGTGCAGATGGCACAAAGCATTAATCCTGACTGCTTACTGTACAGTAATTTGCCACTGTCACCACTTGGATCTCAAGTACTGTCAATCATTACCTTACAACTGACCCCAGAGGAGATTTTCATCATGTCCTAGTGCACAAATCAACACATTGCAGAACAGCGCTGACAGATGTAGGACAACCTGCCGCCAGCAGCAGTCAGTTAAGTGATCATCATTAGCGTTCAACTGATATGGGGTTTTGAAGGCCGATATTACTATGTGTATTACTATGTATTCTGTGTTTCCCAGAGAATTGTATTCTTGTCAGGGTGGAAAAGCCTCTGAAATGGCATTTAGACCATCATGGGGCACAAAAACTCTCCACTTAAAGTACATTTATGCATAAAGAAATCTGCGATCAAGCAAACTGCATCGTGTCCATCATATTAGAGGCTGACTGATCAATGATTTTTAATAATAGACCAATATTGTCTCCATATATCAGTTGAACTCTAATGTGCAGTCCCCACTGAGCGGCATCTTTCTGGATGGGGCATAACTAACTCAACATTCAAAACACCTTTCTGCATTTTGTCGGTATCAACACAGCCTGTGTTTACCCCAGTGTCTCTTCCAGTTCATTTAACTCTACCTCCCTCTCATGGTGCCAGCGGTGGCTAATCCCCCTCTGTGGAAAGGCGTGGGGATTACCTCCCAGCATGACTGCCAGATCAGCCTGACTGGAACATCTGGTAGAAGACTAAGATGCGGCTACTTAGTTATGGGAGGCTTATGGAGGACTGAGCAGGAAGCGAATAAGTAGGGAAGAGGATTTAAAAAAAAAAAAAGGACTGGTGTTAGGTTAACTCTCTTGGGTTGCACATTAAACACATCAGGCTCGGATCTTCTTAGATAGCACAGTGTGCGTGATGGGTGGCGGATGAGTATCAAGAGGTTCTGGATTGTGGAGGCAGGGTTTGAAATTCACACCCATCCAAGTGCCAAATGCCGGTAAAATTTGCCCTTGGTTATTTCTCTGTGGCGAGTCACTTCATGATGAATTAAAAACTTGATCTATTGTATAATTGAGGAAGTCTGAAGTTCTGTTTTTGTCTTTTTATTGAATCTTTAGCACAGTACCTGATTCTTTATGTGAAATTGCATTGAAAATGGGTAGGGTAACATACAGTATTTCTAATGAAGGTATTTCTTGTTTTGGCCAGTAAAAAATGTTCTTGGCAGCCCTTGGCAGGTGAGCTAAATGTTCATTTCAGACACTGTGTGTAGGTGATTTTGTGTGTGTGTGTGTGTGTGTGTGTGTGTAGGTGTGCGTCTTCCACCAATTGTGTGCCACTGTGACTCAATCCCATTGCGCACTCCCTGTCTTATCACATTCCTATCTCTAGCCGTGTCTGTCCTGTCCTGACTGGTCTCTGAACACTCACACCAGGGACGTGCAGAGCCTCTGTCAGGGGCAGGGGCTCAAAGGACAAAAGGGGCACCTGTAGCGCTCATGTGGGGTGGGGGTGGAATGTCTATAGATAAACTACAATGCATGACTTGGTTGTATTTGCCTGTGCTGTTACCAGCCTAGTGATGTCATCGATATTGAGGTAGCGACGTTAAAAGGCGCGCCGAGCTGGTCAATATCAAACTTCAAACTGATTTCACCCCGCTTTAGGAATCGCGGTCACAGATTACATAATAAAGAAAAACAAACTGCTGTATTAAGTAAAGAGATAATTCAAAACATGGCAAATCAAGCATTGGCTTTTATTGTATATGCACTGGGAAAAAAAGAACAATAAACTTACATTTGTCACGCAATCAACAAAATCCTATGTGGGGCAGGATTGTCAACAGTCATAATAAGTATGTTAAAATTGAATATCATATCACCGAAAAGGGGCACTTTAGCCAATGAGGGCTTAAGTCTATAACCCACACACTATGGGATTATGGAAACACTGGGATAAACAAGGCCTTTCAATGCCCTTTTGTCATCTGAACCGCCGTGAACCATCATCAAAAGTAATACCATGATTTACAATGCAAACACCCTAAACAAAACAGAGGCAAAAACAGTCGCACAGCTTTAGCCTATGTACTCTGCTGCCACGACATAAAACTCACTGTCAAATCTTTTAATGTTGAAAGAGCTGGTGAGTTTAAACAGATAACAACTCAACAAGGAGCTGTCTTTAAATAGCCTATTTATTTGAATATTTAAATATGTCTAAATATTTTTAGTCATGATTTTAAATAGGTTTGGATCCTGTGAACCTGCTGGTTTGACAGTGGACTAGTGGCCATTGGAGTAGTTATAAAGATTTCACTTGTTCTCTCTATGTGATTTCCATTGTATATTGATTTTATTTTTGACTTTATTCTGCCTTCATACATTGTTGGTCTGCAACTTTTCTGTTTGTCGTCATGCTCCTTTTTCACCAGTTCTCTTGAAAAAGAGATTCTTAATCTCAATGGGTCTAACCTGGTTAAGTAAAGGTTAAATAAATAAAACAGGGCATTCAATAAGGGCTGCATTAAAAGCCTAAGGCCAAACAGAAATCATTGTGTTAGTACATTACAGTATGTGGATACAGTAAAAATCAGAGGAATCCAGATGTAATATTTCACTGCAACCACAATAGCTATATAAGGGATCATCGAGAGAGTGGAGGGAAAGTCAGTGGAGCTTCGCCTGGAGACAAAGACATTCCATCCTTTTCAGGAAACTGTTTCTATTTCCAGATACTTAAGTTAGATGGAATTACACCGTTTGAGCACTGAGGGGGTTTTGTTAACAGGAATCAGGCTGGACTGAGTGTGAGTTGTACGGACGGGTGTGCATGCTTGTTTACGTGTGTGACTCACTATCTGTAGCCAGGAGATATGCCATTTCACCCCACACACACAGAAATAAACATACCTCACATAGAATTAATGTTAATTTAAGTCCTAAGTTTTGTCACGAGAAACAAGATGGGATACACTTGTAATACCTAAGATGCAAATCAGTTTCTAAGGTGGTATGTAATGAGGCATCTACTTCAATGTGTTGAGCAGGATGGGATCTGTCTGCCCCATCAGCCACTTTGGTACATGACAAACTGCAAGTTAGTCATGTGAGAGTTCTTAGCTATGCAAAAATGGACAAGCCAGTGAATAGGCTGGATAACAATCTGTCACAAGGAAGAGATGCTTTGGTAACATATGTCTTGAATAACATGTGTTGTTTTAGCTCTGTCCAAGCAGAGGTCCATGAGTGGCCAAAAGGCAAAGCTACATCACTGCTTGGTCTCAAGACAGGGGGATCAGTATAGACTACAGAATACAGTATGAGCAAAATATGCATGGCTCCCCTGGGGGTTTTCAATGGACATCTGGGTATTGAGTTGAGAAGGGATAAAGGGGATAAAGGTCATGCAGGGCTGTAGGACTTTGGTCTGGTCTCAGGACCACTTCTCAAATGTCTTGGAATTAACTTACTTGTCTTGGACTTGTCTCGGGCTCAGACACTACTGGATTGGGGTAATGTAAACTAGATGTAGACAGTAGTGAATGGGTTATAAACTCCAATTGACATTGGTATTCTCCTTTAAGCAATATTTTTACATTTGGAGAGAAATATACACTGTTTATTACCTATTTTGGTAATAAAAACTAGTTTTGCTCTGGTCTCAGTCTTGACTTGGCCTCGACCGCCTTTGGACCTGGTTGGAACTCGAACTCGACTAGACCTGGTCTTGGAATTGACTTGGACTCGAGACTAAGGTGGTCTTCACTACAGCCCTGGGCTCAGTCAAGGTTTTCATGTCACAATAATGAGGGCTGTGTACAGCAACAACACCAATTGGCTTTCTACTGCAATTGTTTTTTCTTTTTCCATTTAGTCTGAGAACGTGGCACTAGGATAATTGGTGAGAATGAAGAGAATCCGTTGTGTGTGCGTGTGTGTGGTGATTTTCTCAAGAAACTGATAAAGGCGCATCCAGACAAGAGCGAATTTATTCTGTCATGCGCCGTGGGCCATGAGGGCATAGATTACTCCGTCTTCCTCTCCTCCCTCCTCCCCTCTCTGATTGAAATCTCCATAAGTGAGAAACCAGGAGGTGGAAAGGAAGAGGAAGCGGACGTCAACATCAACACAGGATGGTGGCGAACGTTCAGACACACAATAAAAAAAAATGGCATAAGGGATCGGTTTGACTGGGAGTTTTGTATTGTCTTCTTTATGGGCTAAAGAGCATTGGCAGGAGAGTGAACTGTTCCTAGATCTGCACCTAAGCAATGGAATACTAGTACAAATCTTGGTTTGTCGGTTCACTTGGGCGAGCAGTAAACCACAGATCTCCAGCAAGAGGGAATGTGAACTAGGGCTGTCAACAAATATTCTAAATTCGATTATATAATCGAATTGTAAAAAAAAACAGACATTTGATTGTGAAAATTAATATTCGATTGTGAAAAAAAAAAAAAGCAGCACTACCGCGGCTGTCTGCCTCGCGAGTTCTCGCGTGGGCCTGGGCCGCTGCACTGAATGCACTGCATGACAGACAGAAGTCACACAACGTCACTTTCATTGATTGAAAATGAAATGTAGGTCAAGCTGAAACGAGCGAATAATTCAACAACAACCGTGTGGTAATGATGGCAGAGAGTTCACAACCCCCTCCGAGCAATCTAAAAAGCCCTGTTTGGAAATACTTCGGAGGGCAAAATTGTGGAACCTCGAGATAAAGTTGTATCAAATTGTTTATTTAAACCAGTATGAATATTACCTAACCTGTATAAAAATTAGGCTATCGAATAACATATCAATTACGAATCATTCATTTGATCTCGCTCCGAGACAGCGCGTTCTCAGTTCTCACTCTAGCACCAAGCACGCCGCAGAGAGAGAGAGAGAGAGAGAGAGAGAGAGAGAGAGAGAGAGAGAGAGAGAGAGGTCTACGGTCTTTAAATGAAGTTTTACGGTATAGGACATTATTTTATTTGTTTATTTTGTAATGTGTAGGTATGTAGATCTTTTAAAAGACATGTTTATGTTGAAATAAATATACCTATACAAGTAGTTATGTCTCTCGTTGTATTGGTTTGCCCTCTTATGGATATAATGCGCAAAAATAGATATTCGAATGGTTCGAACCTATGTGTTTGTTTAGAAGGAATAATCGAACGTCATTTTTGGCCAATTTTGACAGCCCTAATGTGAACTAACAAAAACTGTCTCTCTTTTGTCATAGCAGGCAAACCCTGAATGCCTAAAGAATCTACATGTTTGTCATTATGGTCTCAGATATTCGAAACCTCTCAGGTCAAACAAGGTGGCAAATTTTCCACATTCCTTTCTGTCATCTCATCAGGGAACAAACTTCAGCTCTATTGTCTTCATGTAAGCCAAGAGACCACCAGTTGTTGCTGTTCCTGCCTAGGCTCAAGTATATGACCGGTTGACTTGCAGCGAGACAGGATGAAACCTTAATGATCCCCATGGGGAATATGGCTGGTTGTAGCAGGAAAAAAACATAATAGGATTTAAGAAATATAAGAAAATAGAAAAGAAAGAACTGAGCGAATGGGAGAATTAAACTTAAAGACGAGATGAAATGAAAAATGCCTTTTTAACCCTTTTAGATCACATCCCCGGTCATACTGTGCACCTATTTAACAATATATGCCAAAAAAAATACCAAAAATCAATTTCATTGTATTCTTATATCAAAATTCAATCATGTTTTCTTCCTGTAAAACAAAATATGCCGTGTGCTTAGGTAAGCATGCCCGTAACTAATTTCAACCAATAATATCATGACATCCACCCATCAATCAATCTTCAACTTTTAGCGCACAGAGCTAAGAGGCTAAGATTCATTAGTAGGGATGGGAATCGAGAACCAGTTCCAGTTGAGAACCGGTTCCAAATTGTCTGATCCATCGGAATCGTATGCCTCCGAGGTTATCAATTCCTTTTATCGATGCCGGCATGTTTTTCTGACAGTTGCGCATGCGCATTGCAAAAACTCATGCGTCATGACGTCAAACTCTGCATCTACGCTGCTGGAAACTTGCAACAAGGAGTCATGGCCGAGAGGAAGAAACGGTCCAAAGCGTGGCTTCATTCCACGAAGAAAGATGACAACAGTGCTACTTGTAACGTCTGTAAAATTATCATTTCTGTGTTCACACATAGCGTTTTTTGATGTGGAAAAAGCGCTACCTGGAGCGCTTTTTGTGAGGAGAAATAAGAAGCGGATCACGGCAACGTCACCTGACGTTAGCTGAGCAGCTGCTAGCTCACTAACCAGCTGGTTAGCACTTCTAACAGACAGAACAGTGTTGTGCAACAAGCAAAGGCTTACCAGATATTTCCAATACATGTGCAGTATAATCCATACTGCCTTTATGATCGCTGTTGCGGTAACGGAAATTCACTTATTACAACGTCCCATTTCTCCACCGGCACTTTCACTTTCTCCATATTTGTTGTTGCTATGGGAAACGGCCAGTGTCTCTGTCATCGCGATTGGTCGGCTGAGAAAAAGCGGTTCACCCGGCGCTTTTCTGAAAAGTTGAACATTTCTCAACTTTTTAAAGCGCTCCGCTCTGACGAAAAAAACGCCGCTGCAGCGCTTTTTGGGAGCGGCTGCCTTTTGTGCGCCTTGCGGCCGCTTCCCATTGCTTTTAATGAGAAAAGGGCGCTGGTGGTTGGGGAAAAAACGCTATGTGTGAACGCAGCCTTAAGGGTGGAAACACCAGCAATATGTTGAAACATCTTAGGGTAACCATCTAAAGATCTTACTTGTTTTCCAAGTTATATAATTTTAAGAAAAGGAGCATTGTAATTTATTTTAACATGTTCAAATGTTATTAGGCAGACATTCTACACTGTGTTCAGACTAGAGCTAATAAAACAGCTGCGTTGACACTGAAAACCTGTGTAGGCCTACTTTTTTTTCCACACAGAAAATTGATCGGGAATCGATAAGGGAATCGATAAAGAACCGGACCGATAAGCAGAATCGATAATGGCATTGGTATCAATAAAATCTTATCAATTCCCATCCCTATTCATTAGTTAGCTAGCTAGCAACAGCATGGTACTTCGGTGTGTCTTCGGGTGTTATGACACACCCACTTTTCAACGTTCAAATCAAATTCCTCCCAACGTTATGTCCCGCCTGTCTTTCCTGTTTCATTCGGAAATACGTCACGATACGGAAGTTAGATACTCTCGAAATGCCGTTTCATCTCGACTTTAACGCGACCCGACAATTCCAACGTATCAAGAATACATTCAAATATCAATGAAAAGTATGAAAATACAAATTGACAAATTACAGATGTTTGAGATCGCACAAATAACCACAGAACATACTATGAAAAATGAATGAAAAAATGTAAATGAGAAAAAAAGAAATTAGAAAAAATATCAACATATGCACACTACATGATGTGCAAAATGTGCATTATAGTCACATGACCTGGTCAACAGAGGGCTATAAATATGTGCCGAAAGTGTCTAGGCGTGGAGACATGAACGGAACCAGAAATCAAGTTCCCGCCCCCCCATCACCCGCTTCAGAAACTCATTCCCTCTTCCTTCATAACAGCATCTCCAGGGAAAAGGGTCAGGAAGTGGCCTATTTGTTCCAAAGCAGATTCCACAAATACCAGAGTGGGACTTTAAGGGAGAGGCCTGCTTCCCCTTGCTTCCAGTCAGCCTGTCAAGACAAGCGAACTTGGCTTCTTGCTGCTTTAACCTCCCCTCTCTCTCTCTCTCTCTCTCACGCTCTCCCCTCCCCTCATATCCTTCTCATGGCCTCCCCTCTCCTCCCAATCGCTTCTCAATCTGGACTCCCGCTGCAATGCTCGGATGGTCGAGGGGCTTCAAAGCTCGCTCACCAGACTTGACCTCTGGGGGAGTTACAAACTGAGATGTTTCCCCAAACATTTCCACACTGTGTGATATATTATCACAATTAACAAGCTTGTTATGAGCGCCTGATTGGGAGAACGGATGCTGGTTTCCACTATATTACTTAACAATAATTCAGATAACAAATGTGCTTTCTTCATGGGAAGTGTTGGGAATTTTCCAAGTTATACAGTTGATGTGGTAGTTACATCATGTGGATGTACATGTGGATATGCAAGTTTAGTACGCCATTAGTGTAGGTTAGGTAACCTTTGCCTTCACAGCATACATTAATGAGAGAATTATTTTTTATTTCGGTTGCACATATGAGTCAGAAATTATGGAAGTGTGTGCTTCTTTATAGGTAGAAATATGTTTGCTAACCGGGTTTAGATTAGATTATTACTGTGTAATATTTATTACTGAAGGTAATCTCCTTCATTACCAATTGTAATACATTCTCTGTGTTTATCCATTTGATACAGCACAATGACACATTCTAGGCACAACATTAATTTCAATGGGTAACATATTTCAAAGGACAATATAGTATTTACTGCATGTGCAGTCTCCAGGCCAAGTTCATTGATGTCATTCTGTTTTGCTTCATCTATTTATGTTTAATTGATCACCGAGTGATATTTATTTTCTATCTTAAGTGGTTTGTGGCAACATGAGCCAGGAATATCTTGCTGTTGGAGCTAATATTTATGCACTTTTCTTTGTCCTTTAGTCCAGAATCTGTATAGTGTCCACAACCTAACTGTGAATGCAGACATGTTGCAGTCATTGTACCCCTGTCATACAGAGTAAAGGAGAAAGTCACCTCAACCTGGAGATTTTGTGCTCTAGAATAGGAGCCCTGTAGTGATCAATATGATCTCCAGCCAGTCTTAGATATCAAAAGGTTCCAATCACGTGAAGGGAGAGGGATTTAAAATCTACTACAATGTAGAGTCACACCAGTATGACTAAGGCAGTTCTTGTTGTACAATGCCAATTGCTTGTTTCCATAGCAACCGTGGGTACCCACCATGCCAGGCCTCTCTGTTCAGACATGCCTATCCGCCCCCATACTCTGCATCCAGATGGCTGCTGTAGTGGAGCAGGGGGCAACTTGGCCAGCAGGAGTGAGGAACTGCAGGCGGTGAGTGAACTGTGCAGAGTGCTGACACCTTCAGTTTCTTAATGCCGCTTTTCCTATCTTAACTCAACAACAGACTCACACATGCCCACAGTATATTCTACACTTACACTGTTTTCAGCAACCTTACAGAGTTTAAGCTGTAAAATCTAAATCTCATGTCAGGGCAAGTCTAGCCAGGTCCGTGGAAACATAATACCATATGAACCTAACATATGAACTTAGCATGAATCCTTACACTGAGGGTACAGCTTAGCACAGAGCTAGTACTGGTCAGTCTAAGGCCTGGGTGGTCAACAGAGTAGCTACAGAGCACGCCAGCTGGATCCATTAATCACTTTGTTTCACCAGGTCCATTGGTTGCCACTTCCTATCCATGCTCTATTGCTTCCTCTCCCTCTTCACCAAAGGCTACAAAGTAAGGGAGCATGATACGTCTTGACTATCAATTGATATAGGGTAAATTATATGTGTTGTTCTGGCAAAAAGGAAAGGTAGACTGGCCCAAGATCAAGTGTGGAAATGAAGTGTGGATAACAGGTAAAGGCTGTTAAGGCAGTGGTGTACTTACAATGAAGTCAAACATGGCCGAAATAGAA
This sequence comes from Centroberyx gerrardi, assembly GCF_048128805.1. Classification (NCBI taxonomy): domain Eukaryota; kingdom Metazoa; phylum Chordata; class Actinopteri; order Beryciformes; family Berycidae; genus Centroberyx; species Centroberyx gerrardi. The sequence continues at coordinate 4,676,384 of NC_136002.1, forward strand.
ACGGTCTGTGCATGCAAATGTGTATGTACTCGTTTTGTATATTTACACTCCACGTCGGTGGGGGAGCATGGGGTTAGGGTTAAAATATATATATTTCAGTGTACAGGATTTTCTGAGTTTGAGTATGATCAAGGGTTTTCACCAATATTGTTCTTGATTCATGGACCAAAGAAACCTGCAGCACAAAAACACCTTGTATAGGAATCAATTTTAGACGCCCCTCTCTTAAGAAATTAATTGCAGCCTCTGCGATTTGGAATTTGCAGAAGTTCATATTGCGACTTTTTTTTTCCGATTAATTGTTCAGTTCTAGTGCAAGCCTGCCGAAATTTGTTTTACAGCAAGTATACTTTGGCCTGTAGTGTCACTGATCATTGAGGCTTCTATAGCTTCTTTGAGTTGATATCTGGAATTGAGAGCGAGAGCGAGAATTCAAGATTGCACAGGTTTCTGGTAGGCTGACACAATCACCCAATGGGAAACACAAGTTCAGACCAACTGATCTAGATGTGCCAGACTGAAATACCATGCTGAGGTTACTTAAACCCCACTAGTGGCAGGAAATACTTGCGGTCTCCCCACCTCTAGAGAGAAAAAGGCCAGCAAATATTTAGGCGTTTGTTATAATCTGAGTTAGTGTATACGTTTCTAAAAAAAAAACTGAATTATAACAATGATTTTTGGAATGTAGGCCAAGTAAAGAGCGGTGGAAGGGGTGGAGGGAATAGAGGAAAAATGATGTGGACGTCTGGGGAAATTGTTTGAGTGCAGGGAGCAGAGATGTTTGAGAGGGTCTAGATACAAGTGGAAGCGAGTGAAATCGGAATTGCTTCCTGAGTGTGGTGAAATAACAAGACGTGTGCCAAAGGTAACAGGCGCTGCTGAGGGTACACTATGGTGGACGGCGTAGGTTGTGATGTGGGTGTATGTTAGTGAGAAAAAGAGTGAGTGAGAGGACTGATAGTCCAAAACATGGATGTGCATCAGAGTGTCCATGTGTTTCCTAACCAGCAAAGAGTAAAGAACAGGCAAAGACAAAACTTCCAGTACGCAGGCAATAGCATATACCTTACCTGCCACTGGCCTAATAACTAAGCTTGTGACATGAACATCTTAGAGGGAATGTACTCATAAATCGGCTAATTACAGATTGATCCGCAATCAAGTTGCTAATGCTACACTAGCTGAAATAAAAAAGCCACAATGTCAGAGAGCCAGCACCCTCAAATGACCACCAGAGGACTCTTAAAGGGGATGTATTCTGCTTCTATGGTGTTCGTTGTTTTATGAGCCTGTATTAAATATTCAAATGAATCAAATTGCTCCCAGACAGTTGAGAGCTGATGCCAAGGCATCCGGAAATACCAGAGCCCACTGCCAAAGACTGGAGGAGAGGGCTAAATGGCAAGTATGAGACAGAAACTGGGATGAGCTGAAAGGAAAGACAAACACCGATACCCGAGTTTATAAAAGAGAGATCACAATTGGAAAAAAATGAACAGAAATGAGTTACTGGGTTGAAAACGAGGAGAGAGCTGGCTTTGGGGAGGACAAAAAAAATGAGTACTCCACAGCTCAAATGGATGAAACCACACTGGAAAGGAGAGAGACTTAACAGTGCTATTAAAACCAACAGACAGCTAGTAGAAGGAACTGGAGGAAAGGACAGGGAGTCCTAATCACTGTGGCCCCTCTAGGAATTTGCAGCACTGAATGCTGCACATCAGGTTTTACTGGAGGCATGCAGTGACCTGGACCAGATTTCTGCTCATGGTTTATGGTTTATGCAACACTTCAGGTAGTGCTGTTCAACAGAAGTCTGTACACCCAGACGGTCACATAAACACACTTCAAGCCCCTAAGCTAGGCTCAGCAAGTGTTACAAGTCAGACTGCTAAATCCATAAGATCAGGAATCAACAACTTGATTATAGTCAGGAAGATTTGAGGATTTTGACCAAAACTGAAATAGTGTTGACAACAGTCGCCAACCCCACAGGAGTCCCAATAAAACTAGGCTTTATTACAATACATACCGCTGAGTAAAAGCTGAAGAAACCAGAAGGTTAATAGTAGTTTAAAGTATTCTTTGTTGTCAAAACATGACAAACCTAACGAGTCCTCTGGCCAAACCACACTTCATTTTCAACTGTGCTAATTAGTAGTTTGCTTGTTAACCATAAAGTGATTGAAAATAGAAATGCAAAGCCTATTTCACATTTCAGTGTCAATTTGTCAGAGCATGTGCATACTACTACAGAAAAATTGGATTTTGAAATTATAACCCAAATTATGTATACATAAATGGAAAAGAAAATGCTATTGTTTGATTGCATTTTCATTTTCCAATTTGCATTAACATTTGAATAAAGTAGAAAACATGCTACCGAATACCAAACTGAACTGTGCAGTCAATTCAATACGCCACTACAGTTTAGTCCAGCTCCTTCCACAGTGCCACAACAAAATAACACCACCAGCATTGCTGGAATGTAGTGGAAAGTTCCCACCAGCCAGGCTTTGTGCTGTGGGTCAGACACACCAGGGTGGAAATAACAAATTACAATTAGGCTACTTTTGTTACTGTAATTGAGTAGCTTTTGTGTACTTGTACTTTTCAGTATTTTTCAAGGTCAGGGGTTTTATTTTTACTAACATATCTTTTCACTTGTACATTTTACATTGCATCCATTATGATGTAATATTTTTGTAGGCCCCCAATAAGCATTGCATTGAAAATGGCACGGTACTGTTACACCTTTATTGGCCGATCAAAAGAAAGCCTGAGGGGGTGGATGAGAGAGGGAGAGTCAATGGCCAAGTAAAACTAGGTAAGGGAAAGATGGAGCTGGTGAGTGACGGAAAGATGAATAGGTTAGGGAGCGTCAGGAATGTCATCAGACCCAAACCCATGGCCTTGGCCTGTTTACATTTACAGTTCTGAAAACACTTAGGATGTTGTTGAAGAAAAGAGGGGTGTTCTGTACAGAAAGCAACACTAACACATCCCTAAATTCTTGTTCTGATTGATGGTTTACTTTGTTTTGGGCGCTTTTGTTTTATAAAGTTTTTTTCCCCGCAATTAAAACAACCTAGTTTGAACTCTCTCTCTCTCTCTGTCTTTTTTACATTGCACAGGAAAGATCATATGGAACAATGTTTTTAAACTTTTTACTTAAGTAGATTTTTACAGCAGTAATTGTACTTCTACCTAGCAAAGTAACAGTACTTCTACTTATGAAGAATATGATGCAATTTGATTAATTACATATTTATTGTAGAATTGATTAATACTACACTGGTTGTCTTTGGGAAGCCCGGAACCTGAACTGATTCTAACGAGACATCAGATTCCACACAAGTAAACTGAAACCAGCTCTTACAGGTTTGAATCTATTTATCCTGTTGTCTGCTTATACCAAACCCCTGCATGTAAAATCTATAGTGACTGTACGCTAGTAAGGCTATTGCTTTTACAGCAGATGTGGCTAATAAGCTAGCTTTACCTCCCTCTTCTCTTTATTACCCAAGCAGACTTTGTGAACACTGGCATGCCCTGTGTGAAACATATAGCTACATCTGATATGGAAACACGCATGAAAGTCAACCTCCAACACACACTCATGCACTCTAAGGTTAATGGTTATGGGAAGCTAAACTGCTTACAGTTTACACACCAATTTCTGCCATTCATTAGTTCTGGATTCACTTCTTCTGTGCACTTTGGCACCGCACCTGGTTTTGTGCATGTGTGTTATGTATGCGTGTGTGTGTATGCGTCTTTTCTGCCAACATCTGGCCTACAGCTGAGTCCAGACTCTCTTCACTGCCACACCTCTACCAGATAATCTTTATTGCAGTCACAACTGTTTGTTTGGGTTAGTGCTTACCGGCAATGCACCAGCACTGCAGCAGCATCAGCACATATCCAACCATACAGTAGCTGTGTTTCCATCGTGTTCCCATCCAACCGCACAGTAGCTGTGTTTCCATCCAACTGTCAAGCTAATTTTGAGCACATTTTTTGAAATGTCACAAAAAACAAAATGCAAATTACATGTTTCTGTAGGCTTCCTGAATGTAGAACTACGTCAAAAACACATCCACCAGACAGAATGGAAAGAATCTTCCAAGACCTGGTTAGTATTGGTCAAGTTGTTATTGTTCGTTAGTGTCAGCTCATGTTGGACATATTTCATGATGTCATCCAAGGACAAAAACAAAGAAATGCACCAGTGTCGTGACTTGTGATTGGGCAATCGCGTTGGAGCGCTACTTCAGTCTTTATTCTACAAATTCTTTTGCCAATCTATCACATAACATCTTCATCAACAAAAATATTTTCTGTCTCAAGCAAGCTTTTCTAATTAGATGAATCATAATTCACAAAAACATACTTGGATGGGAACCCAGCTACTGTCACTGTCAACAACTGGTCAAAAATTAGCATTATATAGCATTTTTGTATTAGGGCCCGGCGATCAAGCAGACAAGACCACACATAGCACAAGAAATAATATTCTCATCTTATTGAAAAACCTGGACCTCATTCACATATTCACAGTGGCGCTTCACAGTCACAACTCTGCAAAACTTGAGCAGCAGCTATGCAGCCATTTAGCAAATGTGCCTTATAAAACCTAGTGCCTAAACAACTGTCTTCATAAAGCAGAAGGGGGAGAAGTCGGTGGGATCGGCCAGTAGCGGCTGAATGCTGCAGGAGAGTAAAGAACCCTTGGCGTGGAGTGTCAGTAAAACAACAATACGAAGCCTCATTAAATAAACACATTTGTATGCAGCAACATGTGCAACTACGGCTCCGTTTCGGGCAAGGTCCCCTTCATTGCAAGTATACCGCTACCTTCAGCTACATTTGAGCCAAAACGAAACCTTATCGTTTGTCTTGTTTGTGTAAATGTCTCATCCTTTCTTGCCCCATCCCAGTGCTTGTCATAGGATATCCTGCCCGTATGGGCCAATGGCTAAAAGAATAGGCGCATCCTGTCTGTCCGGTTCCAAGTCTTGATTGTATGTTTATGTATTCAAGTTTGAGTAGAAGACAGCATTCTTTACAAGTCTCCAGATCAGTCTAACTCTCATAACAGTTAACATATGGCTCCTCACCAAGGCAAGATACAACCTCAAACTGCCTCTATATAGGCTAACTAGCACATTCACTGCCCTGCTCTGAATCATGTGGTTCAAACACAATATGGTGGTTTATACAGCAGAGGTCATGGTGGTGGTCTCCAGGTTGTACTTCACCATGTAGTTATAAAACACTCCTGTACGCTAATAACACCAGAGAGGCTGTTGGCTTGCTAGAATGTAAACAACAGTTTAAAAAATGTAATTATAAAATGGAAATAATATAATTTGGATGGAGAGCTTGTGAAATTGTGATGGCCAAGCCGTCTCGTTTGTGATTACTACAGCAGAATAAAATGGAGCTAATATCACCATTCATTTTTCTGTCCCACCATTTGTATTTTCACTTTTTTGTATTGCGATATATTGAATTTCGATATATCGTCCCATCCCTAACAGTAATGCAATAGAGTTTTGCTTCCTACTCTCTATAATGTGGCATAACGGTTTACATTTATCATGCAAATCAATGGTCTAACATATCTAGTTTTGAAAAATATAGGTCTATATGACAGGAGTTACACAAAACAAGAGAAAGGCGTTCACATTGGACACCTAGTGCTAATGTTGTCATGATATCAGAATTTTGACTTTTATGCCAATACAAAGACTAATATCTAAAAATACTACTATGATGCTATGGCAAACAAGAAAAACCATCACAGAACAACGGTCACTGAGATGCTAAGTTACTTGTGTTACCAGACTGACTTTCTAGCAACTTTTGCACGGGGGTTTTGATGCCGGTTGGGTCTTTGTCAGCTCTGTAAGTGAAATAGTTCCATATTTGGCTCCTGGCACCGGTTTTGTCAGCCAGTTTAAGTGGAGTGGGATCCAGTTCAAGACGTGGTGGACTGTTTAATGCTGTTGAATGTTTTCAGCTGTTTGACTCGGACTGCTGCAGCACAGTCAAGAGCCAGACTGAGGCTCTGTCTATCTCCCATGTTTTGAATGTCAGCTATTTCATTCAAAATAATCGATTCAAGTATCAAAATTATTAAATGACTGGTGGAAATATTATTCCTATGTACAATCACATTATTATTCACCCCTTGTAATGTGGGTTGAATAAAGTGAATGTTATCACTGGTTTAGGGAGTTGTTCCAGGGATACAATATGCAGAAAAGTGGACAGCTGCCACTGGCATTGTGAGCCGTGCAACCTGGCAGAATTACGCCAGCTTCCCTTTTGAACCCATTGTCAGGATTAAACGATGGCCGCTTCTGACGGTTCTCCTTTATTTAAACAAGCAGTCAAGCTGTTGATATCCGTTAAAGCGGACAAAAGAGACAGAGACAGGCATGCTGTTTTATAGACGCACAAATTAGCTACACATACTGAAAGATAGGCACATGAACTTAAGTCGAGGCAAATCTGTGTGAGTGTGTGTGCGCGCTTGGTGACCCAATGCTGCTTCAACACTTAAACAAAGCTCCCTCCGGTCTGCACTTCCTGTTTGCACGATGGAAATCATTATGGCAGCTCCTCACAAGACACAGAACAAGTCTCTCTTATCCATTCGGAAGGGGGATTTTTCCAAGAAACTACCCACTCTGGAGCGAGGGCTTCGGAGTCATTCATTCTGTCTCCCTTAGAAAAAGGGCAACATGCGGCCTATGTAGTCACTCCCTCCCTCCCTTAGCAGATGAATTCAATTGTGGTGAGGAGGGAGATTGGAGTGCCTTTCATTCTGTGTCACAAGGGCCCTTGAACCAGAGCCAATGGAAGCAAACAAACAAAGCCCTCTGAAATTGCCAACCAGTCCCTACTGGAAGATGGAACTGGCCTGGGCAGCTCACTATGTTATTGAGCTGCTGTTAATAGCAAACAATGATAAAGACCGAGGATTAATAAGAGGGGGTATGGGAGGAAAAGAAGAGTTGGGCGGATGCACTGGTGGTCTGCAGAATGTGATGACGGGGTGTCGTAGGGGAGCGAGATGCGAGGTTGTTGAAAACCGAATGGCAGCACACAGCCCAACTGATGAGTCTGCTCACCCAGGGTGGAGAGGAAAGTTAACATGCAACTAACAAACTTCACTCCAGCTTCAAAACAAGACTATGGGAGTTCTGCGGTCAGCCATAAGCGGAGACAAGGTTGAACTGTCTTCTTTGAGTAGAAGTCAAAGTTGCAACCTCATTTGTCCCAATGGCCAATCAGTTTGGCAGCAAGAATTAAAGAGAACATTACATAAAGACATGAGGCCAACAGGCACAGCAAACAAAAGATACAGCTGATTAATGTCAGTGATTAGATTCTTCCCACATGTTAACGCTTACGGCATTGCAGTTGGCAGTTACATTACAAAAGTTCTTCAGATTGTTTGTCCTGTGTTAGATAACAAGCACTGCCTTGTGGATTCACTTGTGGAACTGTAAATAAACCGTTCTGTATTTTTATCCGTCTACATCAGAGTGTGAATACTGGATGAATACTGGATACACTCTAATGTTAACAGTAAGCTGTTGTTCCAGGATAACCAAGTGGTACCCTGTAGGCCTACTTATATTGTGCTCCAACAGCCAAGGCAGCAACATCCCAAGCCTTATCTATTTTAATGTTGTCTTTGTAGAGACAATTCTCTCTCTCTCTCTCTTAAATAAACATCTAGGGTATTATTTATTTTTGTGACAACTCAATAACAGACGCAATTTTCAAAAGGCAAGTGATAACTGAAAAGCAGATATGATGATCATCATCCCACAATAACTGCTGAATTACACCATCATCTGCTATGGGAGTAGCGAGACTGAACCGATGGCCAAAGGGTCGTACCTTAAACACAGAATGGAAGGGATGATATGAACTGTACTCTGCTCTCTTACTGGCCACATTCACAGTCTTCACTAGGGGGACTCTTCTCACAAATGCCAAGATTACCATACTAACAAGTAAGTTGAGAAGTCAGTATTGACTCAGTGTCCTTTGTTTACAGGTAAACCCCTGAATAATGCTGAAAATTGCGGAATTAAGTCTTAAAGGATAAGGCTGGTGTTTTTTAATGCATTGCTTACCGTCAACAAATCCTATGAAAATAACAAAATCAAAAATGATTTTGTTTTGCCAACAAGTCTCGTCCATGTAGCCGATGCCCAATGAAGCCATGTCCCAGCAGCCATAGAACTCCATTGTATTAAAAAAATGATTAAAATCATTGCAATGCACCGGGCCGGCCGACTTTTTCCTCAAGCAACTTAATAAGCCGGCTGTAAACACGTTTGCGATCTCAGGAAAGTAGTTCCGTAGCACCGAAAATAGTCCCCGGCGTAATGAAGAATTTGCACCCATTTGAATTTGATTTGGTAATAACTACAATAGCTTGACTTTTCGTGGTAACAGTTAGCGATTTTTAAAATTGAAACTATGTCTTTGTGAGCTGTATTTCAAGGTTTTTAGCTTACAATTGGAGCCAATGACTTCCGAGTTGACGGCTAAAAACGTTATGTGGGAAGTCAGAAAGTAACGGGAGTAGAGCAAACACATTGTTGATTTTGTTATTTTCATAGGATTTGTTGACCGTAAGCAATGCATTAAAAAACACCAGCCTTATCCTTTAAAGGGGATATTGTAAAAGGCGTGGTGGGTTTGGGGGTTTGTGGTGCATCGTCCCCGAGTTTTGAGAAAAGCTCATGGTGTGGGAATGGATCATTCTCAGTGTTATGATTGGGTGTCTCCACGGACAGCTCAGAGCTCTTAATCCCAGATACAGCTGCAGAAAAGCATTTTGTTTAAATGTACCTTTCAATATTTATTATTGTAATAAACATCTGTAATCACTGTGAGCACTGTTATTATGTGGCTGATAGTACTTTAAATTACTTTTTGTAAATCTAAGCCAAGGCCAAAACAGCCATGAGAAAGAGTGGAGGTAGCATAAGGATTTATCTAAAAAGGAGAAACACACACACATTGTATGTCAAAAGCTTCCAACACACAACACTAGTCAGAACTGGTTGCAGACAGTTTGAAAGGGACCACACTTTCAAGTACTTGAGCAAAATATGTACAGTATAGAAAAGTGGTGCATAAAATACACACTAGGCTCCAATAGCCTCCTCTTGACACCAAGAGGGGCAGAAAAAAGCTGGCGGAGGCACTTGATTTCCCACATCATGGTCATATGCTTGCAGAGGAAGGCTTAGGAGCATTATAAACATTACAGTATGTTAAGGAGAAGGAGAGAAATATAGAACGCCTTGTCAACGAAGCAGCCTCCAAAATTCTGAGTCTGGGACATCGCTGCGTTTCCCTTACAGTGATTATGCTCTGTCAAGCAAAGTTTCTGACATTGTACACTTGAAACCTTGTGAGAAAACAAAGGTAGACCGTTAGAGTGGCTGGAGGAGATGAGGCTCCTGCAGCAAAGCTGTGAAGGGAGTAAATGTTTCTGTTAGTAGAAAATTAACCGTGGTTAGACAGGTTTATTGATATTGCCAGTCACAGTCAATCAAGACTTAACCAGCTTGGCACTTGTTGCATCACATAAAATGTTCCCTGCTAAAGAAATTGTGTTCACCTTTAACTCAAAGCACCCTAAGGGAGTAGGTTTGGCAAACTTTTGATATTTGTATGTATAAAGTGGACAGGCTGCTTACATGTCTGGCCTCCCTGCGCAGTCCCTCGGTGTTCCTCAGCCAGCAGCGGCTCAGCTCGCTCAGCTCCAGGATGGGCTGTACTTTCAGCCGGACCGTGTCTCCGGACTGGCGGATCATCTCCACTATTTCGTCCCGGCTCTTGCTCTCCACGTTTCGGCCATTTATCTCCACCAGCCTGTCGCCCGGGACCAGCCCCAGTGCCAGGTCCTTCGTGCCGGCGCCGGGCTCGGCGAAGTGGACCACGCGCCTGTAAACGCCTCCGTCGGGGCTGCGGTCCAGCATAGTGGTGCGACGCAAAGAAAATCCAAAGTCGCCGGTGTTGCGGCGCTGGAGCTCCATTTCGCGTGTTTCTGGAGCAGTCGGCGCAATGACGGCCGGGAGCTGCAGGTCTGCTGGGAAGGTCTTGTCCACCACTTCGGGAATGCACACTTTTTGAGCTGCTGGTACTTCAGGCTGCTGCTTGAGGCTTTGCTTACGCAGTGGGTCAAAGACCTTGGTTTCCACCTGTGGGGAGGGAGCGGCCGAGTTCTGGCCCGAGGGTGTTGAGCCCTCTGACGGGCTCTCCTCTTTGCTCCTTTGGGAAAAGGAGAAGCGCTTCATCATCTGACCAACCTGCGAGGAGTTCTGCTTGGCCAACGAACCGAAGTGAGCCACACGTTCACGCACCGAGCCCCGGTGTCCATCCTGTCCTCCTCCGCCCTCGCCCTTCAGGTCATCGGTGGAGCTGGCAGCGCTCAGCTGGTCGTCCAGAACCATGCTGCTGCGGTTACTCAAACCGTCCGATTCAATGTCGGTGAGGGTAAGCTCATTGCTACTGGCTACTTTGATGGGGATGGGGTTAGAGATCTCCAGTTTGTTCTTGGACTCCCGCTTGGCCTCCCTTTTCAGGTTGAAGAAACCACGCCGCATACTCATCTCTTCCAGGCTGCGCAGCTCTGCTGCAGACATCCTCTCCTTCTTGTCTTTCTTGTCTTTCTTCCCCCCATCCTTCTCCTTATCCTTTTTCATCAGATTGAACATGTTGGTGCACTCAACACAGCACGTCCCACCAATGTGGCTCTTGTTTCCTCAGACAAAAAAAAATTTCCATACAGAGGTAGAGATCCAGTTGACTGGTCAAGTCGTTTTGTAATGACCAACAGGGACCTGAAGGTGACACCTATTCAAATCCCCTGGGGAGAGAGGGAGAGAGAGCAAACTGAGTCAATCTCCCAAATGAAAAAATCTTGCTAAGGAAACCCTGAATCCCTTGTATTTCATGATTGTAAAAACAGACAAGAATATCTAAGGACATTGACGAAGTGTGTTAAATGGCCTACTGTCCAGCTTTCCACAGTGTATGGGTACAGCAAGTTTTGAACTGTTGTGGTGCACTTCATTTATTTTGCTAGACAATTTAACAGTCTCAAAATTGAAAAGGTGAAATCAAGCAAGTGCTACTTATGTTTTCTCTCAAATAGGCTTTTCAAAATGTATACAACTCATTTTTGCCCAAGTTTCTCAAGATTGTTGCTGTGTGACTACATGTGACATCTGTAAGTGGCCTTGCAGAACGTAGACCTACATCACTGATGACCTCAAACACTTTTACAGTCTATTAGTGTACCATAAAATCACAAACTGAACATGGTCAAAAAAAAAAAACTATTCTACATTACAGTCAGAGGCCCATTAAAGGAGTCTGGCATGAAGAAAATACATTCCTGGCTCACATTTAACATGTGCCTTTCCAAAACCTCAAAAATCAGGGTGAGATTGTTCCTGCCGCAGGCCGACACAGGCAGGCAAGCAGATACACATCCTTCAGCCTGGTTTTCATTAGTTGCTTTAGTGCCATAGAAAGAAGAGCTACTCATACCCCTTTCTCCACAGGGTAGCATAGGCTGGAATCCCAAACAACCAACCACATCGTCCCTAAATTATAGGTAACGTGAGGCATGGATCTTTCTTATTAGGGATACTTTGTGCCCCAAGCATTCAGCTGGACCGCAAAATGTCAGAAGGCCAAGCAAATATCATGTCATTCAACTGTTGTCAAAGTCTAACTGGTCCTTATAGATCATGAACATCAGGTGACTGAGCTGTGTACAAGTCAGTGATAAAGGAGAGGCCGAGCTGAAGGTGTGGCAAAACTCCTGCTCATTCTTTCTCTGGTGCCCATTCCACCAGCAAAAACATCACCAAAATTGAAATACAGGCCTATGTTATTCATCCTACTGTGTTAAAACATAGTGATGTTTGTAATAACACTTATCAGTGATGTATCTGTCACAGTAACTGTCATTGGCATGTGTATGCCCCACCTTGCTTGTCCAGCTCTGATATTACTATCTCGCATGACGGCAAATCGAAGGCCATTCTCCCTGTCAACAACCTTCTCAAATAGCCCCGATACGTCCCCTCCTCTCTGAAGAGGACGTCACGCTAAACTCCACTCAAAACATCTGGCTGGTAATGGTGCCTTGCACATGACTTCAGACCTTTAAAAAATCGCAAGCAGCCAATCTTCAATTCGGCATACATCTGATACACCGACCACCACTTATTTCAATAAAATGCCATGTTTTACAATTGGTTCGCCTGTTATGCCCACTAAGTTACCACCAAAATATCGAGCAGTGGGAATCAATTTTACAAGTTAACATTTAAAAAAGTAAAAAGTATATATATGCCGAATTCACCAGACGGCCAAAAATAAACGTAAAAAAAAGAAGTCACGTTCTTACCATTGACTATAAGCAAGGCTACATTCATCTGGCAGACTTTTTTGAATAGATATTGGCGTGGCGTTCTCTCCATACAATAGGACGGAACGTATCGGGGCTAGGTAACATTAAATTACCAGGATTCCCAATAGAGCCTGACGTTACGTTCTCTGTCATTTATGGGCTGCTGAGGGTAAACCGGTGCCAACACTTGGCACACTCCCCTAAACAAAGCTGAGGAGGTAGCAGGGACTGTGGATATAACTGCACTATATGCGGAGTCAATAGGACAAAAAGCATGACAGAGCTAACTAGGTGTAGCTTTGTCGGCTGGTTAGTGAAGCAGCTCCAATAGCTAGCCATTTAACATTAGAAGTACATCGAGCGACCGTTAACCAAATACAATTTCGCAGCGAAAGAAAAAGCACCATTAGCGTTGGCCAGCAGCATTTCATTTACGATTATGCTCAACTTTCCAGTAAGCAATCCAGCTAGCTAGCTAGCTAGCATTGGCTCAAGGCAAAGCCGTCGTTCTTTGCCCTCATTTTTGGTGTAACGTAAAATTCTGGGATAACACTGGGTTCCTGTGAAAATTATCCCGTCAATCCGAGTACCTGCCTCAACACCACTAAATACCTGTCTTCAAACAAAAGGTATCCCCTGTAAGCAAACGTGTTTTAGAATATATTAAATACTCACTGTTTTCCAGTATAATGGGGCACCACTGGTGGCTGGTTGATGGGTGCAGCTCGGCTCGTAGCGAACAGAAGCTGCAGACTGTGTGTTAGTTAACGTTAGCTTAGCTTGCTGCTCCCAGCACTACAGCATGACACCAGCTAAAGACAGTTAAACAGCGACTCCTGCTGCCAGTTTGGAGTTATTGCAGGGTGATAACTGCACCAATGTGTCTGGGGTATCTGTTTTCAATTGAACCGCCTGCTAGTAGGCACCATACACTAAAACATGTATCTTTACTATTTATCTGTGAGGCGGCGTGTTGCATAAGGCTATGAAGACACTGCAAAGACCGTAGCTGTGCAGAAAATTGGATAAGATGACATTTCAGTGATCCCCGTTACTATTTGTTGCTTCAACAACCCAGTTTCCCCACAGGAATCAATACATCTTCATTAATTTTCTCTACCTGCTCAATCATTTTCTGGGTCATGGGGACTGGATCCTGTCCCAGCATGCACTGAGACACCCTGGATAGGTCTCCAGTCCATCATAAGGCAAACACAGATAAACAGACACTCACATTCATTCCTATGGACAATGTAGAGTCTCCAGTCCACCTGACTGTGGGGGGAAACCCAGGAGAACACAGAGAGAAACATGCAAACTCCACACAGGAAGGATCAAACCTGCAACCTTCTGGCTGTGAGACCACTTGTTTGACACCTTTTGTTTATGCTCAACAATAAGCACAAGCAAGTAGTGGGTGGAAGCTTATATCAAAGGTCTGCTATGGTGCTTTTTTTTTTAAATGTTTATTCAAAGAAGATATACAAACAGAAGTTCTTGTTATTGCAGCAGTTATACAATTTGTAATAGAAAGGAATTTCAGATTTGTAAGTGCATTCAGATTTGTCTACAGTCCCACCCCCCATACACACTCACACACTCATTCATTCTCCACATTTCTGTAAACCAATGAGTCTGTCAACACATCACTTCTATCCATGGAACAGTATCATCCCCAAACAGTGTGCTTGTAAAACAATGAGGAATCAAATATGAGAGAATAACACATCTACAAACAAGGAACAGGAAGCAGAAAGATAGGAAGAAGGAAAAGAAAAAAGGGTGATATGATGCCAAAACACATGCTAAACACATCTAGCCCCATCCAGCACCTCCAGCCAGAGCTAACACCTTTCTGTGAACTGTGTATTTTGAAGTCTCAGCATATACATTTTAAGTAAATTCAATCAGTTTAACCACTGACAGCCATGTGTTGTAGGTCAGAGGTTCTGTTTAAAGGGCCAATTTCAGTTTTAATGATTTTGTTTTTTATGGATCAGGATAAAAATAATGTTCTTCACAATGCTTTGCAAACAAATGCAGTTTAGTTTAAAGTTGAATTGAAATTAGTTATTAAATGAATGTGAAGACTAAGTCCTCAAAATTCTGGACCCTAATTGGCCAACACCACACCAGCTCCTCGAATTCAAATGGAAAACTGGCCTGAGCTGCGTTTCCCAAAAGCATCGTAAAGCCTTGTTCATGCTTCGTCAGAAGTGCTTCTCAGAACCGCCCAAAACAAACTTCTGAAAGCCCTGAACCTTCGTGGTTTTTCAGAACATTACTTAAGCTACTTGCAGGCTGTCTGTCAAACAAGGGGGGCGGGGTAGTAAACAGGAACTAGTCATAGGTCAGAGGTGAAAGCGCGTTTCCTTTTGTCCGTTCAAACAAAATGGCGGTATGCTTCAATGGAGATGAGAATGTTGTGCGAGAATGCTGTGTGATCTCATTCTAGGTGAAGGAAGAGGAGATGGTCGGTGTGTCCCCTGAACAAAAGAAGAGAGGAGGTGGAGAGGACAACATGCTAGTTCGGCAGATGCGTGAGCACTTCTCCTACTTTCGAATGTCCGCAGGTCGATTTGATGATTTAAAACGCCGAATTGAGCACTACATTAGACATGCTAACACACATTGTAGCCAACATTGATTTGGGCGAAAGACTGGGCAGTGACTCTGCGTTTTCTAGCATTGGGCACTTCATGAACCCAAAGCCCAAAAGCTTCTTAACTAACGATGCTCTCAAAAACTTGTCGAGTGCTCCTGACCACTCGTAGAACGCTAAGTACGTCGTAAGGAAAGAAAAGATCGTGAGGCAGCTTTGTTTTGACTGCAAATGATAATTGTAGTCTACAGTGAAAAACACCAACTGCAAACATTTTTTAAAAAGACATGAAATGCAGGCTATCTATTTTCAGGGCATAATCAGGACTTTAGGTAATCTGAACCTTTGTGCGTAGGAAACCTTCGTAACCACTAAGAACGATCATTATTGGGAAACGCAGCCCTGATTGGAAGGATTTCAGTAATTCTTTAGTGAGGGGAGCCAATCAGGACCAAGTCAAGTTCAAGTTTGTTTATTTATAAAGCCCTTTATCACAAGCATGTCTCAGAGGACTTTACAGAGAATGAGCCTCACTAGATCTAACTTATCAAAAATCAGTGGTGAACAAAATTATATAGGACAAACATAGTGAAAGGCACAAGACAGACAAGAGCAGATTTTAGCAAGACAAACAGTCTACCTATTCTACGTAGTCTAACCTACCCGGCACCACCAGCCTTAGACCCTTATTGCACACAAGGAAAAACTCCCAAGAAAAACCTTAGTAGGAAAAACTTGGAAGAAACCTTGGGCGGGCTGAGGCAGAGAGGGATCCTCCCCCGGGACAGCTCAGCGTGCCATAGGTGCCGGGCAAAACAGTAACAGAATCATGGGCAACAACAATGACAGGGGAAAACAGAAAGAGAAAAAAAAAAACAGAGAGAGGCAGCATGCGGCGATGAGAAGGGGCTGAGGTCAGCTGCTGCACACAGAACACACTGAGTCAGAAACACGTCAGGTGGGAGCAGCATCAGGGATGGGACCAAGGCCAGCACCGACAACCACTGCACTGCACCGGAGTCTGAAAAAGGAGAGAGAAAACAGCTGCACACAAAACAACACAGTCGTTGAGGCACATCCAGGAGGGAACAGCATCAGGGATGGGACTAAGGCCAGCACCGACAACCGTCGGAGCCGGGGCAGGACCTGTCCACCGGCAGCTAGAAACACTGCACTAGAATCTGAGAAAGGGGGGAGAAAGCCAATCACACACACACACACACAGCAAATGCAACATATATACCCAGACATATTTGGCCACAGATTCACTCGTACAGACAGCAAATAGAAAGTGATTAGACACAGTGTAACCAGCAGGCAGCCCTGCGCTATGTTCCCAACGGCAACGTCTATCAGATAAAAACTCACATCCAAACACATACAAAACATTTACACATACACACACACACACACACACACAAACACAAACACACACTGCATCCGAACACTTACCTCTCCCATCACACACACACACACACACAAAAAAGTCTAACAGTGCTATGGTAGGTCGTATGATAACAAGAATAAATAGGTTTTGAGTCCAGTTGTGATGTGTTTACTGGAGTCTGAAACTGCCTGTAAAAAAGGATGAATTTTTGAACATGCAATAACTTTAAATTTAACCGCTCACACAAAACAAAATTTTTACAATGTCTTCATTAAACATCTTCAATCATATGTGTACATAAATAGAGGCAAAATTGAATTCCTATAATAGCCAGTTCAGTGTTGTTGCTTTCTTGGCTGCATTAAAGAGTAGAGTAGGCATATGTGTTTTCTGCCTCTCATCCCCTCTGGAATAGCCCCAGAACACATAACAATGGATCCCTAGGTGGCTGAATCCCAAATGCTTCACTAAAGTCTAATATCTCCTTTCTAGAATGATCTAAGAAAGTGCTGACTCCTCTCCACATTCCCTCCAGCAGGCACTTGTTTGGGGTCCATTCCGGCAATAATTGTGTCATACTGCCTGATACTTTTACAAATACTTTGACTAAATCATCGTGATCTCCTATGAGGGAGGATCTTCAATTCTCACTCATGAGACAACGCCGGTAACGTGACTCTGCTCTAACTCTGTTAAAGAAGCGGTTGCTAAGGAGTGTAACCCTCACAACAACACATCTCAACACATCTCATATATCACACACACACACATCTGTTCCGAAGCAAGCTGCCGAAGAGACGTCTTCATATGAAAGCACAAGTGGTGGGTATTCATTCTTATCAACATGTGCATATCTAATATACATTTTAAATTGGTGTTGCTTTAAGAGGATGCTACAAATGTAGAGACAATACAGTGTTATTTATGTTTATAGGTAAATCTCTATATACTATTATGCCTACTAGGGATCAGCCAGTATGGGTTTTTGAAGGCTGATGGTTATAGGTTTTATTTGTGCTGAATCTGCTGATATTCAATATCTTTAAAATTGAATGTTTTCATGCCAGACAATTTAAAAAAAATCTCATCTCATTAGAGTCAATTCAGGTTAAGGGCTTGCCATAAACAACCAGCATACTATTGATTAATTCTACAACAAATATGGAATCAAACAAACTGCATCATATCCATCATATCAGAGGTAGACGACGAACACTGGACCAGATCTGATTTTCAATAAAATGCAAATATTGGCCCGATTTTACCCAGTTTCCAAATGGGGATCAACAAAGTTTCATCTTAATTTTATCACTATATCAGCAATCCAATAGATCAGTCTAACCCAACTGCCTGGTGTTATTGAGAAGCAGAGGTAAGAGTTTGCTCAAAATCATTGAGTCATTTTGTATAATCACTTTATTGTGTATGTTTGGTAACTCTAACAGGTACCTAATGGCATACCAGGAGAATAAAGGAATTGGACCAATGCCTCAGTTACCAGTGTACAGTATTGGGATGCAGTCTGGTCACAATGCAGTGTACCCAGCACCACTGAACCCCGGACCAGCAGCTCCTCCAGGCTACACCCCGCCTCAGGCTCCTGTGCTGATGCCTGCCCCGGGCCGCCCTGCAGGCTGCCCCCTGGGCCTGGAGTACCTAACCCAGATCAACCAGCTCCTTGTCCATCAGAAGGTCGACCTGGCTGAAGTGGTCCTTGGCTGGGAGATGAACAACGTCTACACAGTAAAGAACAGCATGGGGCAGCAGGTGTTCGTGGCTACGGAGGAAAATGACATCTGCACCCTGCAGTGCTGCGGCCCCGGCCGGCCCTTCACCATTCACCTACGGGACAACCTGGGACAGGAAGTCTTGACCCTGACGCGCCCCCTGAGGTGCGCCTTATGCTGCTTCCCCTGCTGCCTACAAGAGCTGGAGGTGCAGAACCCTCCCGGAAATCCCGTAGGCTACGTGGTGCAGAACTGGCACCCTGTTCTGCCCAAATTTACTGTCCTAAATGAGAGGAGAGAGCCCCAGCTGAAGATCAAGGGGCCGTGCTGCAGCTGTAACTGCATGTCTGACGTTACCTTTGAGGTGATGTCCCTGGATGAGTCGGTTGTGGTGGGGCGGATCAGCAAGCAATGGCATGGGTTCCTGCAGGAAAGCTTCACAGATGCAGATAACTTTGGGATTTTATTTCCAATGGACTTGGATGTGAAGATTAAGGCTGTGATGCTAGGAGCCTGCTTTCTCATTGATTTTATGTTTTTTGAGACAAACAAGGGGAAATCACATCAATACTAATATTCATAAGTTAAATATGTTTTGTAAGATGTTAAGGGTCATATGTAATATTCAAAAGTTAAGGGTCTTTTCCGTACAAAATGAGACTTAGATGTGATAGTTTTCCAAATGTATGACGTGAAAGCATGATTAAAGGGAGAGGTCAAGATTTCTATCGTAAATAGAAGTAAGTAGTAAGTAAGTAAATACGTTTTATGTATTTATATTTTATGTATAATACACAAAAGCAGTGTGTGTATGTGTGTGTGTGAGAGAGAGTGAGGCTACATAATGTAATACTTCCATGAGCTACACTCTGAGGACCACATCAGTTTTCCTCCAGGTAAATCCACTGCACTTGCTATTTGAGAGATTAGATTATATTGATATATTGATGGCTTTGTTTATGACTCCATACTCAATAGAAATAAAGTTCTAAGTAACACAAACAAATGTTTGCAATGGCAATGTGAAGCTTTAGTAATAACTTAATTACCTAATTACGATTACTACAATATATTGTAGTAATCGTTACTGTCTCTTTAAGAAATCCCTTGCAGCAACACACAGTGCTATGTCTTTATCAAAAAAGAAATGCAAGAGGCAATAAATTAGAATCAATTCCTGAAAAGACATGTAGCTGTGAGCAGCTGTTTTAGTTCATTTAGGCAACGTATATTGTTACTGTCTCTTTATGAATCCCTTGCCTCGCGCATTTGTTTACTTTAAACCTGCAATAAGCAAGATCACACCTTATAACCAATCCTGAAACTATCATGTGTGGAGATTTCACTGAGACATAATGATATAAACCAATATCCACACAGCAGTTTTCACCTCTTTTCTAAAGCTTGTTGTCAAATTCTGCTCCGGAACAAAGCTCCTTCCGGACCATTCAGTAGCTTTTCATTTTTGTTAAACAAGCTTGGCAACCCCTCCCATTCCTGAATATTTTACTTAACTTGTTAAAGAGTAACTAAACCGCACACAAATCTGTGGTGAAGCCTGACATCTAATGGTGAAAAGTAGGTTACTGCACTGGCCATCTGCTATTGGCTGGCCACAGTACTTTGCTTTTGACAGTTGCATCATTTTGACTTTGCACATGTTGTCGTGATCGCGACATTAACATTTAATTTTGACATGGACAAAAGATTACAGGCTACTCAACATGTTAAGCATAACAGTATAGTACAGATCTATGGCATCTGACATACAGTTGATGCATTAATAATACTGGTTGAAAAGCCTGAGATGAGGAGTGTCGGTCTACTGTGAACAGAGACTCATGTTCTTCCCAAAGTTGGATAAATATAAGCACACAAATGTGTTTACTTATGATATATTAATATATATTAAGTCTGTGAGGGTGGACCCTGAGACTGGGCCATTCTTGCCACTGTGGTATACATCTGGGCCCTTTTCACGTACACAAAATCAACACATACTATGCAGTGGAAACACACTATATACTCATTTAACGTCACACTAAGTATATCAAGTATGAGTACTATGGGTTTCAAACACTGGGCAGGTTCCTGCCACGGCGCCATCCCTCAAATATTTGTAACCCTCAGAACCATTTTGATCTGCCACCGTACACCTCCACCCATTCCTGAGATTTCAGTTGCCTGACAATATCATCTGAAACCCATGGATGACAAACCATCTTCCCTATATAGACAGTCTTCAACACCGATCAGGACTGGATTTCCTCAGCCAAAATATCCTATATAATCTACTCTGTTGCTATGATTGATAATGATTGATTGATGATTGATTAATAAAAACATTAATTGGCAATGTGGGTCTAATATTTCCATATTTCTGTCCATTTGCCCTACTCTGTAGGCTGACAGTTTGCACAATTCTGATCTGTGTGCTTGCACATGAATGCTACTTCATCTGTAAATATGATCTGGTAATGAGAACAGCTAACAGTGTACATTTGCTCATCTGGAAACATTTCTGTATACAGGCTACCTCCATCTGTAAATGTGATAAGTTGAATATCTAACAATGCACATCGTAACATACCTTAGTTAACCTGTGTTTAAGGAATGTTTCGTTTTTCCAGGCCTTAATTAAAGACAGCTGGCTTGAATATTTGTAGCATCAGGAACAAAGAAACAGAAATCACCACTTTATACATATTTTAGCTATATCAGAAAATAATTTTTCTTTGACATATGACAGCCACAGTAAGTATATACAATGGTGCAACATTCAGAAATTGTTAATTTACGCAGTGGTTGGTGAGGTAACAATCTGGTTCGGCTACACATTGGTGACTTTACTGTAAATGAACAAATTATGTTACTAAGCTAAACAAAAATAGAAAACAATATTAGTGTCATGAAACTGAGATAAGTACCATCAAGTATGATAGCTAGACCAAGCTGCGGCCCAACCTGCAGCCTGCGGACGACGAGAAAATAAAAATATCTGCGGCCGGGGTTCACTCGTCGGAGAGCTAGACGGGAGCTGAAGGGGTTTAAGACCCACACACAGCTGGCTTTCTTTCTCCTACACATGTAAGTGAAATACCAATAAGGGTCTCAAATTGTGTTACCGAAGCTTTTAACAATTTTTTTTAGGACCAGTGTGGTTTATATATGCGGTTTTGTGTAATGGCATAGTTTATTGATGTAGTCAGTCAGTTTATTTATGTAGTCAGGCTACCTGTATGTAACCTAACCTAACAAATTAGCTTCACTTGTTGGTACATAGCCGGCTGCCGACGGAGAGTGGGGGTACAGAAGGGAAAGAAACCATAGTGACTTAGATCAGTGAGCAGACCATGGCGTTCCTCCTGTCCAGTGTGTGTGGGTTGTAATCGCATCGTTTAGTCCGCATTTGTCGTCTGGTTCCGACATCCTGTGTCCGGTTCAATCTGCCTTCTTCCAGCTTGATCGGCCGTAATCAACACATTTAATGCACCTCATACTCTGATTATGTTACTTGATTTGTGTTTAGTCTAGTTCGTTAGTGGTAGCATTTATGAGCTATGTTCACAATGACAGCGATCCTCCAAACATCTGTTAACTCAAATTGTCACAATAGCAAACTACTTCATAGTTTTAAAATAGGTAGAAATACTGTTTTAAACCAATTACTTTGTATTTAATTGTCAAATTCAATAGGTGAGCACCCATATTAATGTTTGATGTCATAATAATAATGAAAAATGCCATAAAATGTGTCATTTTTAACTATAAACTGCATACGTATATTACATTGTGCAGAATACAAACAGAACAGAGACTAAAGTGGACATCAAACATTAATATGGGTGTTCACTCATTTATTTGTGAGTTATGTTGTGTAAGATGAACTTTTGCATTAACCTAGTTAAGTGAATGGAAGGTGGAGCATGTTAACTTAGAATGGAAATGGGACAAGATGGCGGCCTGCATTTTTCGGTATTTTCTTTGTGTGTTTTAGTGATCTGAACTCGGTCCTATTAATGTAGGCCTATTTTGTAAAGTGATAGCTTTTGGTTAATTCTTAAAGGGAAATACTGATACCCACCACTATGCAGTATATTTGAAAGTGAGTTTGTGGTGCATGAATGTATAAAAGTTTGCTAGCATAATGCTAACTTGTTAGCCGTTAGCTAGATGATATGTGTTTTAATGGTATGTTGGTTAGCTATTATGTTAATTATTATTATGTTTCCATGAAGATGTACTGTAACTCAGCAGGTACACGATTAGTATTCAAGATAATTCCTGTGGAAACAACGCTGATGTACTGTGTTCAGATACAGTTTATTGCTATAAAGTAAAGAAGCTATAGGCTATGGTAGTGTAGCTATGGTAATGCTGTGGTAACCTAACCTAAGAGATGTATTGTGGTACCAATAAGTGTTTTTGTTTATTTAATTTTTATTATTATTTTGATACAAAAGACAAAAAGGAAAAAAAAAAGTGAAAAGAAAATAAGATGATTTATGATCTACATAAAGAGTTGACAAGCAGCACTGAAAACAACAGCTAAACTCTTAATTTCCCCCGTTTTCCCTGTTAAAAAAGGTTTATTAGTGTGCTTGCTGTAGGCAAAGCACACTATTACTATTGCCTTTTTTCTTGTTATCACTAGAAAACATGTCTCAATGTGTTCATGGGATCCCAACCCCTTGGGACCTGTAACACATACCTTCTCCATTGTCCTCAACTTCTGTACAAACTGACTCAGTCACTTTTAACCTGAAATAAAAATAAAAATAAAAAAGCATCAGCCACTTTATATTTCTCCTCCTCCTCTGTGAAATTTCTGAGTGCATGTAGGGCATTCTTTTTGTTTCTCTGTATTCATGGTCAAGGTCTTTGGGTAGAAGAGTTTTCCCCTGAACACACCACAGTCCCGGCCCCACTGAGCTGGTCTTTGTGCCAGGTGATGTGTCACCTTCTATAGAGTACAACAGGTGGTGACATCAGCTGGCACAAAGACCAGCCAATAGCCAGTGCAGTATCCTACTTTTCACCATTAGATGTCAGGCTTCACCACAGATTTGGGTTTAGTTACTCTTTAACAAGTTAAGTAAATGTGATTAATCACCATGAGCATGAAAATGCCTTAGTCATTGCCACATGGTTGATCAGGAAGTCAGTTTCAAAATGATTACATTTAATTGTTTATCAAAACATGCTCTATTTAATAGAAAAGCGAAGGTCTTATATCAAATATGATCGCAAAGGCCAAGGTGTGTGTGTGTGTGTGTGAGTGAGAATTGAATTAGACCCACAACACCTCAAGAAGGCTCAGCAGTGTATTCCACATTGGAGTGTATTCCACCCCCCTCTTTGCCCAGACTCAACAGACCCAAGTCCACTACACTACTGTCGCTGTCACCTGCACCTTGTTATCAACAACACTACTTTACAATACACACTACCATCGATATCCCTTTCTGTTCAGAACATGAAGTTACACGTTACATCTGAACCCTACCAAGTCACACATACTATGAAATTTACACCCTACACTTGCCCAAGCAGACAGCAGATACCCGACCAACTCAGCAGTCTGCATATCCACATTGTATCTGCTTAGGCAAAGCTAAATCTGACTGGCCCTGCTGGCTTGTCTGGCAGCTTCTCATCGAATGCCAGGGCCCGCTCAGCTGTCCAGCCACCCTCAGTGTTTATCTAAGTCACATGATTAATCAGAGGCCCCATTTGTGCGGGCTTTAAGTATGGTTGCTACCAACTTAATCGGCAAACAATACAATACAATTAAAGTAGCATTTTCATTTTTGTCCACAAAATCAAAAGTCACAAACTGTGATTTTGTTGTTTCTGCATTTTGTGTTGTTTCTGCATTTTGTGCTCCGAAAAAATCTAAATAATGAAGTGGAAATGACAATGGCACAAAGATTGGAGGAGGGGGGTGAGAGAGCAGAGAAGAATGGCTATTCAAAGAGAGGAGAAGGATAATGCAAGTTCTCTAGTCCACTCTACCTGGTCATAAGCTGTGAGCTTGATGGCAGTCTATTGGGCAACTTTGAGGACATTGGTCTCATTGCCCCTCCACAGCAACTCCAGTCCTCCCTCTTTCCTCATGGCTCTGAGGCCGCTCAGTAGATTCCCTTTAAAAGGGGTGGAACCATGGACCTGGGAAAGCACAGTAAGAAGCGGTCACTCCAAACTGACCTGGAGGGTGCATCTTTACTGTGCCAACACTTACTAGGGGCTTTGTGCAAGGCAATACGTCTAATGTTCTGCTGGGGGTGAGGGATGGTCTCTGCAGGTTGCTATGAAGTCTTTACATTAAGTTTTACATTGAGTCATTTCAAGTCAATGCCTTAAAGGGCCTTAAATGAAGTGAAATATAGCTGTTTCAGAGGTCTTGAAAATATTGCTCTCTCCAAATGCTACTTTTTAGTGAGATCTCAACCCAGTGACACCGGTCTAAATTCTAGTAGGTGTACTGCTTTTCACTTTTCATGTTTAATTTTGGAGCAAGACTAGTCTTCAAACTTGACTTACGTGGCATTGAAACGTTTTTACTTAGAAATTTAACTTGAAACCTGCAGACACCCTGGTCTCTCTGAAGCTCTCCAGCACAGATCAAAAACAAATGTTCACCGATTGGTGGGACGATCACCAACTAGTTTGCACGCAGTCCAGACTGATAAGTGAAGTCAAACTGAACTTACCTGGTGATAGACTTTGAATTGGTCGATGGGAGCAGTGGCTGTTCGGGATACAGCTCCAGCCACCAGATGCTTCCACACTAAGCCAGACCTCTTCTCCTGGTTGAAGGGTTCACCTGGGCCCGTCAGCTGCTCATTTTCCTCGCTGGTGTTTAGAGGCTGGCCACAACTTTCCTTGCTCAGGGAGAGTGCATTTGAAATGTTGCTAAAAATCATCACAAAGTAGTATGTCTACTATCTGGATCTGGTCTACTATCACAAAATGATTCAATAAAGTAAGGTGATTGTTACCTCCGCCAAGGAGGTCATGTTTTCGGTGCCGTTTGTTTGTTTGTCTGTTAGAAGGATTACGGAAAAACTACTGGCCCGATTTTCATGAAACTTTGTGGAAGGGTGTAGCATGGGCCAAGGAAGAACCCATTACATTTTGGAGCGGATCCGGATCCGACTCACGAACGAGCAATAATAGCACGAACCTTGGCGGAGGTCTGCGCTCTCCGAGTGCCCTTCTAGTTTGAATTTAGGATGCAGTCTACATTGGATTCTAGGTCAGCAACAACTTGGCAACAGATTTAAAGGAGATGTTCTCGAATTTGTAGCATCTCAAGAAGGAAGGTGGATCAGTACAGTCAGTAAGCTAGACAATACAGTATTCATTATTTGTAATGTATATGGCCATAATTCACAATCTAACAATAAGCTATTAATTCACACTCTTAAAATAGCTACCCCCTACCTAGGGGGGTCTGGGGGCATGCTCCCCCAGCAGATATTTTTTGCAAAATGCTTCATTTGAATGCATTTTTAGAGAGAATTTTAACTTGAACTTGAGGTTAAACAAACATCCCTAAAGGTCTAAAATATCCTCAGCATAACATTACACAGATAACTAAAACACTTGTATCCTGATGGTAACTACTACTGACAAGGATGTCGATTTCATTTTACAAGTGCTAGGGGCATTTAAGGCAGGGGGGCTGGAAGATGTTTTGCTCACTATATGTGCAATTTTGTGTATTGTGACTTTATTTGGCATGACTCCTGGCACCTCTAGTATTGAAGATCATTTTGGGGATCCGAGTAATTTTACTGCTAGAACCCAAGTTTTTGATGGTGTTTTTATCATCATTTACCCTCAAAAACAAATTAGGGCACATGACAAATACTGTGATAATTTAACAGGTATTGTGATAATCTGACTGTTGACCTTATTACCCCCAAAAAGAGCTTTTCACAGAAGCACATAACAGTAAATAATTGTTAGCTTGAATCTTAAATTGATAAAATTAAAGATCTTATGCCTCTCTATATTTGAACGGAATTCTTGTATATAATTATTATAATTTGATGGAAGATTTCCATCACACTGAGCACTAACAGCTGCATACATAAACACAAAAAGGCTATAGTGAAGCCATGGGTAGTGCAGTGTCCTGTCTGTATTTTCTCAAAGCAGACTTTGCTATACACAATAGTTCCCAGATCTTTGTAGTCTAGTTAGTTTTATAGTATTTTTATGTTTGTCCCACATGATGAAATCGAGAGGGACTATGGATCGGCCCACGTCCGTCCATCCGTCACACACAATATGTTAGACGCCGCTGATCAGATTTTGACGAAACTTTGGGGAATGATGCTTATCATTGCTCCATTGTGGCATTTTTAAATTGTACCCAGAGGGGGCCCAAAGAGGGACTGCATCATGTGTGGGGGATGACATGTTTACTGTTGCCTTGTTCAGTTTTAGAATACTTGCAGTTTAGTTTATTTATAGGTTAGAATTGGTGGACAACTAAACTATAAAAGCTAGTAACTAGATAGCTATTTCCTTTCCTTTTATTACGTTGGTTTTGGAAACTTGAAACCTTCTGAACCTTCCCTTGAGCCAAGTTGTGAGAAAAATAGGAGACCACACATGGAATCAAATGTTTAAGATTTATTAACCAAAATATAAGATTAACCACATACCAACATAAAGTATGCCAATCAGTAACATCAGTGGTGTATGAAGTGCATGGATGAGTGAAAGAGGTGTAAAAGACAAACACAAAGCTACCCCCAAAACACCAAACCTAACACCAAGGGGGAGAGAGAGAGAGAAATACTGACTCAGTCAGCTTATATATCTGAAGAGCTGGCCAGCACAGGTGTCAGATGTTACACTGACGATCCAGTCACCTAAAGGGAAGAACAGACAGAACTTCCTCCAGACGGCACTAGAGGGCCATCACAAAACCTTTTGAAATTAACTGCCATGTCCTTAGTTTTGACAACATTTAACTCAAAGTAGAATTCATCACTCCATGACACATTGCCACATTATATTTTAATTTCACAAAACACTGTCACAATATATACATCATTTTGGAATTAAGAAGCAGTGCATTGCTCAACAGCACATTGATTAGTCTCAAATCCAAATTTACAAGTGGTGTGTGAGCAATAACACAGCAGCTCCTACTTTTCATGGGTTCACTAGCATATACATTATGAAGATGGGAATTACTATTTGCAAGATCAATAAACAGGAATGTTCATAGCAAAGTAAAGTATCCAAAGTAATATCCAGTGTAATTAATTACCATGACTTCATTGATACATGGAAAAAGCAGTGGTTTTGTGGTGGTAGTGAGGGAAACAGCGACCTCTGTAAGGCATCATTAATACAAGATGCAGGTCCTGGATCTCTAGTGAACTACAGC
Source organism: Centroberyx gerrardi (assembly GCF_048128805.1). Taxonomy (NCBI): domain Eukaryota; kingdom Metazoa; phylum Chordata; class Actinopteri; order Beryciformes; family Berycidae; genus Centroberyx; species Centroberyx gerrardi. The sequence continues at coordinate 4,703,984 of NC_136002.1, forward strand.
AAGACAGAGGTCAAGCTGAGGTCCCCGTCAATCTCCAGGATGTCAATCTGTTGGAGGGGGGTGTGGCGGTGTTTGTAGATGGGTGTCTGATTCCCGTTGACCACAATCCTGAACATGTGAGCCTCACAGCAAATGGTCAGCTGAAACAAAAAAGGAAGTCTTACAGTCACCCACTTTGACGAGACTCCATGCAGGTTACTGTGAAACTAACTCATATTTATTGTACAATTGATCAGTACACTGGTGATGTATGATATCTGATAGAGACATGCCATTTGGCAATGATATTGTTGGTGATATTGGTGGTGGCTTATGATGCTGATGGGCCAGATAGTGGCACCGTAAACAATGGTGGCACTGTAAGTCCTTTTTACACCAAATGTGGTATACATACATATGCAGCCGGACTTGCTCCACAACTTTGCCACTGGTGGTCCCAGTGCAGTGGCAAAGTTGTGGAGCATGTCCACCATATTGAATTTTCTGCAATGCCTTCAAAATAACCCATCAACTCAGTATGTTAGTAATGTATTTGTATTTGTACCGTGAATGGCTGTCCCCGGTGGAAGGGCATTCCTCCAGAGCGCTCCTCACTCCCCCACTGCTCCCTCAGCTTTGTGTTTCGAACCACCGTGTTCTCAGAGAAACGTGGGTTGTAATGCAGAGCGATGCCAGAGTGAAAGCTTAAATTCACATGGAACCTGAGAGAAAACAGTAGAACATGACATTTGGCCTCAAGAATAAGAATAAAAAAGAGTAAATAATAAATGATGACGGTGATTGCCTTTCCCTAAACCACTAAGTAATTTAGAAAAATGTCAGCTCTGGATTAAGCTTTGTAGAAGACACTCACAGCTCAGTAAGATCACCATAAGAATCACATATTTGATTATTCTTTTTTTCTTCTATTCTCAGTATATTTAGTTAGCTAAGTAACGTTTTAGTGTATTGACAGTGCTTACTGTACTCTCTTTGATTTATCTATAGCACTGATATGACTAAGTGCTCCGCTTGAGGATGATGTAGGCCTGACTGTTTCAGTGAAATCATACAGGAATGCAAGGTTTCCAGAGGTTATCAATAAATTCAGCATGGAATGTAATAATGAGCAGTCATAGAAAGTATAATATTGCTGGTGAATGATACTGATAAACTGAATTACATTTCGGTTACCTAGGTTTGAGCTCTATACACGCACATCTGCATACTTGCGCACAAACGTGCATGCGCACACAATATCCCGTTATACCAAGATGTAAATCTGGCAACCATAAGTCTAATCTCACAAATCTCCTAGCAACCACGTCTGTCTCCATCATGTAGACCCAGAATTGGCTGTTAGTTAATAATGTCTCAATATATAACAACCAGCCAGGCTAGAAAAAGAGAGATAATTTAAAAACATTACTGTGGTGTGAGTGTAAGCCAATTCAATTCAGATTCAGATTCAGACAACTTTATTCATCTCTGAAAGGGCAATTTGTTGCAGCCTACATGACCATAACCACAAAAAACATGTCAAACACGCAAGACAAATATCAAATAGAAGTACAATACGTTAGTCAATAAAAGTTATAATAAATACACAATCAAAAAAAGTGCTCAAAGTGCTCATTCAGCAGCTTAAAGGATAAGGCTGGTGTTTTTTAATGCATTGCTTACGTCAACAAATCCTATGAAAATAACAAAATCAAAAAAGATTTTGTTTTGCCAACAAGTCTCTTCCATGTAGCCGGTGCCCAATGAAGCCATGTCCCAGCAGCCATAGAACTCCATTGTATAAAAAAACGATTAAAAACACATCAAAGAGCCATGCCGTTGCTCTGGCAGCATATTTCATCATCTCGATGCACCGGGCCGGCCGACTTTTTCCTCAAACAACTTAATAAGCCGGCTGTAAACACGTTTTCCATCTCAGGAAAGTAGTTCCGTAGCACCGAAAATAGTCCCCGGCGTAATGAAGAATTTGTTCCCATTTGAATTTGATTTGGTAATAACTACAACAGCCTGACTTTTCGTGGTAACAGTTAGCGATTTTTAAAATTGAAACTATGTCTTTGTGAGCTGTATTTCAAGGTTTTTAGCTTACAATTGGAGCCAATGACTTCGGGATTGACGGCTAAACGGTACGTGGTAAGTCAGAAAGTAACGGGAGTAGAGCAAACGCATTGTTGATTTTGTTATTTTCATAGGATTTGTTGACCGTAAACAATGCATTAAAAAACACCAGCCTTATCCTTTAATAGCAGAGGGGATGAATGATTTGGAGTACCGATTAGTTCTCCTAGGGGGCACTGTGTACCTGTGTCCTGAAGGCATTAGAATGAATTCATTTGCCAGGACATGACTGGGCTGATACATTATGTTTTTTGCCTTGCTCAGTATCATCCTCTCCCAGAAAGAGCCCAAGTCTCTTAACATTATAATAAGTAGTATATAAGTAAAAGTGAATCATCTGATAATGTAGATTTGTTTCAAATTGTAGGTTACTATGTCACAGTAAATTGTCTTGTCTCTAGCCCTAGTCTCTACTCCAAAACAGTCTGAGTTGAAGACTCAGTTAACCTGAACAAACTGTTGGCTTTTGGCTTTGTTAGCTAGCTAACTAACCAGAATGCTAATTTAGCAAAGCAACAGATATTAATGTTTATGTTATATAAAGCCCTGGCACTTCCTGGAACTCTCTCTTCTCTCTGCTTGCTGTTGGCCTGTTGTCTGTGTTTTGTGAGCTCATGGCCAATGTCTTTCTTTTGTTTCATTTCTGTCACTAAGGCCAATCTTATGTTTGTTTGTATGATAAGAAAACTGGAGCAGGTAATGGGCCCTACATCTGTTAGACGTAGCAAAGTCAAGTTGTTAGACCACTAGGTCAGGAGTGGATGCCACCCTTTGTAAATTGTGTTTGGTTAGTTGGAGCAGGCAGTCAGGAGTAGGCTTTTGTTTCAATTTTCTTTTCTCTAGATAGTTAGTTAGACCTCTCCTGAGTTATTTCGATTTAATTTTATTCTTTACTTTGGTTTGGCATCCCTCTGGCTCCTTGTTTTCCTTGGTGTTTCAACACCTCCCTTGTAAATAGTGAATATTGTAACTACCTGTAAAAACAAACACTAAACAATATTTCACTTTATTCTTATGTATCAGTGTGTTTCTGTCTGGCTGCCAGAGTATTTCACCTGAAAGTCCTCTATATAGGCTTTAGGTACTGTCACCTGCTATGGCCAAAATGTCTCATTTGTGACCTCAATAAACCTCTATCAATGCAAATATTTCTGTTGGTCTGCATTGTTTTTATCATTCACTTAACTGTATTTTTGTCCTATGCTTATTTCTCCCTATTATGTTTTTATTAATCTAAAGGTTCAAGGCAGGTGCTGGACCCGGAAGTAACACAATATCTAAAAAAGAAAGTCTGCACACTATAGCTCCCTTTTGCTGTTTTATTGGCACCTCAAAGTAAGTGACGTTTCTTCAGACTGAAGAAGAGTAGTGTGCTCAAAATGTCACTTACTTTGTGGTGCCAATAAAGGTGTGGTGTGCGGACTTTCTTTTTTAGATATTGTGTATAAGTATACTGTCTTCAAGGAAATCAATAATTAATCCAGACCTTGTGGCATTGGGACTAATTATCCCCTGGATAGTGATGGTCCTGCCGGGGTGAAGTCCACCACTGAGAATGCTCTTGTAAGGAACAGCCTGTATGCAGATGGAAGTGGAAAGGAATAACAATTGTCTAGAAACTAAGAGAGCAGTGCCATATACAGTAAATGCTTTCTTAATTCTTCCTTGCAGTGATCTGGGATGTAACATTAGTGCAAAGATAAAACCATGTCCAGACCACATTACAGCTTAAGTAATTTGTGATCATTTATTCAGGAGGAAGAAGGCTGCAACTTGGACAAGTAGGGGAGAGCTGGGACAAAAAAACCACAGACATTTTATTGTGTAACACACAAGTTAAGACACGAGTTGTGAAGTCATTACGTTTATACTTCCGCCCACAACTCCTCTTTGTCCCGACAGGCAGGGACAAAAGACGCAGTGCATAATTTTTTACCTTTAGGCTAATTAGATTGGAATCGTTTAATAAAGAAATTATTGTTGCTGATGTTAGAGCACGTGTCAGTTGCTTATCATTAAGTATGGTTACTCTGCCCATTGATCTTTGAGTAATTAGGAACAAACCAAAAAGTGCTTCTTTTGTCCCGGATCTCCCCTATCATTAATGCTAAAAGTATTTCAGCAGACAGTATTTCAGGTTTTAGATATACAAACATTACTCAGAGGCAGAGCTACTCTGGAGGCAGAAATAATCTCATTGGTTGAGTTAAACCTCAACCAATGAGTTAAACTCACAGGCATTGCTGGTGGAAATCCTGGTTGTGGGGGGAATCCTGGATAAGCAGGAAACCCTGGCTGCGGGGGGAAGGCTGACTGCGTAGGAAATGAGCATTGTGGAGGGAACTAAATATGAAAAGAAACCGCTTACATTAGTCTCATCTTCAATATATTCCTCAACCATCTATCTACTGCGATGTCATCTGAGCACCAAAATTACAAAAGAAATCTTGCCAGGTGAGAAAAAGATACAAAATCACTTCACCCTAGATGATAATTTATTCAGGTGAGGCCTGAAACCATGCTTCACTCTGATGTTGGTGCTGGAGTTAGGTGTCTGTATCTATGATGGATATGCAGAATGATAAACACCAGTTAAACTTGTGTGAATTGGCAAATCTTTTTTCTAATATTCTAAGTCAGTTTCATTATTTAACCCAGTTGGCATAATTCTAGGATCAATTTGCTTTAAATTAGAACTTCACATATATCAAAAATATTTGGTGCAATGCTGTTTTTTTTTTTACATGCAGTTGGGCTATCCTCACCATAAAGCTGCTCTGGAAGGCAATGGAGAAAACCTCTACTTTCCCTGCCACTGAGATTGTATCCACCATGCTAAATGGGATACGATGTCTGTAGTCCATCAAGTGGCAGCCATTGACAGTCAACTGTGGAGAGGAAACAAAATTTATCAAACAAACGAACAATTTTCAAACAAACAATTTCAACACAATTTGTAGTTTAGGGGGAGAAATGAAACCTCCTTCAATCATGGCTCTCTAGGCTGTAATATTACTCTATATAAACTACGAAGCTATAGTCATTTGTGAATTCAAGTTGTTATTAGTTGAATCCAACAAACTTATATAGTAATAAAGAGAAATAGTGCATGCTAATAGAGTATAAGTATAAGTTACAGTATGTTTATCTGTAGATTGCTGATTTCCCATGTGTAATAAATCCCACCACTGACCATCATAATACTCAAAAATAATTCACTTAAAAGAGTGTGCACTTTATGTATGTCGGTGTTATTAGCAGTGGGGTTTGACCGATATGGGTTTTTGAAGGCAGACAACAATATTTTTGGATTGAAGCGAGCTTTATTATGAGGCAAACCTGGTAGGCGTCGTGCCGGACTGTGATCACGAGGGTGAAGCTGGAGCCGACGGGAAATGGGGAGTTGAGCTTCCTCTCTTCAGACCCCCAGCTGCCGTATTGCAAGGTATTGGTAACCACATAATGAAGGAAACTGTCATACCGCGGGTTAATATGGAGAGCAATGTCTGCATTGGCCTTGGACCCACTCTGTAAATTAACATGGAACCTAGAGAGAGAGAGGGAGAGATCATCCTATACATTATTATTAATTATACAACAGTTAGTTCCAGTTGAGTAATTTGATTACTCGACCGAGTAATCGGTCAACAGGCATTCCATGAGTGCGATATACAGTATAACAGCACTGGGACTTTTTACTATATGTATCACTCCGCTACACAGGTGTTCTAATATAGGCTAACCTTGATTAGGCTACACAAAACTTAATTCGCACCCAGTAGCGACAGCGAAAATACGGATACATTTGACATTAATTATTAACGGCTGTCAGAGGAGGACGAGGGGGAAGAAAGCAAGATGAATTTGTCTGCGCAAACCTCAAAGTAGCTAGCTGGCTTGCAGTCGGGAAACAGTTTACGTGTTGCTTGGCAACACTTGGTAGTGGAATCCTGAGGGAACTGTTTTTGTTGGCGGAGACGAATAAAAGACAAAAATCATCTGTTGTCTCAAATTACCATTACTTGATAATTAGCTTTGTTTATACAACTGTTGTATAAAAGCAGTAGCACACTCAAGGTCGTGCTGTTGTACTGTATATCAGCACTGCATGATTATCTATGACCGAATCACAGCCGTGCTGATATACAGTACAGCACTCCCTCTCTTGTGATATTGCTGAATTGTTGAATTGTTATTGAATGTTTCTTTATTATAATATTACTGATTTTTGTGAAGCTACTACCAGACATCTGTTAATCTTTGTAATATCACCTGAATTGATACTGTATTGCTTTGGCAACGTAGGCTACTTTTCTGTCATGCCAATGAAGCAGATTTCAATTGAACTAAGAAAAAAAGTCAGAGAGAAAGTTAAAGAGGGAACACAAAGAGAGAGACAGACCACTTCCTGTCAGATTGCTGGAAACAATGGACCTGGGAAGTAAGAGCCATTCTCTTTGGTATTACTGCTCAAGCCAACAGTGCTACTGTTATAGTAATCATTTCATGTTAAGTAAAACATGCCCTAAGACAGGTTTCCTTGGTTATTTCCATGTCACAGACCCCATAATAGACACTCAATTGAGCCATTGACCCCCATTTGATCAGGATCTACAGTGTGAAAAATGTTGTACCCCCCTTTAGTTTTTGCACATAAAAATATATAGAATTTTCTCATTACTTTAGTGTAATAGAAAACATTGTATAGGTCTCAGACAAAGAAAGTCAAATAATTTCATTTTAAAACAATTTTGTAGGCCAACAAATTGTGCAAAAATGCAAGTAGTGTACAAACATTTTCATAACACTGTAGCGCCTATAAGGGAAGATTTTAGTTGTTGATTTAGTACTGAATTGTAGAACTGTTTGCACTGTAGAGTAGACAGAGTGAAACCTAGAGTAGAGAAACCTTGGATTTCTTATACATTCTCTGATTGGAATAATTTGTAGTAAATTAAATTACAGTGAAATTTAACTAACTCATGTTGCTGGGAACCCACTGGAGCACCTTCAAGCCCCCCTGCTGGCGCCTGCCCTTTGAGACAGGGCGATAGAAACCTTGGATTACAATTCATTCTTATACATTCTCTTTATTAGAGAATGTATAATAAGAATAATTAGAATAATTCGTAGTGAATTAAATTACAAATTAAACTATTCCTCATGTTGCTGGGAACCCTCTGGAGCCCCTTCAAGGCCCCCTGCTGGCGCCTGGACCCCACTTTGAGAAGCTTTTCCCCAAAAAGTGAAAGGATGTCTGACCTGTCCGCTCCAGGCAGGACTCGTCCAGTAACGGTGATGATCTTCCCATCTTGCAGACCGCCGTGGATAGACCCAGTGAACGGGATTCGCTAGAAAGGACACGAGTTTTCAGGAAATTAGCTTTTCTTCATACTAAACAGTAGAGTCGGGCACGCCCATAGTCATCTACTGATAGCCTACTGATGATAAGGCGTTTTATGAAGCAGCATTGTTGACTGATAAATGTGGCTCAAATGTGGACTACCAAGCAGCACTTTATTTCATAATCACCCTCCAATTTTGGTGCACGAAGATTATGGAAATAACCGGGGAACCAATACTAAAAGTCGAAAATGTATTGAAATAAGTGCTCTTTGGCGTATTGGATGTATGCCGAATAGAATAATGGAACTTCATGATTCGTTAAAGATCTTATATAATTGTTCTACGAGCTTACACCTTTGCCGATAAGCAAGGCAGCAGTAAATTGTCAAATTTTGGGTGGAGTTTGGCAACGCTTTCTCTCCCGCTACACTAGAGAGAAGGGAACGTATCGGGGATAAAAACCCTGACCCAAACGTTCTATCGTTGTGTCTTCATCATTTATTTTCCCAGAGGCAAAATTACTTCAAATACAATGTTTTAATATACTTACAGGGTTGTGAAAGGGCGACTGCTGATGAAATGCCATTATTCCAAATTGGAGACAGCAAGGGTTTGCTGAGCTGCAGGAAGTTTCCTCTGGACGGTCACATAAAGGTTTCTGCAGATAACCGTTTTATACCTCAGATAGGTTTCGATTTCCCACAGTAGGCGTTGTAATAGTCAAAAATGGACCGACCTAACCCTTCCCCTCAGACCTCTGAAATATGTCTTGCAGTTTTCCCTTATCTAAGTTGGCATTATTGCACTAGTTTAATATCTGGTAGCCTAATCATGACACAGTGAAATGCTTGAGAATAACAGTAGGCTACCCCAGATACCAGAGTGGCATTGAATCAACATTGAAATATGGTCAAAAGCGTTGAATTTTGGTCAAGGTTGAAAAATCAACATTGAACCAAAATTGATATTTCGATTTTCAACATTGAAAATGTGATATTAGGGGGGGGGGGGGGGGCAAAACGGGGGAGGCACGTCAAATACTTTTTTAAGCACTAGGGAGGGACTTATGTTTTTTATTTTGGCTTTAAGGGAGGGACATACAACTTTAAATGGTTGTACTTAGGTGGTACAGCTTCGACTACAACTGACACTGGCATAGTTAAGTGGTGTATATAGTAAGGGTTATATACTAAAATATTTATCTCAAAACGTAGCACGTTCCGGTAGCCTACTGGTTAAAACGCATATCTCATGATTGAAATGTCTGCGGTTCGAATTCGACAGTGGACTGTTGTTGCATGTCGCCCCCCATCTCTTTCTCTCCCTTTATTTTTCCTGTCTTTGAACGTTTAACGTTCACATTTAGACCATATTTCACCGGTGTAATATCCCGGTGAAATATGGTCTAAATGTGAACGTTCAATCAACGTCTTCAAAGTCGGTGAAAAAACTTTAATTTTTAAACCTGTTTTGAACGTCTTTTCACCGGTGACCATAGTCATTTTTTAAACGTCTTTTCAACGGAAAAATGCTCACTGGGGAGGTCATGCATTTTCCCCCAGTCACTCAGGGAGGCTCAAGATTAAAAAAAAAAAAAAGTCACACCCCAGCCACCCCCCCTCTCATAAATAACGAACAGTCCCTAAATAACACTGATTTAATATTGATATCTGGTGAGGTTTTCTTGAACCAAAATTTATATTTGGTTAGATTTTGAACACTGAATATGTGATGTTAAATAACATTGATTTGACATTGATATTTGGTGAGGTCAACGTTGAAAAGGTGGTATTGAGCCAACATTGATATCATCAACATTGAAAAGTCAAAGTCAAAGTGTTTTATTGTCATATGTGCAGCATAACACAGGGTCATTCTGGACAACGAAATGCTTGTGACTAGGCTCACAGCAACTTTGTAGCATAAAAATAAAAATAAATAGGAAATGTACAATATGAAATATACATAACATATATCTACATAATATGTATTATATAGGAAATATACAATAGGACATATACAACAAAAGAAGAACAATGTTACACATTCTCTTTTCAATATACACCACCTCACTTGGTGCAGTCATCCACTCACATGGCTTCTCATACCATTCAATACCCAGCTCCTCCTATCGTCCCGCCAGACGACTCTCGGCACGGATATCGGCATGCCTCGCCGATATCTCGGCAGGGATGAAGGAACGCCACCTTCAGCTTAACCTGTCAAAGACTGAGCTTCTTGTCATCCCAGCCAGTCCCTCTGTACAACAGCAGATCAGTATCCAGCTCGAATCAGCTCAGCTCATTCCCGCAAAGTCTGCCAGAAACTTGGGTGTCATGATTGATGACCAACTAACCTTTAAGGAGCATGTGGCTTCTGTTGCTCGGTCATGTCGATTTGCCCTGTACAACATCAGGAAGATCAGACCCTACCTGTCTGAACATGCAGCACAACTCCTAGTACAGGCTCTTGTAATATCACACCTTGACTACTGCAACTCCTTACTGGCAGGGCTCCCGGCACGTACGCTCAAACCTCTGCAGATGATCCAGAACGCGACGACGCGTCTGGTCTTCAACCAGCCCAAAAGAGGACATGTCACTCCGCTGTTCCGCTGGCTCCCAGTTGCTGCCCGCATCAACTTTAAGTCCTTGATGCTGGCCTACAAAGCAGCAACCAAAACGGCTCCTACCTACCTGAACTCCCTCATTCAGGTCTACGCTCCCTCCCGCCCACAACGCTCTGCCAAGGAGCGGCGCCTGGTGCTGCCACCACCACAAGGCCCTAAGTCTCTATCCAGACTCTTCTCTTCTGTGGTTCCTCGGTGGTGGAACGAGTTACCAAACTCCATTCGATCCGCAGAGTCCCTCTCAATCTTTAAGAAAAGGCTAAAGACCCAGCTCTTTAGTGAACACCTTCTCACCTGATGGACTGATGGAAAAAAAGCCTATGCACTCTATGCACTGCCTCTATGCACTGCCTCGTAGCACCTATGTTCTGTCGAACCAGAACTTAGCTTTATGGCACTTACTCTCGTTGTTCTCTCCTGACTAGATCCTTGCTTGTGTTGTATTAAAATCTCATATGTACGTCGCTTTGGATAAAAGCATCTGCCAAATGGGAAATTGTAATTGTAATTGGTAGAAAGGAAATAGCACTAAAAGAAATAAGTTGAACCATACAAGATAATGAATGAATAATAACCCTAGTGATAATAATAATGATGATAGTATGACTTCGTTATGAGATGGAATATGGATGTACAATTCAAATACGATATGGATGTGCAATCAAGTGCAATTCAAGTATAAGCATAGCAGTAATGCAGAGTTATGTAATATATTCCAGAATGCAATACAATAATAATAAATAGTAATAGTACAATATGATAGTAAGTATAGTATAATAAATAATAAATAATAATAATAAAAGATGCCTACTCAATGATCATGAATCAACATTGATATTTGGTGATCTTTTCAATGTTGAGAAGGTGATATTGAGTCAACATGGATATCTGGGGAAGATTTCAACTTTGAAAAGGTGATGTTCAATGACTAGGTGTCAGGGAGTTACTAGGAGACTGGACCCAAGTGCAAAAACCGAAAAGAGGGAACTTAGCTAAAGCAAAAGGCTTTAATCGATGAACTGAGGCAGAGTACAAAACAGGAAATCCAAAAAGCAAAAAAACGCAACAGGCTGGCAAACAAAGGAAGACAAAAACCAAACCTGGCCGGTAACAAGGCAAGAAGATTTCCACATGAAACACAGGGTACAGAGCAGAAGGCAAAGCAGGTGTTGAAACAGGTAACAGGGCTGGTGACAGAGCGGGAACAACAGGGAACAAAACAGAACAGGTAACACGGGGAAACACAACAGACGAACTGGCTACCACTCCATGGAACACAGACTATTAATACACACACAGACTAACGGAGAACAGCTGGCAGGAGGGGAATGAGTCCAGGAGCTGATTGGCTGGAAGCAGGCAGGTGAAGGGGGGAACAAAGTAACAGGGCTAATGGGCTGATGGAAGACAGGTGTGTGTAGCAGGAGGAGGGAAAGTCCGAGGACATCTGGTGGCTGGCAGGAGGATGGCAGGACTGGGGAGTGAAAGGAGTGGTTGACCAGGACACAGGGGCAGATGGCAGATCATGGCAGACACAAGGGCTAGGGCTGAGAGGGGAAGATCATGACACGAGGACATTGATATACATAGACCACGGAACACAGAAGCATTACATAGTCTAGCCTATATTTCCTTTTTACGCCATTTCTTCTTCCTTTTTAAAAATGGGGCAGAGGTTTCATTTTCACCTCTGTCCCATCCCGGGCTCTTTCAAGCATAGTTTCTGAGACCCTTTGAGACTGCAGCCTGGATAAAATCAAGTCTTTTTTTGTTTTTTTTTGTTTGCTTATTTAGTGGCAAAAATCTTTCAAGGTATTGATGTTTCCCCTAATCATATGTCATATGAAAAATAATATTGGATAACATTGCTGTTTTTCCCCTCCCTCAAACCTCCTGAATGGTCCGGATCTCCCAGGTATCCTAAATGTGCCTTTTATTTTTGGAACGAGTGAACCTAACCATGCATTCAACATTTCATATTCATTTGATTTATATGACTAAAACAAATGCATAACACACTTAAGAAAAGACTAAACAAATGTTTTATTCTCATTTTCTGACTCAGGCTATCAGACAGTGGGTGCGACTGGACCGATGTTTAAGAGGTAATGATACGGTAAGAACGATCTTGATGTTTAGTAGGACTGGAAATGAACTGCCTGTAAAGGCATTTTTGACATATTTCACAGGCTACCATCGAAGTCGTCATTTCTCACTGTCTCCAAAACCAAAGTAAGGTAATCACGGTAAACAAGGTAAGGTAGGTCTGCGTGAAGAGTGGCGTAAACACTTTTCATAACACAGGGGCTTCATAAATGAGGCCCCTGTGTTTTTTTCTAGTACTGAACATAATGGGGGCTGCACTCTTCATCACAATAAGCCACTTGAGCAGGGTAAGTTGTATATAATGTTGTAAATATAGCCTAAAAATCGTCAGAATCCAAAAGACAAAAGATGCAGGGCCTAGGTTTAACGTTTGCTATAAGCTACCTACCATTAGCGTTTGCCCACAATCACTTTGTGACTATTTGCTGTTAATGTGGCTCAAAAAGCGTGGGAACAGTTAGGTGGCTCAGGCTCGCTTCAAGTGGGTGTGTGACGTTCCCTGCCCAGGTCATACTATTAATGTATTGAGGCGCAGGGGTGCAAATGATTTATTTTATGCTTTTTTAAGTACTTGTGTTATTTCTAAAATTATATTCTTAGTTATTGTGGTCAAAAATTGTGGTTGTCAATAACAAAAATATGAGGGTTGCAAAAAGACATTCTTGCCCCCACAAAATTCAAAGTGTGGAGTAGGCGCCTGTGCATTAGGTAATGCTTGTTGTGACTTGCTCACTTAAGTTAATGCCAGTATATGTTTAAGCAATACATGAACAGTTAGGGTTTCAATTTAGACAATACATTGGAATAAAAAAAACATATATAACTTAATGCAGTTGTTTATTGTACAGTATACAAACTTATCTTTGTTAAAGGAATAGTTCACCCAAAAATGAAAATTCATTGTCTCCTCTCCCCCATGCCAGCTGAAACTCAGGTGAAGTTTGTTAGTCCATACAACAGGCCCTGAGCTCCACAGCGAAACAGCGTAGAAGCCTTCCCCAAAACAAGTTGCTGGGGACCTGACTTGACCTGACTTCAAAAAATAACAGAAAATAACCATAAAATGGCTCCATGCAGCTTGTGCAGCATAATCCAAGTCTCTGGAAGCCAAACTATCCCAAAGTGACTTGAAGAGACCGACATTTACACCATTATTTAGCTGAAATCTAGTTAGTTTAGTTAGTCTAGTTAGTTTAGTTAGTCTAGTTTCTTCTTTCTCAACATTTTCACAAACAACCTGTCAGCTCCGCGGCTCAGATGAAACTGTCTGTGCTTGTCATTTGATTGTGTGTTTGTGTAATGTCGTCCAGCTTCCTGGTTGAGTGGAGTTTTCAGTTTTTAAGCACTGTGATTGGCCCGAAGGTCCAAACACCGCCCAGCCGGAAAACTTTGGTCATAAAACGAACCGAGCCAGTAGTTTAAACTTCTAAAACAGGTACAACCACCGGTACTGCTCTGTATTCATTTTTTCGGAACCGGAACATGCGTTACGTCGTCAAATTAACTCCCAGAATGGCGTACCGGTGCATTATGGCCCAATGACCCCCTTGATATAGCCTAGATTTGTTTCCTCTGTCAAGAGACTCGGGGCTAGTCTAAAAACATTCCCAGCTAAAGCCCCGGAAGCCCGATGCTGATGACAGGAGCAATGCAGCGTTTAGCCCACAGGCGAGAGGCCATCTCTTAGTCAGAGACACCCTCTAGACTGCCGCGTGATGCCCTCGGCTGCGCCTTGGGAAAAAGCACAAGCTGTACAGGCTGGTGGCTGGCCTTAGCTGAAAAAAATGGCTGTTGGTATTTGTGTGAGGGTGCTCTTGCTCTCAATGATAGCTTTTGGACAACATGCGCATGCAACTGGCTACAGAGGTCAAGGCTCTAGTGGCATTAAACCTAATTTTAAGCCCACTGAGAGCAGCCACAAACCTTCTATAGCCTCTACCAGTTATGAGCAACCAAGCTCTGCACTGCCTGGAGCTTCTGTTGATAGTTATGGACCAGTTATGCTCAGAGTGGTTCCTCTGGAAATTACAAGCCTGCCACTGCGGCCAGGTCTGGTCCCATTTCATCAAGTTATGGAATTGAGATGCATTCTAGTCGCCAATCTGAGCCCATGCCACAGCAGCCTAGCTACCAGCCGGAGCCGCAGCAGCCTAGCTACCAGCCCAAGCTGCAGCAGCCTAGCTACCAGCCCAAGCCGCACCAGCCCAAGCCGCAGCAGCCTAGCTACCAGCCCAAGCCCGAAACAAACTATGGTGTTGTCCAAAGCAAAGCTGGCATGTGGGATTTTGGCTCTGCTGAGGGAGGTGCTGCTTTTGGATCCAATGTCCAGCCCATCAATTCAACATCTCACTTTGGACAGCCTACACAGTCAGGTTTTGACTCAAATCCAGAAACAAATTTCGCTCCCTGAAGCAAAGTTGGTACATGGAATACTGGTTCTACTCGGGGAGGAAATATTTTTGGCTCTAGTTTAAAACCAATTTTAACAGTTTATGGAAATGAGCGACAGTCTAGCTACAGAAAGCTGAAGCAGCCCGTCTACAAGCCGCAGCAGCCCATCTACAAGCTGCAGCGGCTCGTCTACAAGTCACAGCCACCCGTCTACAAGTCGCAGCAGCCCGTTTACAAGCCGCAGCAGCCCGTCTACAAGCCGCAGCAGCCCGTCTACAAGCCACAGCAGCCCGTCTACAAGCCGTAGCCGCAGCAGCCCGTCTACAAGCCGCAGCCGCAGCAGCCCGTCTACAAGCCGCAGCCGCAGCAGCCCGTCTACAAGCCGCAGCCGCAGGAAAAGGAGCGAAATGTCAAGGATTGGTGGTCCCCAGCCGATGACCCTGCAGCTGACCAAATGGCACTGTTGGAGGTGCAGCAGGCTGATATGCCTGATACATCTGTATTTCACATTCATTGTTCATGCTTAATTTATGTTAGTGAATACATTAGTTAACATTATTAACATGTATAACCGCATTAATTAATGCAGTTGTTCATGTGCATTTAACATTAATCTTTGTTAATGTTATTCATGTTTAATTGAAGTTAGTAAATTGATTATTTGACATTAGTTAATGAACACAGTAATTTAAATTGTAAATTGTTACCAATTATACTGACTTAGCAAGTCATGTATTTGTTTTTATTTTTTCAAGACAAAACTATTGATAGTGTTCAGCTATAAACAAGTGATGTAGTTTGGTAGTGTTTAGTTATAGAGTGACGTAGTTTGATAATGTTCAGCTATAGAGGAGTGAAGTGTCTGACGATTGACTAACTTAAGTTTACCTCCTTACATATTATATACAGTATAATGGTGAAAGGAATAAAGTCTCCCTGCATTAAATATACAGTCAAACTCATGGAAAGTGTTATGGCAATCAACAGGGTAATGAGCCCCTCATTGGTGATGACGGTTACAATGTTTTTCCTTTAGACGGGTGGCATTTGCAAGCAGAGTCCAGTCTCCAGACTACTTCTGTGATGTCTTGAACTTATCTCGGTCTCAGCCACTCTTGGATGTTTGGATGTTGATGCCTTTTCCTGCCTATCTAAAACATGAAAAATAGTTACTTTTCTTGATGTTTGGTTTGTGTTCTCCCCAGCACTACAAATAATTGAAGGGATTTCACCTGAAGAAAGACTTTTTTCTATGTGCAATTTTGTGTATTTTGACATTATTTTGCAATCTTTTTAGGGATCCAAGTCATTTTACTGCTGGAACCTAATATTTGATGGGGTTTTTATCATCATTTACCCTCAAAAACAAATTAGGTCATATGACAAATACTGGTAATGTGATAATCTGACTGTTGACCTTATAAAAGAGCTTTTCACAGAAACACTGTACATAACAGTACAGTAATCTTAAATGGATTAAATTGAAGATCTTATACCTGTCTATTATATTTGAATGGAATTCTTTTTATCAAATTATTATAATTTGATGGAAGATTTCCATCACACTGAGCACTAACAGCTGCATACATAAACACAAAAAGGCTATAGTGAAGCCATGGGTAGTGCAGTGTCCTGTCTGTTTTTTCTCAAAGCAAACTTTGCTATACACAATAGTTCCCAGATCTTTGTAGTCTAGTTAGTTTTATAGTATTTTTATTGTACCAATTACCCCAAAGAGGGACTGCATCATTTGTGGGAGAATGACATGTTTACTGTTGCCTTGTTCAGTTTTAGAATACTAGTTTATTTATATGTTAGTTATCTAGTTACTAGCCTATAGTTTAGTTGTCCACCAATTCTATTTCCTTGCCTTTTATTACAGTGGGTTTGGAAACTGGAAATCGTTTGAAATTAAATGCCATGCCCTTAGTTTTGACAACATTCAACTCAAGGAAGAATTCATCACACCATGACACATTGTCACATATTTTAATTTCACAAAACACTGTCACAATATATAAATCATTTTGGAATTAAGCTGTGCATTGCACAACAGCACATTGATTAGTCTCAAATCCAAATTTACAAGTGGTGTGGGCAATAACAGCAGCTCCTACTACATGAAGAACAACTGTTTTCAGGGGGTCATCAGCATATACTACCATGAAGATGGTAATTACTGTTTGCAAGATCAATAAACAGGAATGTTCATAGCAAAGTAAAGTATCCAAAATAATATCCAAAGTAATTAATTACCATGACTTCATTTACACATGGAAAAAGCAGTGGTTTTGTGGTGGTAGTGAAGGAAACAGCGACCTCTGTTAGGCATCATTACTGTAATACAAGATGCAGGTCCTGGATCTCTAGTGAACTACAGCAAGACAGAGGTCAAGCTGAGGTCCCCGTCAATCTCCAGGATGTCAATCTGTTGGAGGGGGGTGTGGCGGTGTTTGTAGATGGGTGTCTGATTCCCGTTGACCACAATCCTGAACATGTGAGCCTCACAGCAAATGGTCAGCTGAAAAGAAAAAGGAAGTCTTACAGTCACCCACTTTGACGAGACTCCATGCAGGTTACTGTGAAACTAACTGGCATATTTATTGTACAATTGATCAGTACACTGGTAATGTATGATACACGATAGAGACTTGCCATTTGGCAATGATATTGTTGGTGATATTGGTGGTGGCTTATGATCCTGATGGGCCAGATGGTGGCGCCGTAAACAAATGAATAACTCCTACACCGTAAGTCAGATTTACACCAAACTTGGTATACACTGCATGTCAAAAGTTTGGGAACACCACATTTTTCTGTATTTTTACTATTTTCCACATTTTAGAATAATAGTAAAGACATCAACACTATGAAATAACACAAATTGAATTATACAGTGACCAAAAAAGTGTTAAACAAATCAAAACTATCTTATATTTTGGATTCTTTAAAGTAGCCGCCTTGATGGAAAGGCAAAGGCTTTAGAAAGACATAGGCATCAACTTTACTATTTCTATTTGTCTAAGAAACAAATTTCAACCATTTAAGCATAAGCCTTTAGATCAAAATGGCGTTAAAGGATAATGCTGGTGTTTTTTAATGCATTTCTTACCGTCAACAAATCCTATGAAAATAACAAAATCAACAATGCGTTTGCTCTACTCCCGTTACTTTCTGACTTCCTACGTTCCCTTTTTAGCCTTCAACCCGGAAGTCATTGGCTCCAATTGTAAGCTAAAAACCTTGAAATACAGCTCACAAAGACATAGTTTCAATTTTAAAAATAGCTAACTGTTACCATGAAAAGTCAGGCTGTTATAGTAATTACCAAATCAAATTCAAATGGGAACAAATTCTTCATTACGCCGGGGACTATTTTCGGTGCTACGGAACTACTTTCCTGACACCGCAAACGTGTTTACAGCCGGCTTATTAAGTTGTTTGAGGAAAAAGTCGGCTGGCCCAGTGCATCGCGATGATGAAATATGCTGCCAGAGCAACGGCATGGCTCTTTGACGTGTTTTTAATCAGTTTTTTTAATGCAATGGAGTTCTATGGCTACTGGGACATGGCTTCATTGGGTACCGGCTACATGGACGAGACTTGTTAGCAAAACAAAATCATTGCTGATTTTGTTATTTTCATAGGATTTGTTTGACGGTAAGAAATGCATTAAAATACACCGGCCTTATCCTTTAAGAGAATGAAAAACATAGTACATTCAATGAGGTTTCCCCAAACTTTTGATGGGCAGTGTACATATGCAGCCGGACAAGTTCTACAGCTTTGCCACTGGAACCATCCCTGTCCACCATATTGAATTTTATGCAAATTTTGACTTTTTGGAAAAACATATTTTTGACATCTCCTCCTTCACTGATGGTCCAACTGCCAATTTGCAGAAATCATCTTCGGAAATCTCTACGCTCTTAGCTCAAGCAACGGAGGTCCAAACACACAGATTACTCTCACAACGCAATCTTAGTGACTCTAGACCTGAATATTGGCACAAAATATTGGCTATTGGCAACTTCAATCCCAAAATGCCTGTCAGTATTGGCCTTCAAAATAACCCATCAAATCAGTATGTTAGTAATGTATTTGTATTTGTACCGTGAATGGCTGTCCCCGGTGGAAGGGCATTCCTCCAGAGCGCTCCTCACTCCCCCACTGCTCCCTCAGCTTTGTGTTTCGCACCACCGTGTTCTCAGAGAAACGTGGGTTGTAATGCAGAGCGATGCCAGAGTGAAAGCTTAAATTCACATGGAACCTGAGAGTAAAAACAGAGGAAAAGTGAGAGTAGAACATGACATTGGGCCTCAGGTATGAATGTTGTCTTATGTTTCTTGTAGTAAGAGAAAAGTACAAAAATCCAAAGTCAGATTTAGGAAATGTGCGCGGGCCTCCAATTCTGTTCTTGCACACAAGTCTATTGATGAATCACATATCATCCTATATTAGAAGCACATGCCCAACAATCTGCAAGTGGCATAAGTAAACGCCCCCATATACTGCTGGATCAAGTATGAGGAGCTGAGAGCGATAGTAAGATGCAATACAAACTATAGATCCTTAGAGTGGATTTCTCTTATGTTTTTCGGAGCGGAGTATTTTTGATTTGGCTCCATATTACACACTTACACACTATATTTATTATTATGTTTTTATTCATGTAAAGGTATCCTAGGTACGTAGTCCTCACTCCTGAGGTGTGCACCTGTTTTACTTTATTTTTACAAGGTGTGCATGAGTATAGTGTATTCAAAGTAAAATGTAACAAAGAAATCAATTAATGATTAATCCAGACCTTGTGGCATTGGGACTAATCATCCCCTGGATAGTGATGGTCCTGCCGGGGCGAAGTCCACCACTGATTACACCCTTGTAGGGAACAGCCTAAATAGAGGAGGAATGGAATAACAATTATCTAAAAGCAGTACCATATGAACGCATTCTTAATTCTTCCTTGCAGTGACCTGGCATCTAACATTAGTGTAAAGACAAAAACCATGTCCAGAATACATAGCTATTACCTCTTAAGTCATTTGTGATAATTTATTTAGGAGGAAGGAGGCTGCAGCTTGCTTGATGAATGCCAGCTAAAGGTATTTCGGCAGATTCTAGCAGATTGGAGTTTTAGTTACAAACATTCCTCAAAGTTTTTGAGAGAGACAAGAGTTTTTTGCGGTGCAGTTAGCTAACTGGCAAACTTGAATGGAAAAGAAAGAACTGTGTTCAAAATATTTAAAACAATAGAAGTGGCAATGACTTCCTTTTTTCATGCATTCATGACCATGGCATTCATGATGTTGGAAGGTCAGCTGCTAGCTAACTCGCTTACCTAGATCGCTATAGGCTAGTATGGCTAGTTTGAACTTGGAAGCTCAGCTAGGCTAACTAGCTAACCTAGATCAGTTGCATTTTGTCAGTTAGTGCCAAAAGTACTAGGCTTAAATATTATTAGCTACCTTCTCTCTTATCTCTTGTCTTTTTCACTGGGTTTTCAAACATTACTTACAGGGCTTTCACACCAGAAGCGACAATGAGCATAGATTGCGCAAGGTAGAGTGCAAGCTGGAATCTCGGCAGGCTACAGAACGTTAGTTATGTTACCATAACTCCAGATTCTATGAGTATAGGCGTAGCCCTCTAAGAGCTGTCGCTATTGGGTTTATCCCTCTCGCGCATGCGCAGTCTGAAGATTTTCATTCCCGCCACTTACGCTATAGTGGCTACACTCAGGTCCTCAACTATAGAATATACAGCGTCGGGACCTGAGCTCTGCTCCCAAAAGCCAGTAATTTCTTCGGCCAATGTCAGTGGAGCAGGGGGCCTAAGTCTTAGAGGGCTACGCCTATACTCATAGAATCTGGAGTTATGGTAACATAACTAACGTTCTATTTCGTATAGGCTTCGCCCTCTAAGAGCTGTCGCTATTGGGTCAAGGGCGAAGCTGATGTAGTCAGTGCCCACTGAGACACCAAGGACCTCAAGCAGATAACATACACCAGTTCACAACCCTATAATGTGGGATAATAAGGCAGGAAAACACCGGCTGTGCCATGGTTGACCTCATGTCAACCTTGAGTGGAAAAAAGGCGAGTGATAGAACACTCACTCCACACAACACTGCCGTTGCAGAATGTGAGACGTTGATTACGTATCGTAATGATCCCTCATGCAGCCCACTAATCAGTGATGATTGGATTAGGGGAGAACCGTTTGGCATGTGCGTAAAAACGCCAGATCTGACAACGCGTCATCTGCGGTCTAGCACGTTTACAACTGAATGAGTCAGGGAGGACTCAGACACATCGTGCAGATAGAAACGGATGAAAGGGCATGGAGAAGCCCAAGATGCCACTGCGCAGATGTCTGCCAACCACCATCCCTCTGAGGAGGGCCGTAGATGATGACAAGGCTCTCGTGGAGTGCGCCCGGATGCCCTGCGGCGGCTCGGCTCCCGCCGCACTGTAGGCTTGTATGATGGCATCACACAGCCAGTGCGACAGATGCTGTTTTGACAGAGCCGAGCCTTGTGAATGCCCTCTGTAATGAACAAACAGCTGCTGTGTCTGTCAGATGTTTGCTGTGCGCAAAACATACTGAGACAAAGCGCGCACTGGGCAGAGTTGGTGAGATGCTTCCTCTGCCTCATTTCTGTGAGGCGGGGGGAAGAACCCCTCGAGGGAAATAATTCTCGACCGAAAGGAGTTTGTTAGGACCTTAGGTGTGAATGAGGGATTTGGCTGTAAAGTCGCTGCGCTCCCGTCCTCTCTAATAGAAAGGCAGGACGGCGAGACCGACAGCGCGCATAAGTCACTCACTCTCTTAGCCGATGTCAGGGCTAGGAGGAGCGGTGTTTTCAGGGATAGCATCTTGAGAGAGATTTGGGCTATCAGCTCGAAAGGGGGACCCCCCAGAGCACGCAACACCAGAGGTAAATCCCACTGCGGAGCTAGAGAGCGCACGACAGGTTTCTGTCGTCTGACTCCCTTTAAAAAGCGCTTCACCAAGGGATGCGCGAAAACTGATCTCTCTCCATAGCCCTTGTGGCAGGATGAAATGGCTGCAGCATACGCTTTGATTGTAGATGGAGCCAAATCGTTATCTACCAACATCTGAAGGTAGGTTAACACGAGAGGCAGAGGACACAACGTGGGATCTGAGCCTCTCTCCACACACCAGCGCTGAAAAGCAGACCATCTACCCGCGTAACACGCTGTAGTAGAAGGGGCTCTCGCACCTTGGATAGTGCGCACCACCGCAGGGGGCAGACCTAACCTTTCCAAGCGCTCCCGTTCAGCGGCCAGGCCCACAGTTGTTGGCCTATTACTGGGAGGTGGAGGATCGCACCGTCCAGCTGTGACAGTGCATCTCTGCGCCATGGGAGCTGCCATGGTTTTCCCGCCAGCAGCTGCACCAAGATCGGGAACCAAGACACGCTCGTGCGTTCTGGTGCCACCAGAATAACCGCTAGGTTCTCCTCCTGAACACGCGCTAAGAGGCGAGAAATCAGGGGAACTGGGGGAAACGCATAAAGGAGAGCCCTGGGCCACGGCCGGTGAGAGAAGGCATCCACTCCCAGTGGAGGTTTGTCTCGTGCGTTCATGGAGAACCACAGTGCGCATTGCGCATTCTCTCGTGAGGCGAACAGATCCACCTTCGCCTTCCCGAACCTGTCCCACAACATCTGAACTAGTGTGGGACTCAGTTTCCACTCGTTGTGGGAGGGACTGCCGCGAGACATCAAGTCCGCAGCACAGTTCTGTACCCCCGGGATGTACACCGCTCTGATGGAGAGCAGGTGTCTGTGAGACCACAGCAAGAGGCTCCTGGCTATCTCCAGCAGCCGGGCTGAGCGCACACCACCCCTGACGGTTGATGTATGCTGCCGCTGTCATGTAGTCTGTCCTCACTACGACATGCCTGTTCGTCAGCATCGGAACAAAGTGCTTTAGCACTTTGAGCACCGTGGACAGTTCCAGACAGTTTATGTGGAGGAAAGGAGGATTCTCCCATTTTCCCCCCACAACTTGAGGCTCGCACATCCCTCCCCAGCCGGAAAGAGACGCGTGTACACCGATATGTGTGACATTGCTCTCCCGAGGGGAACCCCTGTCAACAAGACACGGGGGGTTTTCCGGTATGCCAGGTCTGACTGCAGTGAGGGAGGGATTTTGCCAGTTCATGGCGAAACCCAGTGTTTGCAGATGCTGGACAACTTCCACTGTGTGGAGAGCAGCTTTCTCCTGGGAGTGAGCCATAAGGATTAGGTCGTCTAGGTAGAACAAAACCCTGATCCCTTTTCTGCGTAATGGCTCCAGCGCCGTTTCCATACACTTGGAGAAGGTGCGCGGAGCCAGAGAGTAACCGAATGGTAACCGGTTGACTGGTATTGGATTCCCTGGAAGGAGAAGCGCAGAAATTTCCTGTGCTTGGGAATGACAGGGATGTGGAAATATGCATCTCTCAGTTGATGGATGTGAACCAATCGCCGGGACGCACGCATTCCAACACGTCTGATTGTCAACATGTGAAAAGGCTGTTTCATAATGTATTTGTTGAACAGGGACAGGTCCAAAATCGGCCTCATCCCGCCTGTTTTCTTTGGTGTGAGAAAATAGCGGGAATAAAACCCCTCGTTCTCTCCTGGAGGGACGGGGGAGATAGCTTCCTTCCCCAGAAGCTCTGCTAGTTCTGCCTTCAGGGCTGTTATATCTGATTGAGATGACATGGTTGTTTCCACTACACCAAAAAATGGGGGGGGGGAGGACTAGCGAACTGGAGCGTGTAGCCCTTTGAAATCAACCTTGACATCCATGTATTCATGGGTAACAGGTTTTGCCACGCTGAGCAGTGCTCTGTAAGCGGGCGCACACACATCTGTGGAGCATCCGATGCCATGGTATATAGCCAGCTCGTCGCCATCTCCGCCACTGTGAACGTCACAGCCCATGGGAGGGCGGAATGAAAAGGGCTGGTGTTGGCTGCGGAGCTGGGAACGTATGACAGCGTCAGCGTTCCGCTCTGTGTGCTCGAAGACTGAGTCTGAAAAAGGCCGTGCTGAGATACCACCACTAACTCGCCCCAATGGGAGGCAGGTGGTTGGTAATGCTTTACCGTCAGTGAAGCACATTTTAGTAGAGGATTTATTACTCGTTAAAATGTGAGGAAGTGACTGGGCAGCACTGCTGCACTTTGTTGTGTGTGCAGCGGCGAGCCTCTGTGCATTGACCAATGAATGGCCCGCCGGCATCTGAAGCCCTGCCCCCACACTCGCATAGCTGCCCGATGCCGCCGTGTGAGAAAACCTGTCCTCATACACGTCCGCTTGTCCCTGAGGAGGGGCAACGATGACGTCAGTAGAACGGTCCAATGAGCGAAGGAGCAGAGTATTTTGAAAATCGCCCGCTCTCACTCGGATTGAGCTTGCTGCACTGCATTTTGTGTGTGCGGCGGCGAGCCTCTGTTTTGTGTGGGGAGCGTGTGTCTGTGTGAAAAAAGCCGCAAAATGCTCAGTGGGAGCATAGGCGGTCTGGCTGAGAGGAAACTGCTCTTTAGAGAAAAGTGGTTAGACCTGGAGAGGGCCGTTGTGTTTCCTTGGTTCAGCTGCATCAAGACACATGATCCCAGCACCCCGTCATTGCCACTGACGCTGTTTTTGCGAGGTGGCTCGGTGGTCGGGTTGGACCAGGTGTATGCTGGCCAGCGGTTCTTGCCGGGGCAGCGCGGGGCCTGCTGAGCCGCGGCCACTGGAGGAGGATACCGCGGCGGGGGAGGAGGAGGTGGTGCCACAGCGGGTGGTGCATGCTGAGGCGCAGCTGCAGCAGCAGCTGCCGGCGCTTCTTTTTGGAGCGAGCATCTCTGCGCTTCTGATGAGGCTGAGGTGTAGCTCTGCCCCAGAAGGTGTGCCTCACTCGCTGTGGCGCTTTGGAGGAGTGGTCCAAACATCGGGGGATATGGGACCATCCAGCAGCTCCCGTCTGATGAGAGGGGGAAGCTGAGACATGTGCAGCCAGATATTTCTCTGCATCATAGTCTGCCAAGCCATAATTCTATATGAAGCCACAGTTGTCGCCATGGCGAGAGTCAGGACAGCTGTCATAGCCTTCCCGATGTCTGTGGCTAGCTCCGGGGAAAAAGCCCCGGGCTTAGTGGCCATAGCGGAGACTGCTGAGGACAGCAGCGCTATGTGTTGTTCTGAGCTGCAGCAATCTGAGCGGCACACTGGTGCGAACGGTCAGAGAGGCGAGCGTAAACTTGATCCCAAGGAGTCGGCAGCGATGGCTTGCGCTTGCTGAAGAAGGTTGCCTTGGGAAGAAGGATGGAAGCTAGGCTCTGCTCTAGCGGCAGGACGGCGGGAAAACCTTTTTCCATATCCCTGTGGATATGGGATATGCTGACGAACAGGCATGTCGTAGTGAGGACAGACAACATGACAGCGGCAGCATACATCAACCGTCAGGGGTGGTGTGCGCTCAGCTCGGCTGCTGGAGATAGAGGCCCGTACCTGGACACCGGTGCTCTCAGTTTTCCGGGATCAGAAAACGCTGCCTCCATGAAGGGCTGGAGCTCCGTGAAGCGAGTCCACAGTGGGGGTCGTTTGGCCGGCGGCTCCTGGTCGTAAACGTCCCTGCCTAAGAGGTCGCGAGCAGGTGCAGGTTGTTCTGCCAGCATCGCGATGCCCCTCAGATCTGCCACCTTCCTGATGATGCCCGGCAAGTCCTGGAAAAGTCCTTTGGCGGCCGGCATATGGCTGGCAGACTGACACGGAGAAGGAGAGAGCCGCTGCGGCTCCTGGCCGCGGTGGGGAGGAGGAGAGCCGCAGATGCGGAGCCCTGCCCTCGTAATCAGGCTCCAGGTCTCCCAACGGGGATACGGGAGAATTGGGAGGAGAGCCCGAGATGGAGGGAGCCGAGCCGTCTGATTCGTGCCTGCCGTCGGGGTCTTCCTCTGGGATTCTTTTTCATCTCGTCCTCCGGAGAGATGCTGCCGCGGTCAGCCCAGGTTCCGTCACCGCCGTCCACCACCTGGAGCGCCGTGAAGGCGTCTGCCCGTCGCTGCAGCTCCTCCGCAGGCAGGCGTGCACAGAAGTTAGAGCTAACCCGGCGTGCTCAGCACAGAGGCAAGCCTCACAGCGGGGGTGAAGATCTGACGGCAGGATGTAGCCGGTTTGACAGGCGGGGGACAAGCAGACAGCTTCAGAGTGGTGAGACTTCGTCATCTTCTCTTCTGTTCTTCACTTGTTGACTGCTTGACGCTGAAGAAAATTTGGGAGCAGAGCTCAGGTCCCGACATTGTATATTCTATAGTTGAGGACCTGAGTGTAGCCACTGTAGCGTAAGTGGCGGGAAAGAAAATCTTCAGACTGCGCATGCGCGAGAGGGATAAACCCAATAGCGACAGCTCTTAGAGGGCGAAGCCCATACGAAATAGAAACACATTTTTACCTTTCCAGAAATGTGAGCCTGAATGGATATGGAGTAGCGGGGTCACCAGCAGTTCATTAAACAATTTCAACAGCCTATATGGGTTATTTTTATGTAAATAGTCAGTTTTAAATAGTGTAGATAGATTTAGGCTAATAATGACATGAATATGTGCTAAGTTAATGCTTTCAGGTCTTAACATTGTACAAAGCAGCTTAAATAATTCAACAACGCTGCTAACTAGGCTTCTTTTGAATCAGAATGTGGAATATGTAAATAATACAATATAATTTTTCTAACCTGGTATCCTCATCCTTTCGGATATTATCTGCTATGTCTGTAACTTTTTGGACAGGTTCCGATATGTTTTTAATGTGGAGTTATATAACTCAAAATTCAATATAGTTGAACTTTCAATATAGTTGAACTTTGGGCGCAAAACCTGGGGAAATATCAAGGTGGTTTGCGCCGCTTTCGGTTGCACAGCTGTTTAGGAGAGCCGCGTCCTTCATTGAAAACAATGGCCTTGCTCTGCACAATGCTGTGCTTGCACGTTTGGTGTGAAAGCCCTGTTAGCCAAATAAACTGCAGTTCTTTGACTCCGCCCATTGAGGTTTAACTCAACCAATGAGATTATTTCTGCCTCCAGAGCAGCTCTGCCTCTGAGCTGAGTTTGTACTATAGAAATAAAACACCACTCTGCCAGATACTCACAGGTATTGCTGGTGGAAATCCTGGTTGTGGTGGAAATCCTGGTTGTGGGGGGAATCCTGGTTGAGATGGGAACCCTGGATAAGCAGGAAACCCTGGTTGTGGGGGAAAGGCTTGCTGCGTGGGAAAGGCTTGCTGAGCGGGAAAGGCTTGCTGAGCGGGAAAGGCTTGCTGCGGAAGAAACCCAGGCTGAGGAGGAAATGAACATTGTAGAAGAACAAATATGAAAAGAAACCGCTTACATTAGTCTCATCTTCAATCTATTCCTCAACCATCTATCTACTGCGAATTGTCATCTTAGCACCAAAATTTTAAAAAAAATCTTGCCAGGTTAGAAAAAGATCAAAACAAAATCACTTCACCGTACATGGTAATTTATTCATGAGGCGTGGGCTTATTTAAAGAAAATAATGTCAGAAAAGAATGAATCAACATATTTAACATAATAACAACATAATAATATATGTATATATATATATGTATATATATAATTTAATTCAGTTGGCATACATAGTTAATTCTAGAGTCAACTTGCTTGAAATTAGAACTTCATATATATCAGATATATTTGGTGCAATGCTATGTTTTTTTTTTTTACATTCAGTTGGGCTATCCTCACCATAAAGCTGCTCTGGAAAGCAATGGAGAAAACCTCTACTTTCCCTGCCACTGAGATTGTATCCACCATGTTAAATGGGATACGATGTCTGTAGTCCATGAACTGGCAGCCATTGACAGTCAACTGTGGAGAAGAAACAAAATTTGTCAAACAAAGTGGGCTTGGACTCAATTTCAACACAATTTGTAGTTTAGGGGGAGAAATTAAACCTCCTTCAATCATGGCTCTGTAATAGCTATTATTATTAACTAATATACTACGAAACTATTCAAGTTGATATTAGTTGAATCCAACAAAGCTATATCAATAAAGAGAAATACTGCATGCTACTAGAGAAAACTATATAAGTTACAGTATGTTTATCTGTAGATTGCTGATTTCCCATGTGTAATAAATCCCAACACTGACCATCATAATACTCAAAAATAATTCACCTAAAGGAGTGTACACTTGATGTATGCCGGTGCTGATAGCAGTGGGGTTTGGGCGTTTAAGCCTTCAAAATAAAAGCGCAAGATTTAAACATGTAGAAATACTGTTTTAAACCAATTACTTTGTATTTAATCGTCAAATTCAATAAGTGAGCATCCATATTAATGTTTGATGTCATAATAATAATGAAAAATGGCATAATATGTGCCATTTTAAACTATAAACGCTGCATATATTACACTTTCTGATATTTTCAGACTAAATTGGACACTGTACAGTTTACCTTTCATTGTAACTGCACAAGTTCTATGTCAAAACACTCCTGCAGACCTGTACTTTCACTACACACTAACATTTAGGCCCAAGCTGTTTAAGAAAAGTCATGACAGGCCCTCAAAGTCAGCCTTACTGTAATACTGTGACATTTGTAGAATAAAGTGTCACATACCTTACTTCTCCACCTTAGAGGTGAAGACTTCCCAGAAAGTTTCACTCTGCCCTGCTTATATAACCAAACCAACTATGCTGTATCCAATATCATTGCATTTTTTACAGTGTGAAAAATACTTGACTTGAGACTATTGTGTGTGTTTCGAATGTGTGTAATCTGATCAAAATGTCTCATTAGAATCTGTTCAGGTTAAGGGCTAGTATTGATCAATTCTACAATAAATATGTCATCAATCAAACTTCATCATATCAGAAGTGGACCACACTGACTGGAGCAGATCAAATAAAAAAAATTAAAAAAGACCAATATCGGCCCCATATATCAGTCAAACCCTTACTTGCAGCAGTGTATTGTAAGGCAAACCTGGTAGGCGTCGCGCCGGACTGTGATCACGAGGCTGAAGCTGGAGCCAGCGGTGAATGGGGAGTTCTGCTTCCTCTCTTCAGATCCCCACTTGCTGTACTGCAAGGTATTGGTAACCACATAACCAGGGTGACTGTCATACCGTGGGTTAATATGGAGAGCAATGTCTGCATTGGCCTTGGACCCACACTGTAAATTAACATGGAACCTAGAGAGAGGGAGAGAGAGAGAGGGAGAGATCATCCTATACATTATTATGAATTGACTGGAACAGCTGAGTTGAATTGTTACTAAATGTTTCTTTATTATAATATTGCTGATTTTTTGCTAAACTACTATCAGACATTGGTTAAACTTTGTAATATCACTTGAATTGATACTGTATTGCCTTGGCAACATAAGCTACTTTTCTGTCATGCCAATGAAGCAGATTTGAATTGAACTGAGAAGAAAAGTCAGAGAGAAAGTTAAAGAGGGAACACAAAGAGAGAGACAGATCACTTCCTGTCAGATTGCTGGAAACAATGGACCTGGGAAGTAAGAGCCATTCTCTTTGGTTTCATTTCTCATGCCAACAGTGCTACTGTTATAGTAAAAATTATTTCATGTTATTCCAGTAAAACAAGCCCTAAGACAGGTTTCTTTGAGGTACAATGTTTTCAGTTACACTAAAGTAATGAGACAGTTCTATATATTTTTCTGAAGTTAGAGAATTCAAATAGGTTTTGCCAACCTAAGTACACCCCTTGAGTTAAACTGTGTCACTGACAAATATTTGATGAACATTTCATACCTTATGCTGTCACGTCATATTCAGATTAGGTTTTTTTTTATGTTATGTTATGTTATGTTATTGTATGTCACGGTATTTTTTCTTGTGATATCTTGGCAAAATTTTTAAAAAATAATAATAATTCAGATTAGGTTTTTTAACATTATTTGCCATTAAAAAATTTAGTTATTCTGCCTTTTTAGCCAACAAAATATAAATATAACATTGTTGATAACAAGTCTCAATGGAATCTCAATGGATATCAGGGTGTAGGATGAATTCAATCTCAAAACATGAGTGGAATGTGAGGTTCACTTATGGATGACATTAGGGTCCAGTAGGCCTTCATGTTTCAAAGAATGGCAAATAATGTTCAAAACATATAGCTACAATCTGAATATGTGATCAGCATAAGTTAAGAAGTGTTGGTCAAATATTTGTCTGTGACACAGTTTAGCTCAAGGGGTGTAGGCCTACTTACGTTTGCAAACCCTAGGCTATTTGAATTTTCTAACTTCATAAAAATATACAGAATTGTCTCTTTACTTTAGTGTAATAGAAAACATTGTACAAGTCACAGACAATGAAATTCAAATAATTTCATTTTAAAATAATTTTGTAGCCCAAACCAAAAAACTCAAGGAGTGTACAAACTTTTTCACAACACTGTATAAGGGAAGATCTTAGTTGTTGATTTAGTATTGAATTGTAGAACTGAACACTGGGCGATAGAAACCTTGGATTACAATTCATTCTTATACATTCTCTTTATTAGAGAATGTATAATAAGAATAATTAGAATAATTCGTAGTGAATTAAATTACAAATTAAACTATTCCTCATGTTGCTGGGAACCCTCTGGAGCCCCTTCAAGGCCCCCTGCCGGCGCCTGGACCCCACTTTGAGAAGCTTTTCCCCAAAAAGTGAAAGGATGTCTGACCTGTCCGCTCCAGGCAGGACTCGTCCAGTAACGGTGATGATCTTCCCATCTTGCAGACCGCCGTGGATAGACCCAGTGAACGGGATTCGCTAGAAAGGACACAAGTTTTCAGGAAATTAGCTTTTCTTCATACTTAACAGTAGAGTCGAGCACACCCTTGCGCAACCCCGATACTGTTGCGACATAACTTAAGACAAAAATCTGTCAATTGAATGCCTCCTTCATTAGCCCATCTACAAATGTATCTGGTACTTGGTAAGGCGTTTTATGAAGCGGCGTTGTCGACTGGTAAATGTGGCTTGGAAGCGACCTACGAAGCAGCACTTTATTTCAATAAAGTCACTATCACCCTCCACTTTTGCTGCTCGAAGATTGTGGAAATAACAGGGGAACAAATACTAAAAGTTGAAAATGTATTGAAATGAGTGCTCCTTGGTGTATTGAATGTATGCCGAACAGAATAATGGAACTTCAGGTTCGTTAAAGATCTTATATAATTGTTCTACGAGTTTACACCTTTGCCAATAAGCAAGGCAGCAGTAAATTGTCCGATTTTTGAGGGGAGATTGGCTAAGCGTTCTCTCCCGCTACACTCAAGGGAACGTATCGGGGATAAAAACCCTGACCCAAACCTTCTATCGTCGTGTCTTCATCATTTATTTTCCCAGAAGAAAAATGACTTCAGATACAAACGTTTTATACTTACAGGGTTGTGAAAGGGCGACTGCTGATGAAATGCCATTATTCCAAATAGGAGACAGTACGGGTTTGCTGAGCTGCAGGAAGTTTCCTCTGGACACTTACACAAATCTAGAGGTCTCCGTAGACAACGGTTTTATTCCTCAGATAGGTTTCGATTTCACACAGTAGGCGGTGTTTTAATAGTCAAAATGGACTGATCCAACCCTTCCCCTTCAGACCTCTGAAATCTGTCTCGCAGTTTTCCATTATCTAAGCTGGCATTACTGCACTAGTTTAATATCTGGCAATCATGGCAGTGAATGCTTGAGAATGTAGCCTACTGAATCAGTTCCAATCATCCACGATAACGAAATCCAGCTGCGTGAAGCTTTACGAGTCTAGCTGTTAGGCTGATCTGAGAGTTTGAAGGTAATACAGACAATAGTTTTGGATGGAAGCTGCTGATAGCCAATATTCACTATTTTCAGGTTTCACTGCAGGTTTTACAGATTGTTGAGTAGGCTAAAATCCTCCCGCACCATACTGGAATGATTTGTCAGACATCTGATATGAAAATGATATTAAAACATATGAGTAGCTGTGGTCAGGGAGAAACCTCAATCATATGGGTGGACCACACTGACTGGTTGATATCTGATGTTCAATAAAAGGCCAATATCGACAAACCAATATATCGGTCTAACAGGTTTTACAGCATTTACTGGCCAGGAGACCACAGGATGTCAGAGAGGGAAGTAGACTAACTGAGTTGAATTGGAGTTTTCCATGTATTGTGATCATCAACCTTACTGTGGACTTTGGATACAAACAAAACTATGTCAGTTATTGCACCTGTTAACCTTGCTAAAGAATTTGCTACTACAACTGTTGGATAATAATATATACACAATATGGATTACAATAGGTATACCAAATTACATGAATAACATACTATTCACGTTAGGTAATGCTTGTTGTGACTATGCCAGGATATGTTTAAGTAATACATGAAGAGTTAGGGTTTCAATTTAGACAATACATTGGAATTAAAAAAACCTGTATAAGAACATTACTTAACGCAGTTGTTTATTGTGCATTTAATATGAACTCATCTTTGTTAATGTCATTGTTCATGCTTAAGTCATGTTACTGAACACATTAGTTAACATTAACATGTATAACAACATTAATGCAGTTGTTCATGTGCATTTAACATTAATCTTTGTTAATGTTGGGTAACCCTTTAAATTACATGCCATTAATTACACAGTAATGACTGGAAATAACTAAGTATATCCAAGTAAAATAGATGTAATAACTAGTAATAGCATTACAATGACTGGTAATTACTGAGTAATATTCAAGTAAAAAAGACGCTTTTTACCAGTAATTGTATTGTAATGACTAGTGGTTATTTTTAGGCAATAATTGTATACAACACTGACAGACTGCTCATTGCCTATTATTGCCTAGTAATTACTGGTAATGGTAATATGTCATCTGGTAATTACTGAGTAATATACAGGCCAAAACAGGGCTTTTTACCCGTAGTTGTATTATAATGACATGTTATTATTAAGTAGTAAATTGTATGTGTACATGGTAACATCTTATAAATTTCACCCCAATTTCCTCCCCATGGCTTGTAAAATGTAGTGGCCGCTGTTTCCATGCTATAGCTGAGTAGTTTTCCAACAATATAATAACGTCTTTGTAGTTTCCACAACATTACCTTACCATGGCCTGTAAAATGTAGCGGCTGCTGTTTCCATGGAATAGTCGAATAGTTTCAGATGAAGACATGGTAACTACTAGGATATTTCACCATAATTACTTTACCATGGCCTGTAAAGTGTAGTGGGCACTGTTTCCACAATATAGCCGAGTAATTTCTGAATAATAGTAACATCTTTGCGATGGCATTGGCATTTGTCAGTGTTGTATACCATTATTGCCTAAAAATAACCACTAGTCATTACAATGGTAAAAAGCGTCTTTTTTACTTGAATATTACTCAGTAATTACCAGTCATTGTAATGCTATTACTAGTTATTGCATCTATTTTACTTGAATATGACTTAGTTATTTCCAGTCATTACTGCATAATTAACGGCCTGTAATTTAAAGGGTTACCCCTTTTTTAGGGTGGTGGGGGAATGAATCCTATCCCAGCATGCATTGAGACACCCTGGACAGGTCTCCAGTCCATCACAGGACTAACACAGATAGACAGACACTCACATTGAAACCTATGGACAATGTAGAGTCTCCAGTCCACTTGACTGTGGGAGGAAACCCAGGAGAACACAGATACATGCAAACTCTTCACAGAAAGGACTGGGAATCAAAGCAGCAAAGAAAAGATCATGCAAGTTTAGGAAAAGACAAAAGATGGAAGTCATTACATCAGACATTACAGTTTTTTACGATCGCTAGCAAGCGTTTTTCAATACTTATAATACTTTTTCTAAACTCTTCACACATCAACTCACCTACAACACACAGTTGGCAAAACAGTTAATTTTATGCTCAAAATCACATATTGTAAACTAAACACCAACACTAATTTTCAAAATGCAAGAATACTTTGTCAAAATACACTAACTCTACCAAAACACTGCAAACATGTCTCAAAATCAAATAATTCTTTCAAAACTCTAGCACAAGTTTTCTTCCAACAGGAACATTTAGTCAATCACAGCACAATGACATACAAAATACTAACAGCAGATGGTATTACAGAAAATGCATTACTTTACATGTGTCAGTTCTACCCTTATACAATAGACAGTATATTGATAATCAATTGTTTTTCGCACTGCAGTTACTTTTGAAGTCACTCTACATTTTTCTTTTGTTGAGTGTAGTAAATGTTTTGCAAACATTCTATATCAGAAGTGAATGACTCATCTTTACTTTATAGAATGTACAGTATATGAAAAAGGAATAAGTGACAGAATTGCTGCAGTAAAGGCTTTATTTCCTATAGGAAATTACTGCAAGAGATCAACAAAAATCTGCAGTATAGCTGCTGGTTACAGTGGTGTAAAAATAAAATATACAAACAGAAAAAGGCACAGAAGAAAAAAAAAGAAAAATACACAGTCCTTTTCTAATCTACCCGGTCTTCTGCATTTGGCCACATGTTCTCGTCCACATCACTCCTTATATTTTCTCTGGCTATGCACCATGGGAAGTATCTTTTGACGTGCCTTATCCACCCCTGGCAGTGTTCAGCTGTGATTGGTCTATTTGCATAACTTCAATCAGCTGTTTCTCACTAGCAATAAAAATGTACATGTTTCAATGTACAATGTGAACTGCTGTTCACTTCAACTTTAGCCTATAAGTTAGGTTTAGAACATGAGGTTATCTGTTCTGACATACAGTGTGAAAGCATTTGTAAATTTGGCAGTAAAAATCCATAGTTTTGGTCTTGGTTGAGCTTGTGTGTAAAAGAAATTCAAGAGTTTTTAAAATGTGTTCAGTGAATGCATTTTGTGTCAAAGGAACAAGAAATGTGTTAATGGTATGGCCCGCAACAGACCGATGTTGTGCTAACTGTGTTAAGAGTTATGAAAATGTGACTACAGAACTGATAAAAGGTTGCTAGCAATCGTAAAAAACTGTAAATTACTGACCAACCCAACGCCCCTCCCCACCCTACCAGCAAGTAAAATAAATATGGTGTTAAAGGACTTGGGAAGCAACAGCGTGATCAGTGACAAAACAGTCATGTGCCACTCAAGTAGGAAGTGACTAACTGGTTTTACTGGAGGATAAAGAGAGCAACCACATGACTGCAGATAAGACACAGTTATATCCTGACTCACAGGGTCAAGTGTGTGTCAAAGGTCAACCAAAAAAACATATAGGTCCAGATTCTATACATTCCCATGATGTATTTTTGGTTTTGCAAGCTACAGCTAGCTAGCTAAAATCAATTACAAAACACACTAAAAGAAAATTACTCCAATATAGAAAGTGCTGATGATGAACTGGATAGTGTTATTATGAAATGAAAAAGGGGAAACACAAGGAAACATCCTGCTAATGCTGGTATCTATACTTTTTTGTATAGATATGGTATTGTTTATTTAAGTATTTACTCTATTCTGATATGTATTCTATTTCTCCTTACTGTATCCTATTATAATTTACTTTACTGATGCAACAACCCAGTTTCACACAGGGATCATTTGTTTCATCTAATCTAATCTAATCTAATCTAATCTAATGAACATTAAATTAAACATAATCATGTTATTATGAAAATGCTAATCATGAAATGATATTTAATGAGTTTTATTTAACACTCATTTATATATATTTCTGTATTCAAATAATTTTTCATTTACAGTTTTTTACGATCGCTAGCAAGCGTTTTTCAATACTTATAATACTTTTTCTAAACTCTTCACACACCAACTCACCTACAACACACAGCTGGCAAAACAGTTAATTTTATGCTCAAAATCACATATTGTAAACTAAACACCAACACTAATTTTCAAAATGCAAGAATACTTTGTCAAAATACACTAACTCTACCAAAACACTGCAAACATGTCTCAAAATCAAATAATTCTTTCAAAACACTAGCACATGTTTTCTTCCAACAGGAACATTTAGTCAATCACAGCACAATGACATACAAAATACTAACAGCAGATGGTATTACAGAAAATGCATTACTTTACATGTGTCAGTTCTACCCTTATACAATAGACAGTATATTGATAGTCAATTGTTTTTCGCACTGCAGTTTCTTTTGAAGTCACTCTACATTTTTCTTTTGTTGAGTGTAGTACATTTTTTGCAAACATTCTATATCAGAAGTGGATGACTCATCTTTACTTTATAGAATGTACAGTATATGAAAAAGGAATAAGTGACAGAATTGCTGCAGTAAAGGCTTTATTTGCAATAGGAAATTACTGCACGAGATCAACAAAAATCTGTAATATAGCTGCTGGTTACAGTGGTGTAAAAATAAAATATACAAACAGAAAAAGGCACAGAAGAAAAAAAAAGAAAAATACACAGTCCTTTTCTAATCTACCCGGTCTTCTGCATTTGGCCACATGTTCTCGTCCACATCACTCCTTATATTTTCTCTGGCTATGCACTTTGGGAAGTATCTTTTGGCGTGCCTTATCCACCCCTGGCAGTGTTCAGCTGTGATTGGTCTATTTGCATAACTTCAATCAGCTGTTTCTCACTAGCAATAAAAAAAAAAATATAGGACATATATTTGTGTTTCAATGTACAATGTGAACTGCTGTTCACTTCAACTGTAGCCTATAAGTTAGGTTTAGAACATGAGGTTATCTGTTCTGACATACAGTGTGAAAGCATTTGTAAATTTGGCAGTAAAAATCCATAGTTTTGGTCTTGGTTGAGCTTGTGTGTAAAAGAAATTCAAGAGTTTTTAAAATGTGTTCAGTGAATGCATTTTGTGTCAAAGGAACAAGAAATGTGTTAATGGTATGGCCCGCAACAGACCGATGTTGTGCTAACTGTGTTAAGAGTTATGAAAATGTGACTACAGAACTGATAAAAGGTTGCTAGCAATCGTAAAAAACTGTAATAAAGGCTTGTTTATTTTATTTTAGCACAATAGGTCACTGGTAGACACTACTCAAAAAACAGAGGAGTGATGTATTTTGTTAGTGTTCAGCTATGGAGGAGAGATATAGTTTGATAATGTACAGCTATAGAGGAGTGATGTAGTTTGATAGTGTACAGCTATAGAGGAGTGATGTAGTTTGATAGTGTTCAGCTATAGAGGAGTGATGTAGTTTGATAGTGTTCAGCTATAGAGGAGTGATGTAGTTTGATAGTGTTCAGCTATAGAGGAGTGATATAGTTTGATAGTATACAGATACAGAGAAGTGATGTAGTTTGATAGTGTACAGCTATAGAGGAGTGATGTAGTTTGATAGTATACAGATACAGAGAAGTGATGTAGTTTGATAGAGTACAGCTATAGAGGAGTTAAGTGTCTGACAACTGACTAACTTAAGTTTAACTCCTTATATATTATAGTATAATGGTGATAGGAATAAAGTCTCCCTGCATAAAATATACAGTCAAACTCATGGAAAGTGTTATGGCAATCAACAGGGTAATGAGCCCCTCATTGGTGATGACGGTTACAATGTTTTTCCTTTAGACGGGTGGCATATGCAAGCAGCGCTGTAATACTTGAGTCCAGTCTTGGTCTGGAGTCCGGCCTCCAGACTACTTCTGTGATGTCTTGAACTTATCTCGGTCTCAGCCACTAATGCCATAATATGTGCCATTTTTAACTAGAAACACTGCATATATTACACTGTGCAGAATACGTACAGAACAGAGACTAAAGTGGACATCAAACATTACAGTTTTTTTTACGATCGCTAGCAAGCATTTTTCAATACTTATAATACTTTTTCTAAACTCTTCACACAACTCACCTACAACACGCAGTTGGCAAAACAGTTAATTTTATGCTCACAATCACATATTGTAAACTAAACACCAACACTAATTTTCAAAATGCAAGAATACTTTGTCAAAATACACTAACTCTACCAAAACACTGCAAACATGTCTCAAAATCAAATAATTCTTTCAAAACACTAGCACATGTTTTCTTCCAACAGGAACATTTAGTCAATCACAGCACAATGACATACAAAATACTAACAGCAGATGGTATTACAGAAAATGCATTACTTTACATGTGTCAGTTCTACCCTTATACAATAGACAGTATATTGATAGTCAATTGTTTTTCGCACTGCAGTTTCTTTTGAAGTCACTCTACATTTTTCTTTTGAGTGTAGTAAATGTACGCATTTTTTTTTTGGTTTTTTGCAAACATTCTATATCAAAAGTGAATGACTCATCTTTACTTTATAGAATGTACAGTATATGAAAAAGGAATAAGTGACAGAATTGCTGCAGTAAAGGCTTTATTTGCAATAGGAAATTACTGCAAGAGATCAACAAAAATCTGTAATATAGCTGCTGGTTACAGTTGTGTAAAAATAAAATATACAAACAGAAAAAGGCACAGAAGAAAAAAAAAGAAAAATACACAGTCCTACCCGGTCTTCTGCATTTGGCGTCTTTCCCTCTCTTTCTGCTGCTCTATATTGTTCTGTGTCCACATTGAACAAGATCAGTCCAAAGAGCTCCCCTTTTTACGTATATGGTCATGCAATTGAAAGAACCTCAACACCGTATGTCTTCAACTTAGATGGGAATCAGCTGTGATTGGTCTATTTGCATAACTTCAATCAGTTGTTTCTCAATAGCAATAAAAAAAATATAGGACATATATTTTTGTTTCAATATACAATGTGAACTGCTGTTCACTTCAACTGTAGCCTATAAGTTAGGTTTAGAACATGAGGTTATCTGTTCTGACATACAGTGTGAAAGCATTTGTAAATTTGGCAGTAAAAATCCATAGTTTTGGTCTTGGTTGAGCTTGTGTGTAAAAGAAATTCAAGAGTTTTTAAAATGTGTTCACTGAATGTTAACTAAGGTATTAATTTATACATTATTTAATAGTCATCTTTATAAACTATTAAATAATATATAAATTAATACCTTAGTCACATGAACACCATTAGTAAATTATTACCAGACACATTAGTTAACTGTTAATTAAGGGTTAGTTAATGCTTATTGAGTATTAACTAACCCTTAATTAATGTACCCTTATTGTAAAGTGTTACCTTTTCATTTTTGGGTGAACTATTCCTTTAAGCCATAACTGTTGCAGCAGTACCTTGGTACGGGTGGTGAATGGTATGAGGAAACTCAGGAGATCATACTGGCTGGCTAGGACTCTGTACACATTCCGAAGAGTCAGAACCTTGTACTTCACTGGCCGATACCAGTAACCAAGGGTGTCTGTGGCACAATGCCAGATCATCCCAAGAGTGCCTTCTTGGAGTTTGGTGCGGTCTACATTAAGCCGGAGTTCTGAGGAGGCAGACTGTGCTTCTGGTGGCAAGTGCTGAACAATAGTTGGACAGTTGCTGGCCCACTGGCGAATTTCAAATCCACTTAGGGCAAGAAGAGAGTGATCCAGTCCAAGAGGCCCTTAGCTTCTCGAGCAGTAGGCAGGCTCTGTAGACAATTGTCTACATAGAACAACTGCAGCACAGATTGCAGGATGTCTTCGTTCCCACCACATCGCCAGCAACGGTTGTTGCTAAGAATCCACTTCCTTTTTTCTCCGGAAGAAAGCTGGCGGAAGTCAGGACAGACGCTTATATGGTATATTTGATTTGCTTCCCCAAGGTTGAACAGTGGTAGGTCTAGTGACCTTCTGGGTTGCTGGTACAGCCATTGTGCTTAGGGGGTTACTTGCTCCATGCAATATAGTGGCAGTGAGATAGCTTCACTTAACTGGTCTCCTCTCCCTCAGATACTGATGTCTTTGTACTACTTTGCTGATATTTACTTGGGTTGCAACCATCTGACATTCCGCTTCAGCTTCCAGCCAGTGAACAAAGTCCACAAGGTTGTAAGGGGCTCCAGGATGGGTGGATCGAGTATACCGAGCATAATTGGCGACTTGCTCAGGGGGCAGCTTGCCCAAGAGTTGTTGAACGTGAGAAGCACAGGCCAACTCGGCATCTCCATCTCCACTGCCCAAGGACCAGTGCTCTGATTCGGATGGTGAATTCACTGAAGCCTCTTGTGTCTCCAGCACAAAGTGATGGAACGGCTTGAATGGCTGTGAGTGAGCACCAATTGATGGGGTTGCCCATAGCGCTATTGGAGGGCAGCCAGCGCATGGGTGTCAGGATATGGGCTATTTGCATAAGAGAGGGCAAGGCAGAACCAGAGCCTGCTGTTACAAATAAGGATGCATTGCAGCAGCTTGTGATGATAGATGAGGAGGTAGGACGCCAACCTGTGGCTGAGGGTAGAAAGCCATTATGGCTGGAGGCTGTGCTGGAACCACAGGGTTAGTCACACAGGGTGCTGTGCCAAAGGAGGGATGGGACACAGGTTGAGCTGGTGGTGGAAGGCTTTGTCCCTGTGAAGGCACAGGAGCATGCGGTGCTGGAGGCTGGGAGATAATATGGGAAGGGGCAGGAAACGTATGTGCCTGAGGCAAAGCATTCACATGGGCTGGAGGCATCCTACATCGGGATACATTCAAGGGAATAGGAGGCACATGCGAGGGAGGATTTGCATTGAAAGAAGCAGTAGGTTGAGATGCTGCATTCACTGTGGCTGGCAGCACATTGGACTGGAGTGCTGCGTTAAGGGTGCAAGGCAATACCATTTGCTGGGTGGGGCGCTGAGGTGCTATATTGAAGGTAGCTGAGTACACCGGGGGCTGAGTGGTTATTGAACCTGGTGGGGGCCCAGTTAAATGGATTGTCTGACCTCCATAGGCAAGAGCAGACGGTGTGGGATTTTTGACAGGAAAATGGGCCACTCCTGTATGTGTGTCTGTGATGTAGGTAGGCTGAGGCTGTGCAACAGGCTGGACTGATGGCTGATGCAAACTAAAACCTTGGGTTATGGTGTTGGGCTGTGTTGGCTGAGGAGACTGATGAGTGGAGAGATCCACAGGTTGACCTGCTGAGGACTGCACAGGGAGATTAGCTTGGGGCTCGTAAGAGTGAAAAGCAGGATCAGGCTGGGGAGGCTGGCTTATATGACCTTGTGGTTGGGGCTGAGGAGAAGGCAGCATAGACCCAGGTGGTGGAGGAAGTGAGGACACACGGCTGGGAGGAGGTGGAGGACATTTTGTGGCTGAATAGCCTGAGACTCATGCTGACTCAAGCATGCACACAGTTCCTTCACCAAACACTGCCCAACTTGACAGGAAAGGTCAAGCTCGGAGGGAGGATGGGTATGGGCTGAGGACTGAGCAGACGTAGAGAAGTTAGAGGTGGAGGCTCTGTCACCCAGCCGGTCTCCTAAAACCTGCATAGAATGTCAGAGTTGGATCATCATTCATCTTAGTTCATGAATGTCACTTTTCATTGAAGCAAGATCATTTGAATTGTAATGGGGAGCTATCTGATTGTTATCTGTTTGATGAGAATGAGTAGTTGCTGTTGCCACTGATGCTCTTTGACTATTTGGGTCTGAATGAGGTGGTTGATTGGAGACTAAAGGTCCATAATTGTAACCAGCATATTCGGTTCTATAGTCTGACAAATGTGAGGGGGGTTTGAGGCTGCCTGCTGGATTTCCTTTGTCTTCCATCCATTGCATTTATCATTCCGACTTGAGGGACC
This sequence comes from Centroberyx gerrardi, assembly GCF_048128805.1. NCBI lineage: Eukaryota > Metazoa > Chordata > Actinopteri > Beryciformes > Berycidae > Centroberyx > Centroberyx gerrardi. The sequence goes on from NC_136002.1 coordinate 4,745,240, forward strand.
ATGTAAAATATTGGGGGACTGACTTAGTTTGTACTGATTTCCAGGAGGATAAACACAGTGGGTGTGTGGTCAGGCACAATGAGCACAAAGGATTGGGTCCAGTTCACAGTTTATTGCATGGTTTTACAGATCCAGAATTACTGCTGAGTTGAAATGGTGATAGTGGTGACTCTCGACTGGTTGTAAACCAGTTCTAAATAAAGAAAAATAGAAAACATAAACATGCCAAAGATGAATTGTCAATGATCAGAATTACCACCAAACAAATATGCATGAAAGGAAGTAACCAAACAAAGAATAATCTTACAATTATAAAGAAACAGCCATTCAATTATAATTGCGGTCGCGGGAGTTATATAACAAAGGGGAATAAAGTGAATAAAAGTGGGAATAAAGAAAGAAACTTAAATTATCCACACAATCAAACAGAAAGTCTCACCAAACAAAAACTCCAGTGTACTGCTACTGACAAAAGGATGAGACCAGCAGATCGCCATCTCTTTTAAGGAGGCGTCAATCTGGCAGGGTGCGTGGTGGACTTCTCCGCTCCATGCATTGTTGTGAAGAGCGACGCTGAAGGGGTTAACCCCTTCAGCGTCGCTCTTCACAACAATTACAGTGGGTTTGGAAACTTGAATCCTTTTGAAATTAACTACCATGTCCTTAGTTTTGACAATATTCAACTCAAAGTAGAATTCATCACACCATGACACATTGTCACATAATATTTTAATTTCACAAAACAGTCACAATATATAAATCATTTTGGAATTAAGAAGCAGTGCATTGCTCAACAGCACATTGATTACTCTCAAATCCAAATTTACAAGTGGTGTGGGCAATAACAGCAGCTCCTACTACATGAAGAACAACTGTTTTCAGGGGATCACTAGCATATACTATCATGAAGATGGGAATTACTATTTGCAAGATCAATAAACAGGAATGTTCATAGCAAAGTAAAGTATCCAAAGTAATATCTAAAGTAATTAATTACTATGACTTCATTTATACATGGAAAAAGCAGTGGTTTTGTGGTGGTAGTGAAGGAAACAGCGACCTCTGTAAGGCATCATTAATACAAGACGCAGGTCCTGGATCTCTAGTGAACTACAGCAAGACAGAGGTCAAGCTGAGGTCCCCGTCAATCTCCAGGATGTCAACCTGTTGGAGGGGGGTGTGGCGGTGTTTGTAGTCGTGTGTCTGATTCCCATTGACCACAATCCTGAACATGTGAGCCTCACAGCAAATGGTCAGCTGAAACGAAAAAGGAAGTCTTACAGTCACCCACTTTGACGAGACTCCATGCAGGTTACTGTGAGACTAACTTGCATATTTATTGTACAATTGATCAGTACACTGGTGATGTATGATATCTGATAGAGACATGCCATTTGGCAATGATATTGTTGGTGATATTGGTGGTGGCTTATGACCCTGATGGGCCAGATGGTGGCGTTGTAAACAAATGAAAACAGTCAATACACATAAGAGGCCATAACTCCCACAAAGTAAGTCCGATTTACACCAAACTTGGTATATATACTGTACATATGCAGCCAGATGTGCTCTACAACATTGCCCCTGTGACCACCCCTGTTCACCATATTGAATTTTCTGCAATTTTGACTTTTTGGAAATACACATTTTTGACACCTCCTCCTTCACCGCTGGTCCAATTGGCAATTTGCAGAAACCATCTTTGGAAATCTCCTCACAACGCAATCTAGGTGAATCTAGACCTGAATATCGGCACAAAATATTGGCTATTGGCAACTTAAATTCCAAAATACCTTTGTCAGTATTGGCCTTCAAAATAACCCATCAAATCAGTATGTTAGTAATGTATTTGTATTTGTACCGTGAATGGCTGTCCCCGGTGGAAGGGCATTCCTCCAGAGCGCTCCTCACTCCCCCACTGCTCCCTCAGCTTTGTGTTTCGCACCACCGTGTTCTCAGAGAAACGTGGGTTGTAATGCAGAGCGATGCCAGAGTGAAAGCTTAAATTCACATGGAACCTGAGAGTAAAAACAGAGGAAAAGTGAGAGTAGAACATGACATTGGGCCTCAGGAATGAATGTTGTCTTATGTTTCTCTTAAATGTGTTCTTTCGAAACACAGTAAGTACAAAAATCCACAGTCAGATTCAGGAAATGTGCGCGGGCCTCCAATTCTGTTCTTGCACACAAAAGTCTATTGCTGAATCATACATCATCTTAAAGAGTAACTAAACCCCACCCAAATCTGTGGTGTAGCCTGACATCTAATGGTGAAAAGCAGGGTACTGAACTGGTCATCTGCTATTGGCTGGTCTTTGTGCCAGGTGATGTCACCTTTATTTGGGATTTAGGTACTTTTTTAAATTGGAAGCACGTGCCCGACAATCTGCAAGTGGCATAAATAAACGCCCCAGTAAGCCCATATAAGGTCAGCAGAATTCAGTACTGTATTAACACCAAACCTAGACATTGCATTTGTCAGGTAGACAGAGAAAAATAGACAAATAAACTTACAGAGCTCCAAACAACATACTGTTGGATCAAGTATGAGGAGCTGCGATGGTAAGATGCAATACAAACTGTAGATCCTTAGAGTGGATTCCCTTATGTTTTTAGGAGAGGAGTATTTTTGATAACATAATGGTTGAAGAAAACAAAAACAAATGTATTCACGAAATCATTATTTCAGTCTGCAAATGTCTTTGGCTCCACATTACACACGGTTTTATGTGTTTCATGATGTACTGTCACTTTCTATAGGCTATGAAACAGGTGCATCGGCAAATTTTTACAAGATGTGCATAAGTATACTGCATGCAAAGTAAAATGTAACAAGGAAATCAATTCATAATTAATCCAGACCTTGTGGCATTGGGACTAATCATCCCCTGGATAGTGATGGTCCTGCCGGGGTGAAGTCCACCACTGATTACACCCTTGTAGGGAATAACCTGTATACAAATATTAGAGGAAAGAAATAACAATTATCTAGAAACTAAGAGAGCAGTGCCATAACACATTCTAAATTCTTCCTTGCAGTGATCTGGGATCTAACATTAGTGTAAAGATAAAAACCATGTCCAGACGACATAGCTATTACCTCTTAATTCATTTGTGATAATTTTTTTAGGAGGAAGGAGGCTACAGCTTGCATGATGAATGCCAGCTAAAGGAATTTCGGCTGATTCTCGCAGATTGGAGTTTTAGTTCTACAAACATTCCTCGACGGCAGTGCTGCTCTGGAGGCATAAATAATCATTGGTTAAACCTCAGTGGGCGGAGCCAAAGAACCAGAGTTTTTATGGTGCACTTAGCTAACTGGCAAACTTGAACGTAAAAGAAGGAACTGTGATCAAAATATTTAAAACAATGGAAGTGGCAATGACTTCCTGAGTTCATTCATGACCATGGCATTCATGATGTCGGAAGGTCAGCAGCTAGCTATCTAGCTTACCTAGCTACAGGCTAGTATGGTTAGTTTGAACTTGGTAGGTCCGCTAGGCTAACTAGCTAACCTAGATCAGTTGCATTTTTTCAGTTAGTAGCAAGAGCACTAGGCTTAAATATTATTAGCTACCATCTCCCTTACCTCTTGTCTTTTCACTGGGTTTTCAAATGTTACTGTTCAAAAACTGTGGTTCTTTGGCTCCGCCCATTGAGGTTTAACTCAGCCAATGAGATTATTTCTGCCTCCAGAGCAGCTCTGCCTCCGAGAAATGTTTGTCTAAATACAAGCACAGATTCTGTGCAGACCCACGGCGCACCCTCTAGAGGCCATCTGATAAAGTGCAGGCTCCGTGCAAACCGTCCGCGAGTGAGTGACTGACTGACTGACTAACCTGACTTTGCCACTTTCTGCCCCAGGTAGGCTACTCACAGGCATTGCTGGTGGAAATCCTGGATAAGGAAACCCTGGCTGCGGGGGAAAGGCTTGCTGCGGAAGAAACCCAGGCTGAGGAGGAAATGAACATTGTGGAGGGAACTAAATATGAAAAGAAATCTCTTACATTAGTCTCATCTTCAATGTATTTCTCAACCAATCTATCTACTGTCGTCTCAGCACAAAAATTAAAAAAAAAATTCTTGCCAGGTGAAAAAAAGATACAAAATCACCTACATGGTGATTTAATCATTAGACATGGGCTTATTTAAAAACAAAAAAAAATCATGTGAGAAAATAATTATTCATCATATTTAATATAATAATAACATAATTATTTAACTCAGTTGGCATACATAGTTAATTCTAGGGTCCACTTGCTTTAAATTAGAACTTCGCATATATCAAATATATTTGGTGCCATGCTATGTTTTTTTTTTACATTCAGGCTACATCCTTACCATAAAGCTGCTCTGGAAAGCAATGGAGAAAACCTCTACTTTCCCTGCCACTGAGATTGTATCCACCATGTTAAATGGGATACGATGTCTGTAGTCCATCAAGTGGCAGCCATTGACAGTCAACTGTGGAGAGGAAACAAAATTTGTCAAATAAAGTGGGCTTGGACTCAATTTCAACACAATTTGCAGTTTAGGGGGAGAAATAAAACCTACTTGGTAGGCGTCATGCCGGACTGTGATCATGAGGCTGAAGCTGGAGCCAGCGGTGAATGGGGAGTTCTGCTTCCTCTCTTCAGACCCCCAGCTGCCGTACTGGAAGGTATTGGTAACCACATAACCAGGGTGACTGTCATACCGCGGGTTAATATGGAGAGCAATGTCTGCATTGGCCTTGGACCCACACTGTAAATTAACATGGAACCTAGAGAGAGAGAGAGGGAGAGAGAGAGATCACCCTATACTTTATTAATTGACTGGAACAGCTGAGTTGAATTGTTATTCATTTCATTTTATTATACAGGAAAGATTTAAAATTAACATTACAGGTGTTAAAAACAGGTTACAGTTAGATTGGCCTGACTCAGTTAAAAAACTGTTTTACAGCAGGTTCCTGTTCTGGGGGGAAGATAAAGGGGAAAATGTAGGGTAGGTGGCTTGACAAGGGTAGACGTTAGACATGAGACACAGCGAAGGCATAGGATGGGGCTTAATTATGAAGTATGTATGTGTGTATGTATGTATATATGTGCGTGTGTGAATGTATGTGCACGTGTATACAAATGTATGTATGTATGTATATATGTATGTATGTAAATTATGTATGTGTTTAATGTGTATTGCAATGGAGTCAGTGGTTGCAGATCTGTCCTGTCAGATGAAGTTTGTATGCATGTTTAAAATGAGAGATGGAGGTTATTGCTCTGATGTGGTGTGGGATTTCATTCCAGGTCTTAGGGTATGTATGGGAAAATCTTTGGCCGTAGTTGTTTTGTAAGATGGTATAGGATTAAGTGCATGTGAGATTGATCTTGTGATGTGTTCCTGTCTTGTTATGGTGTGTCGTGGAAGTAGGGCAGTAAGTGTTGGAGGGGAGTGATTGTTTTGGATATGGAAGTAGGTTTTGATAGCCAGATTGGTTGTGTAGTGCTGGAAGGTGAGAGCGTTAGAATGTGAAAGCGCAGTGCAGTGGTGAGTCCAGGGAGGCAGGTTTCCATGTATCTTATAGGCTCTATTGTACTGTCTTGCTATAGGTTGAATGATTTCCTTTGTAGTGAGGGACCAGATTGGGAGACAGTAAGATATTGTTGAGAGAATGATAGGCCTATTGAATGTTTCTTTATTATAATATCACTGATGTTTGCTAAACTACTACCAGACATCTGTTAATCTTTGTAAATTGATATTGTCATGCCAATGAAGCAGATTTGAATTGAACTAAGACGAAAAGTCAGAGAGAAAGTGAAAGAGGGAACACAAAGAGAGAGACAGACCACTTCCTGTCAGATTGCTGGAAACAATGAGCGTGGGAAGTATGAACTGAAGTCTTTGGTATTATTGCTCAAGCCAACAGTGCTAGTGTTGTCGTAATGCTTTCATGTTATTCAAGTGAAGCAAGCCCTAAGACGGGGTTCCTTGGTCATCTTCATGAGCCATTGACCCCCATTTGATCAGGATCTACAGTGTGAAAAATTTTGTACACCTCTTTAGTTTTTGCACGTGTTGGACTAAAAAAATATATATATTTTTTTTAATTTAATTATTAGAATTTTTTTGTCCAAAACCTATAAAATTTTTCTATTACACTAATTTGAAAATTCTATATATTTTTTCACAACACTGTATAAGGGAAGATTTTAATTGTTGATTTAGTATTGAATTGTAGAACTGTCTACACTGTACATGGGGAGATAATAGTGGTGAGAGTGAAACCTTGGATTACAATAATCATTCATATAGGCTACATTCTCTAATTGGAATAATTTGTAGTGATTTAAATTAGGCCTACAGTGAAATTAAACTATTCCTCATGTTGCTGGAAACCCCCTGAAGCCCCTTCAAGGCCCCCTGCTGGCGCCTGGACCCCACTTTGAGAAGCTTTTCCCCAAAAAGTGAAATGATGCCTGACCTGTCCGCTCCAGGCAGGACTCGTCCAGTAACGGTGATGCTCTTCCCATCTTGCAGACCGCCGTGGATAGACCCAGTGAACGGGATTTGCTAGAAAGGACAGCAGTTTTTCAGGTAATGAGCTTTTTTCAAACTAAACAGTAGAGTCGAGCACACCCTTAGTCAACCCGGATAATTTGCGCCGAACTTCATACAAAAATCTGTCAATTGAATGCCTCCTTCATTAGCCTATCTACAAATGTACCCGACAGAACATGATGTAAGGCGTTTTATGAAGCGGCGTTGTAGACTGGTAAATGTGGCCTAAAAACGATATACCAAGCAGCACTTTATTTCAATAAAATCACTATCACCCTACAATTTTGGTGCACGAAGATTGTGGCAATAACAGGGGAACCAATACTAAAAGTTGAAAATGTATTGAAATAACTGCTCCTTGGTGTATTGGATGCATGCCGAATAGAAGAATGGATCTTTATGATTCGTCAAAGATCTTAAATAATTGTTCTACGAGGTTATACCTTTGCCGATAAGCAAGGCAGCAGTAAATTGTCCGATTTTTTCAATGGAGTTTGGCTACTCTTTCTCTCCCGCTACACTCGACAGAACGGAACTTAATTTTATCTCTGAAACGTCCTTAATTTCTCATTACATAAACATTAGTTAACCATTAAAAATAACAAAGCTTTAACATTTCTGGTTGGTGGTTCGTGGAGAAATTAAGGGATTTTTCATTTGTGCATGGTTTACAGGGTCATTAATGAGTTATTAATGGAAATCTGAATTTTACATTAAATTAGAAAGTACGCAGTCAAATCTTATGGGGTGTTTAAGGTGGTTTTGATGGGGTCTCCTCCATTAATAACTCCCATGATTCATTTTAAGGGGATTTTGCATGAATTAAGAGGTGAGTTAATGTAGGCTAAATGTAAGGTTATTTTAAGGTAGTCTATTAGTTCATAGAGAACCCTGACCTTCTATCGTCGTGTCTTCATCCTTTATTTTCTCAGAGGAAAAAATGACTTCAGATAGCCTACAAAACTTTAAAAATACTTACAGGGTTGTGAAACTGCTGATGAAATGCCATTATTCCAAATAGCAGACAGTAGGGTTTGCTGAGCTGCAGGAAGTTTCCTCTGGATGTTCAAATTTAGAGGTTTCTGCAGATAGGCTAACCGTTTTATAGGTTTCGATTTCCCACAGTAGCCTATGCAGTATTTGAATAGTCAAAAATGGACTGATCCAACCCTTCCCCATCAGACCTCTGAAATCTGTCTTGCAGTTTTCCATTATCTAAGTTGGCATTATTGCACTAGTTAGTGGGCTTGCTGCAAGCAAGCACAAAAATAAACTAAACTTAAAAATAAAATAAATGTATTTATTTTTCTCCCCAGACACTATCTTCTTCATACTTTCATGTAGAAACTTCATTCACACTTATCTCATAGTGGAATGAGAGGCTTGTATACAACTTTTTCATATTCTATACTTTTTAAGATATTTAAGTTTTTATCTAATAAGCCCTTTTCACGCTGTCATGTAGATAGATAGATAGATACTTTATTGTCCTACAAGAGGAAATTTGGTGATGTAGCTTCCATATTGAGAAACCGGTGCATTACAACTTCCTGTGGCAAATTTATTTTTGCAAAGAAAGAAGTAACTATAGGCAATAAACTTGTAGCCTTTCTCTAGTTTAGATCTAGGAGTCACCAAAACGTAGCAAACAGGAAGTAACGTTTTCCGGTTGAAAGATATGTTTGCTCATAAAACCTCCTTGCGTTCAACGCACTACCGTTTCCTTCCGTTACATCCTGTTTGCTACCTTTTGCTACGATGGGGCAATTGAACGTGCCCCAGAGCTGGCAACAGAAAGTTGTAATGCACCTGTTTCTCAATGCAGAATCTGTTAGCATGACGATGTGAAAAGGGCCTATTAATTCCACATACACAATCATGACAGAATGTTCACAGCAGGTGATAATAATAATAACTAGGATGCTGTCGGGGCCGACAGCAAGGGTATATCCCCAAAATTCCCCAATCCCCCCAAAGGCCCCATTAAGTCAAATGTAATAAAAAGCCATTCACACAATAAGACTCCAGGGTTAATCTTCCCAATTGGTTGTATGTCCCAACTATTTTTATTTTGCGAAATAATAAAATTTTTCCTTCTGGGCTAATCTAAAGTTAATCATATTATTATTATTATTCCTAAACACTCCAAAATGAATGGATATAATCCTCTAGGGATTGTCTCCCCAATAATAAAGGGTATGTACCTTAACTATTTTTTTTAACACTCAATAATAAATTTAATTAATTAAATATAGGTGCTAGCGGGGTTCATGCCAGTACAGCAGCCAGAGCTGAAACGTGGAAGTTTGCATTAAGATTACTGTCAGTTTTGTCATATTAGGCTGTTGAGCCATCAGGCCCCAAGCTATCAAGTTCTGATACTGAAGAATGTAATAGCAAGTTAAAAGGTGTCAATATCCAACTTCGTATTGGCTTTACTGTGTTTAGCTGTACACTCAAAACGCTGCTGTTCAGTTCTGGTCAGATCTGTATGAAAATTGGTGTGCATGTTCCACATAAAGGTTGGAACATGATTGTGAAGTTTCATAGCGATTGGTGAAATTCTGTTTGAGTTATAAGCCAAAATGTCATAGGCCACGCCCACTTTCACTAATGACGACCAAACTTCAGATTTTGACTAGGACATGGTCCTGCAATTTCACCAATTGGATTAGGAGATACAGTTTTCTGGCCTTTGTGGCGCCACCTATTGGTCAATATTTGAATGGCTTTGCACACATGTTCATTCATTATATGTGAACACGTCCAAGTTTCATGATGATTGGACCATCTATCACAAAGTTATAACAATGTAGCTTATAGGCCACGCCTCCATCACAACTTTAAGAGTTAATATCTTCAAAATTGCAGTAGATATCAACAATCTATCAACCAAATTTAAAGAGCGTAGGACCATAGATGCTACTGACCGATTTTTTCAAATAATTCAATTCATTCATTATTTTTTTAATTTCAGCACTTTAAACTTTTTATTTTTGACCTTTAATTATAGCGCCACCATCAGGCCAATGGGGGATATTTCTTGTGGGTCTAATTGAAACCATACTAGACCATGGTGCAAAGTTTCATGGCTGTAGCATTTACCATCTCACAGGAAATTGAGCCCAAAGAGAAAAACAATAATAATTTTTAAAAAGTACCAGTACAAAAAAATAATTAATTAATTTATTAATAATAATCACAGAAAGTGCAAACTTCATACAAATCTCCATAATTGCCTGAACAATTCTCTTGACAAATTTCAATACAATATAATGCACCATTGGTGAGATATGGGTCCAAATAGCATGGAAATTAATTTAATCAGTTAATTAATTATAGTTATAATAATCATAAACACATCAAAATCAACAGAGTTCTTCCTCTAGGGGTCATCAATGTCCATACCAAATTTGAAAAGATTTGTATAAAAACTGTTTAAGTTATCGCGTTCACACGAAGGATCTGTGGTGGACGCGGCGGGTGGGGTGAATCCATAATATCCCTGAAACTCATTACGGGGATATAATAATAAACTTTATTTATATAGCACCTTTCTTAACAAGGTTACAAGGTGCTTTACAATAAAATAATTAGAAAAAATAAAATAAAAACAGTAAAACATTGGATACAGAAAAGGAATAAAACAAAGCAGTACAAGTGTAATCAAAGGAAGGAACTAAACCATACATATACAGAAACCAGAGAAGCCATACACAACATGATATTAAAAGACATCTTGTTTAAAATAATTAAAAGAATGTACTAAGTGAAACAGAAGAAATAGAATACATTAAGATGTTAAAAAGGCCTTTTTATAAAAATATGTTTTTAAAAGAGATTTAAAAGAAGAAGCTGTATTGGCTAACCTAAGACCCTCAGGCAGGCTATTCCAAAGCCTCGGTGCTCTGATAGTAAAAGCTCGATCAACCTGGACCTCGGTACCACCAGTAAGGCTGCCTCTGAGGATCTCAGGTTACGCCGTGGCACATATGGGGTTAGGAGCTCAGAAATGTAGCTGGGAGCCAGACCGTGTAGGGCCTTAAAGGTTATCAATAAAATCTTAAAATCAATTCTAAAACTGACAGGAAGCCAATGAAGGGCAGCTAAAATCGGTGTGATTTGGTTGCAACAAAGGCATTTACAACTCTTTTTAGATCAGCATGGGAAATAAATTACCTTATTTTCGATATGTTTCTCAGCTGAAAAAAACATGATTGGACAATCCTTGTAATTTGATCCTTAAAACACAGGTCAGAATCAAATAACACACCCAGGTTCTTAGCCACCGGTTTCACATTGGCTGATAGGGTTCCAAGTTTGTCCTTTAAAAGGCCTATCTGATTTGGAGGGCTAAATAGGACAATCTCTGATTTGTCTGCATTCAACTGGAGAAGGTTTTGGGACATCCAGCATTGAATGTCAGTTAGGCAGGCCGAAGGTAAGCTAGACTGCTAAAATTTGAAGATTTGAGTGGGAGATACAGCTGGGTATCGTCAGCATAACAGTGGAAGATATTATGATTACGAATTACCTGACCCAAGGGGAGCATATAAATTGAAAATAGCAAGGGGCATAGGGGACCGTTTCCCATCGCAACAGAGAGAGTTCTATTAGAAAGATAGGAACGCAGTAATTCAAGAGTTGTGCCACTGAGACCAACCCATTTTTTGAGGCGATGCAACAAAATAGTATGGTATAATAGTATGGAATGCTGCGCTTAAATCTAAATGGACCAGAATTGACCACCAGCATCGGCAGTCAGGAGTAAGTCATTTAAAACTTTGATGAGGACAGTTTCAGTACTGTGGAGGGCTCTGAAACCAGACTGAAATTTCTCAAAAATAGAGTTGTTATTCATGAAGGCTATTAATTGTGAAGCCACCACCTTTTCTAAAACCTTGGACAAAAAGGTTAGTTTGGAAATGGACCTATAATTAGTGACAAGGATGGGATCAAGGCCTGGTTTCTTTAGTAGGGGCTGGACCAAGGCATGTTTGAAAGAAGAAGGGAAAGAGCCGGTGGCTATAGAGCTATTTATGATTGACAGGATGACTGGACCAACTATTCCGAGTACCTCCTTTAGAAAAGAAGTGGGGATGGTATCTAACTGACAGGAGGAGGATTTCATTTGGGAGATGGTTGTCTGCAGCCCTGATAAAGTAATGGGTTCGAATTGAGTAAAGGAGGCTGAAATATTGGGGAGAATGGAGAGGTCGTGGATGGCTGGAGCAATTTGATGCCTAATATTTTCTACCTTATTGACAAAAAAGTTCAAAAACTCGCACTCACACCATTCAGGGATGGATTCAGTGTTGAGAGAGGGTTGAGGGCTGACAACAGAATTAATCACTGAAAACAGAATTCTTGAGTTGTGGTTGTTATTGGCAATAAGATGAGAAAAATAGGCAGATCTTTCAGCTTTAACAGCTCTCTGGTATTCTGCCATAGAGTCTTTGAGTAGGTTAAGGGAATGTTGGGATCTCTTTGCTTTCCACTGGCGTTTGGCTTTCCCACACTGTCTCTTAATGGAATGTGTATGACCATTCAGCCACGGAAGGGCCTTACGATTGGACACTTTATTTTTAAAGGGGGCAATAGAGTCAAGGATGGCATGGCACTTAGTATTAAAAATATCAACCAAGTCATCAGTGGAAATGCTTTGTGACTGCTCAATGAAGCTAGGATGAAATGCGGAGGAAAAGGCTTCAGAAAATGTACTGGCAGATTCAGAATTGAAAATACAAGATCTAACAGGAACATCAGACTTGGGAGTGGGAAGGGGAAGCAAGGCATTAAAGACTACAGCTTTATGGTCGGACACACAAATATCAATTGTTTCAATATTTCTGAGAGCTACATCCGCCGAAAGTATTAAGTCAAGAGTATGACCTTTACTGTGACTGATGTCATCAGCTGCCACAGGCTCAGCTGTGGAGCCACATACACACACATACATCTTTCTCGCTCTCTCTCTGTCCAACGTTACAGCTCCACTACCAGTGGCGCGTGGCGTTGCCATAGCCAGTTCTCCTTATAGGCTGAATAGGCAAATGCCTAGGGCCTCAAGCATCCTTTAATGTATTTTTTCTACTTTAGAAAAAAAAGGGTCTTACCATTCTTATTGGATACATTACATGCCAATGATCATAAAACCAATCAAAAGCACTGATTCGGGGAAGGCCCACCCCTAGCAAATGATGGATCTTACTGGCTGAGGCCCTTTGAAAGTCTTCATTTTAAGTTCATGTCCACACAAGTGGAGAGAGCCACATTCACCTTTGTATTTGTTACATTTTATTTTGATATTCATGTGCTGTATCTTATAACAGACCAAATATATAATGCTTTAAACACTATATTTTTATTCAGTCTTTATGGCTTGATGGTGGGTAGGATGTGTCTTAAAAGGGGGTCTCCACAGAAAATTTTGCCTAGGTTCTCCAGCAGTTTAGAGCCGGCCCTGCGCGTTGCCATCAGCGTTGCACCAATGTGGTGTTCTCCCTGCTCCACAGAGCGCGTGGCGTTGTTTTGACTTTTGAGTGGATACACCAGAAAACAATCAATATCAACTTTACTTCAATGATGGAGAACGCATGTGTCAGCCATCGAGAATTATATATATATATCCTTTATTTAACCAGGTAAAAGTCTCATTGAGATTAAAATCTCTTTTTCAAGAGTGACCTGGCCAAGAGAGCAGCATAAACGTTGTTACAACAATAGACACAAACAATACAAAAAGACAAATACAACTGTCACACACTACAAACGAGAGAACACAGTATCCAGTTAATAATTGAACCTTGCCGATTTTTTTAGCTTGGACGCAGCCATCGGACGCAGCGCAACACAGACGCAACGCGAGCAGTGGAGCATCTTTCAGTGCTGGTAAAAGAATAATTCCTTTGATGGCTGATAGCCAATGGCAATGCCTGAAACCCGATGGCTGTAGTAGAGCAGGGCCGTAACTGACCACCTGTCTAACTGACTGAGCTGTCTAACTAACCCCAGAACTACACAGCATGCGTTCTGTTTGTGTATCCGTATTTGTTGCGGCCCAGTTGCAGCACGGCAGTTTAAGCTGCTACACCAGCTCCATTATTGTTCCGTCCGCGGTCTGCCCGATCTGTTGCACGTACTAGGGTTTTACCTATGGGTAAGTGAACACAGTTATCTAGTTTTGCTTATTGTACTATAAACAACTCAAGTTGTAACGTGAGGAACATTAATGTATCATCTAGGAATACTTATGTCATTTTTTTAAGAGTGTAGGTGTAGGTTGCCAAATAGAAGGCTTCTCAGCGGCTATCTGTGCATAACCTCATCTCCAACATTTATTTAAGTGACACTGGTTCATGTATCCTCTATTTTGTTAACTGGCATTGTGATAAATAACTACAATAAGCCAAATATTGGCATTTCTATACATTTATATGGCTAAAATACATAACAGATGGATGCGTAGTCCGTCAAAAATAGAAGTCTTGCGTATCTCTAGAGTTGCGGCTCCGGTCCGGCTCCGTCAGCAGATCCATCAACGTGCAGCATACACGGCCAGTGCAGCAGGTTGCATTGAACTTAATGGCTGCACGTGATGGCCGCATCTACAGCCACACATTGAATGTTGGTAAACACTCCTTCTACACTCCACCCACCTTTTGGTTAATTTACTTTGTTTCATTTAGTCTATTTCATTTTGCACTTTTACAGTGACAATGCACATACACACAAGTAAACAAATAAATGACTCGACACATGGCTTTTTGTTTCATATAGCATACTCACAACTTTATTAGCAAATAGACATTACATGTTTTGTGTCATGTTATGATTTGTAGCGTGCACATTTTAGTTAACATTGTATGGGTTACATTGCTGCTTTGTTTCAGTTTGTTTCATTGTTCTAATTATTATTTCTTTTGAGTTACCGGTGCTGTGGAGTGGTGTCGGGTCTATGGCTGAGTAAAAGATGCGTTAACTGCAGCTGTGCGCCAGATGTTAGTGGGTGTTAGTGGGTTTTTTGTCCAGTGTGAAAGGGGCTTAAGAAGCCGGAAGCCGGGGCCTGGGCAGTACCCTGCAGCGGGTCTGGCAGGGGGCAGGAGGAGCGAACGCCCCAGGGCCCACGCTCACCAGGGGCCCAATAAGGGGGCACCTTAATTAGGTCTACTGTTCTTGTTAGGGCTGAACGATGTGTCGTATTTTTATCGTTATCGCGATATGAATTTAACAATTTGAATTAAACACATCGCAAAGGGCTGTAATAACTGGAGCCTTTTATGCAGGCTATAGTCGCCCACAAGTCTACAGTGACGCGAGTTGCGTGTGCCTGCGCGGGTAACATAGGACATGCAGAGAGGCAGAGAGCGATAGAGCTTGCACCAGTCAGCAAACGGTAGCCTACAAAAATGAGTGAAAACACAAACGAAGACGAGAATGCAAGTGGAGCAGCGTCCGACGATTTAAACCGCGCAGAGAACCTGCTGGACCCTCTGCAACAAAACAAAACAAGAAGCCTATAACAGAAGAGGCTAAAACAGCTAAGAGGGAGAGGGAGGGCACTTCAAGACGATCGATCTCCGACGATCGGAGCTCCAGGTAGCCCTGCAGATCGATCGTCTTGAAGTTCCCGTTCCCCGGCCCCCCGCAACACGACAGACCGGAGACTCCGGTCACCAAACCCCAGGATCCCCATGGAACTATCGGCGCGGAGCACTAGTTCTATAAGAGGCTAAACGAGCTACGAAGGAGAATGACAAAGCACGGCATCAGACTGACCAGAGTTAACCGAGGCCGGGCGTTCACTCGCCGGAGAGCTAGACGGGAGCTGAAGGGGTTTAAGACCGACACAGAGCTGGCTTTCTTTCTCCTACACATGTAAGTGAAATACCAATAAGGGTCTCAAATTGTGTTACCGAAGCCTTTAACTATTTTTTAGGACCCGTGTAGTTTATACCTGTGGTTGTGTAATGGCATAACGTTAGTTTATTTGTGTAGTTAGCTGCCCGTACAGCTACTAAGTTTAGTCTTTACATTTATATAATGTGATACTAGCAATGAGCTATATATAGAACTACAGGACTGTCAGGAAAAGAAAAACAAATATACAAAAATCCTCTCCTCTCATCAACACACTTAGCACAGTCCAATTGAAAACCCTGGTGTGTAGTTAGGCAGCATTCGTATGCGCGTGTGCGTGATTGTGCCATCCCTTACCAGGAAGTGGACCTCGGAGAAAACAATGATTAATGGTAGGAAAATAAAACTTGGACAAAGGGAATACGGTACTGTAACAGGGAATAAAGTATCTGCATTAATCAACTAAACTGGATCCCGATTTAGCAGATGGATACATAACTTAAAGAAATCACTAGAATATAACTAAAGATGAATTGTGAATGAGTGTAGGGGGCTGTTCACCTGATTACAGAAGGAGTGCATGTAGCTCCTTCACAGGGAAGAGGAGCCACAAGGAAACATCCTGCTAATGCTGGAATCTATACTTTTTGTAGCACATTTTTTATTCCTACATTTGTACTACATTTGTACTGAGTGTTGGTGTTGTTTTAACTCCCATTTACTCTATTCTGATATATATTCTATTTCTCTTTACTGCATCCTTTTACTATTTACTGCTGCAACAACCCAGTTTCCCCACAGGGATAATTTAAGTTTCATCTAATCTAATCAAATAAAATCTAATTTAATGAACATGAAATTAATTAAATGTAATCATGTTATTATGAAAATGCTAATCATGAAATTATATTTAATTAATTTTTATTCACTCATATATATTTCTGTATTTATTCAAATAATTATTCAGTTCATAAAGGCTTATTTAAATTTAATTTAATTTAATTTAATTTTTTTTGCACAATAGGTCCTCCATAGACACTACTCAAAGAACAGACATGATTTGTAGAAACTTCTTTTTTGAAGTGCTTTAAACGTAGTTTGTGATGTAGTTTGATAATGTACAGCTATAGAGGAGTGATGTAGTTTGATAGTGTACAGCTATAGAGGAGTGATGTAGTTTGATAGTGTTCAGCTATAGAGGAGTGATGTAGTTTCACTAACTAACTCAAGTTTAACTCCTTATATATTATATACAGTATATGGTGAAAGGAATAAAGTCTCCCTGCATAAAATATACAGTCAAACTCATGGAAAGTGTTACAGGGTAATGATCCCCTCATAGGTGATGATGGTTACAATGTTTTTCCTTTAGACGGGTGCCATCTGCAAGCAGCGCTGTAATACTTGAGTTCAGTCTTGGTTTGGAGTCCGGTCTCCAGACTGCTTCTGTGATGTCTTGAACTTGTCTCTGTCTCAGCCACTATTGGATGTTTGGATTTTGATGCCTTTTCCCGCCTATCTAAAACTTGAAAAATGGGTATTTTTTAGAGCCCGACCGATATGGGATTTTTAGGTCCGATACCGATGTCGATAATGAGGGGTAAAAATGTCCAGATTTCCGATATATCTGCCGATATATATATAATTATTGATGGTGTATTAGGCCATATGACAAATGCTGTGATAATTTAGCAGAAAGATAATTTTCACAGAAACACTGCACATAACAGTAAATAATTGTTAGCTTGAATCTTAAATTGATAAAATTAAAGATCTTATACCTCTATTATATTTGAATGACAACACAAAAAGGCTACAGTGAAGCCATGGGTAGTGCAGTGTTTATAGTGATTACCACCAAACAAATATGCATAAAAGGAAGTAACCAAACAAAGAATAATCTTACAATTATAAAGAAACAGCAAATATAATTATAATTGCGGTCGCCATATAATTATAATTGCAGTCGCGGGAGTTATATAACAAAGGTAATAATGAATGAACTAATGTGGGAATAAAGAAAGAAACTTACATTATCCACGCAATCAAACAGAAAGTCTCACCAAACAAAAACCCCGGAGTACTGCTAGTGACAAAAGGATGAGACCGGCAGATCGGCAGATCGCCATCTCGTTTAAGGAGATGTCAATCTGGGAGGGTGCACGGTGGCTTCTCTGCTCCATGCAGATTAACCCCTTCAGCGCTGCTCTTCACAACAGCTGCCCCTCAAATGTGGACCACATATTTGACTCCTGTGAGGAGCTTCACAAGTGTCAGCGGGTGGTTCAGGGTTATCTTCTGATACGGCAGGTACGGCGATTAATCGGTTGTCAGGGCGTACATAGGTTTTTCCCTTGATGGTGACCACCACCAGGAGCCGCTGGACTTTTTCTATGGGCCAATGTGCCCGTGGCAGTTGGAGTCTACCACCATGACGACAGTGGATGCAGCAAGGTTGGGGGTGTCCGAGTACCATTTTTGCCAAGACTGAAGAGAGGGGAGATAATATTTGATGGAACTTGCCCAGAAGTGGTCTTACAGCACTTGGCTATGGCGTCATCGCCGTTTGGAGAGGAGGGCTGAATCTTTAAACATAACTTGAGGTAAGGATGCTTCCAGCCGCCCCATGAGGAGAAGATTAGGATCAGGGTCAGAGACATCAGAGGACATGTATCCGAGAGGTCTGGCATTCAGCATTTCCTTCACTTCAGTGAGAACAGTTTTCCAACACACACTCCCCAAGGTCACACACAGAACAGTTTTTATGGTTCTCACCTCTTGCTCCACATCCCTCTGAAATGGGGTGCATATGTGGGTTATGAGTGAAGCATACCTTAACTTTAGCGAGTTGATCCTGTAGGGTTGGGCTGAGTTGAGCATCTTGTAGCTCCCTTTCTCCCCCAATGAAGTTGGTCCCTCGGTCAGAGATGTGCTCAAAGGGGCATCCTTGGCAGCTCACGAATCAGCAGAACGCCATGAGGAAGCTGTCAAACAGGCAGGTCAGCCATCTTAGGAATTGTGGGATTTCCTTTTCATTTTCTACAGTCGAAGCAGGAGGTTTTGGTTGCAAACTGCTTGCCGTCCTTTCAGGATCCAGTAGTTACGAAGGATACTAGCAAACACTCTTTCAGGCCCAGGATAGAGAAGACTCTTGTCATAATCTCCAATGAGGAGCCGGGTGATAGAGTGCTTAGGGTCCAGTACCACAGGATGCATGATTCCTTGCTCAAGACCTTCACCTCCTCTGAGTCGTCTTCCCACTCAAATCAAGCTGGTCACAGGGTCTAACTCTGGAGCAATATTTCAGTGGCGGCTCTCATTAGGAACTGGCTTGTTGGACTGAAGCAATTTGTATTTATCAGGGAAGCTTTGCTGCTGTGCATGCTGAAGGAGGAAGTTTTCGATGTGGGAACGGTCTGGTGAGTTGGAGTTGGGAGACTGGGCAATTTTAAGGTTCTGAGTGGTTGCATCTACCAGATCAGGATTTAAACGACTGGACATCAGCAGAGACATGACTGGGAAGGGTTTGGCTAAGTCCACAGAATACAGACTTCCTCAGCTCAACTTTAGCTTCCTCAGGAGCATTGGGCGGGTGCACAGGCCACTGGTCAGAAGTTAGGAGGAGGAAAGATGTGATTGTGATTTCATCTGCAGGATTTAAGGAGGAACCGACGTATCTCCAATCTGCAGGCCTGGTAAGGTCAAGAATCTCTGTGATGCGATTTGCCACAAAGATCTTGTAACGGCAGGTTTCAGAGTGGATCCACGTGAGTACGGTGGTGGAATCTGACCAAACAGCAGTTCGGTCGAGAGGAAGGGTAAGTTCGGTATGGAGCAGTCTGGCTAGCTGAGCACCGGAAAGGGCAGCACATAACTCCAAGTGAGGAATAGTGAACTGTTGTTTCAGTGTGACTCGAGAGCGGGCCATGACGAAGGATAGGTGGATCTGTTCCTGCTTGTCTTCTTCCCTCAAGTAAGCCACCAATCCATACACCTTCTCAGAGGCATCACAAAACACATGCAACTCCCTTGTTATCAGCTCTCTATCTGATGGACTGTAGCACCGTGGGATCTTGATTTAGGCCAGGTCAGGGAGTTCTTTCTCCCATGAAGTCCAGGTGGTTCGGATGCTCTTGGATAGGATAGGATTATCCCACTCCCGCTCCTTAAGCAATAACTGTTGCAGCAGTACATTGGCACCGGTGGTGAATGGTGTGAGGAAACTGAGGGGATCATACTGGCTGGCTAGGACTCTGTACACATTCCGAAGGCCGATACCAGTAACCAAGGGTATCTGTGGCACAATGCCAGATCAGACCAAGAGTGCCTTCTTGGGGTTTGGTGCGGTCTTCGTTAAGCCAGAGTTCTGAGGAGGCAGACCGTGCCTCTGGTGGCAAGTGCTGGATGATAGTTGGACATTTGCTGGCCCACTGGCGAATTTCAAATCCACCTAGGGCAAGAAAGCAGCATATCCGGTCCAAGAGGCTCTTCCCGAGCAGTAGGTAGGCTCTGTAGACAATTGTCTACATAGAACGACTGCAGCACAGATTGCAGGATGTCTTCGTTCCCTGGTTGGTGTTCTTGGGCATGATGCTGCACTGCATATATCGCACAACAGGGGCTGCAAGTAGTTCCAAACAGTAAAACCTGCCACTCATAGACATCCACAGGTTCCTCTCTCCTCATGCTTCTCCACAGAAAGCGGAGCAGAAGTCTGATCTAGTGAAACATAGATTTGATAATGCCACTGATGGCGAAGGCATACTGCCGGAAGTGCAGAAGAACACCGATCAGGGACGGACCAAGCGTGGCACTAGGAAGAAGGTAGTCATTTAGACTGTGACCTTGTAACTTATAGGAACAGTTAAAGACAATTTGGTGTTTATCATTGTGTTCTACTAGATGATGGGGTATGTACCAGGATTGGCTGGACTGATTTTCTTCCTGAGGGGTGAGGCGTTTGACATATCCAGCATCTACCAACTTCAGTATCTCATGGTTGTAAATTGCAGCACGTTCTGGGTTGCGGGCTAGCTGTCACTCTGTGCGGCGAAGAGAGGCCATTACTGCAACCTTGGGGGCTTGGAGTTTGGGGGCTGTCTGTTAGATTCAAGACAGGCTACTGCTTCTTGGCCCTGCTTGGATCGTGTTATACACTTATTACTCTGGTATGGGAGCACATCAATTTGCCAGAGTTTCTCCACATCCCGACGGAGATCTGACTGGACGGAGCAACTCTCTAGGAACAGGGTCTGGATTTCAGTGTCTGTGTCAGGATCAGAAGCAGTGTGTTCTGTGGAATCTGCAGGGAGCAGTGTGGGTCCTTGAAGGGTCCAGCCTAAGCGGGTGTGAATAGCGGTAGGACCATTTTCAGGGCCTAGATGGACCCTCTTAATAGGGCAGAGAAGGTGAGGATTGTCTGACCCAATGAGTAAGACAGGCTGGACTCGAAAGGCTGAATGGGCAGACCCTGAAGATGTTTGAAATGGCGGAGAACCTCAGCAGGGTAGCTCTGTTCAGCCAGACCAAGCTGGCCGGAGGTAAAGGCGCCCTTGATAAGGAACTTTTTCTGGTGATTAGAGGCAGAAGCGATGTTAAAGGTCACTTTGGTCCCTTCAAAGGTCTCAGATCGCCATCTCGTTTAAGTGTGGCGGGCTTCTCCGCTCCATGCTAGGGTTGCACGCTATACCGGTACCAACGGTGTACCGCAGTGCCAAAACATCACGATACCTACTATACCTACCTGCTTTATACAACGCTACTACCGTGGAATACGCTACTACAGCGGAATACGTTACCAGCGGGACAATGTTTTACCTCTGTTCCCAAATTCACTGATCTGCAGTCACAATATTATACAGACGTTAGCGCACCCTCTTGTGGAAGCAACTAGTAGCGCTGTGACGTGTATGTGTGTGTGTGTGTGTGTGTGTGTGTGTGCACGAGCCATTCTTGTTCTCATCAGCATTGTCATCATGGCAGAAGCGTTCCCTAGCCTTAGCTCCGCACCATCAACTTTAATATTACTTAAGAAGCCTAATACTACAAGTTTGATCTGGAACTACTTCGGCTTTTTACCGAATGAGGAAGGCAAAGCTGTAGATCAGTGGTTCTCAAATATGGGTACGCGTACCCCTGGGGGTACGTTGGGGTACTGCAGGGGGTACGTGAGAATTTTTTTTAAAACGTTGTTTTTTTATATATCAGACGTGAATAACTCCTAAAATAGTTCTACTATAATAAATTCAATTAAAATCAGTGTACTAACGTACAAATTCAATAAACTATATTTGATATTCAATATTCCTTTCCCAACGAGCGCCATCTTGTCCAATCAGGTGTTAGTTCACTGCGAGCTAAGTTAGCAGCCAGTTTTGATTTCAAAAGCCAGACGGAAATCGAAAAATGGATAAGTGGATGAAACGTAGTGGCAATGAGAAAGAAGTGGAATCTGTGAAAAAGAAAGCGAAAACGGAGCCACCAAAATATCGGCAGTATCAGGAAGAATATGTTTTTATGGGATTTACGTACACGAGCTGCAATCCCCCCCAGGCGTTGTGCTTCTTTTGCGGGGAAAAATTAGCCAACAGTTCCATGAAGCCATCCCACCTCCAACGACATCTCAACACAAAACATCAGTGTCATGTCGGTAAGCCACCAGAGTTTTTTAAAAGAAAACTTTCTGACTTCAGATCATCCCAAATAACAATGCGAAAAGCTTCTACTACCTCAGCCAAAGCACTTGAGGCTTCTTATGCCGTGTCCTTGCTAGTAGCTAAAGCAAAAAAGCCATTCACCATTGCTGAAGACTTGCTACTTCCAGCCGCTGTTGTATTGGCCGAGACTATGCTGGATAAAACCGCAGCAGACAAACTAAAAACTGTGCCTTTGTCAAATGACACTGTTTCCCGCAGAATAAATACGATTGCCACAGACATTGTTGATCAAGTTGTGGGAAAGCATGGTGAATCATTTTCACTCCAGCTCGATGAATCGACAGATATCAGTGGACAGGCACAGCTTGTTGCTTTCGTGAGGTATATTGATACTGACGACGTTTGTGAACATGTACTTTTCTGCAAGAGTTTGGGGGGAAAATGACTGGAAAGGACATTTTTAATGTTGTTAATGCGTTCTTTTCTGAAAACGGCCTGAACTGGAAATCCTGCACCAGTGTATGTACGGACGCAGCTGCGTCAATGACAGGACGTGTGAAAGGACTCATAGCGTGAATTCGAAAGGAGAACCCCAACGTGCAGTGGACTCACTGTATCATACACAGGGAGGCACTGCCGTCCAAGAAAATGAGTCCAGTGTTGCATGGCGTTCTGTGTGATGCTGTCAAAGTAATTCACTTTATTAAGTCAAGGCCACGTAATGCACAACTGTTTCACAGCCTTTGTGAAAACATGGGAGCTGAACACACACAGCTGTTATTACACACAGAAGTGCGCTGGCTCTCTCGAGGGAGAATACTAAACAGGCTGTTTGAACTGCGATCTGAAGTGCGCACCTTTCTCTCAGAGCACGGATCTCCCCATGCCACTTTGTTTGAGGACACAGACTGGCTTGCAAAGCTATCCTATCTTGCAGATATATTCGGCAAATGTGTGTCTGCAGAGCAAAGACACCAACATTCTGAACCTGTATGACAAGGTGGGTGGTTTCCAGAATAAAGCAGAGTTGTGGAAAAGGGCGTGTGCAGAGGGAGATTTCACCTGCTTTCCCCAGGTGGATGCTTTCCTCTCCAGTGAGGATGTGGAGAGAGCTCCAATGAAGGCAATAATAGAGGGACATTTGGCCAGTTTGATTGATGGTTTTAATTCTTACTTCCCTAACATGGAGGAGAAATCGGCACAGCTGGACTGGGTGAGAAACCCATTTCTCTTGTCTGAAACAAACAGAAGCAAGCTTCCTGTCAGTCATCAGGAAAAACTCCTGGATGTGTCATCTGACAGGGGCCTACAAATGAAGTTTGAAACATCCACTCTCACACAGTTTGGGGTTTCTGTGAAGAGGGAACACCCTGAGTTGGGAAAGAAAGCTTTGGAGCAGCTATTACCTTTTGGATCCACATATTTGTGTGAGGCCTCCTTTTCTGCAATGACTGTGATAAAAACAAAGCAAAGAAACAGACTGTGCCTGGAAAAGAGCTTGATCACAGCAGTTGCCTCCCTGCCACCCAGAATGACAAAGATCCTCAGTGAAGCACAAGCCCATGTTTCTCACTGAATTGTAAGTGCCATCCTTCTATTTAATCTTGATGTTTATACTGCCAAATAACATGCACACTACTGTGCATACTGTAGTGTACATTATTTATGTTCATTTTTACTTTTTTGCTTCCAAAAATGTTTTGCGCTGGTCAGGGGGTACTTGGCTGAAAAAATATTTTCAAGGGGGTACATTAGTCAAAAAAGTTTGAGAACCACTGCTGTAGATGATGGGCAGCCAATGTGCAGGCGTTGCAATAATCGCATACAGGCAAAAGGAGGCAACACATCTAATCTGCTGAAGCATCTCCAATGTCGTCACCCAGACCTTGCACTGGAATTGCAAAGAGCTAATGAGGTTAGCTGCCATTAAAAATGAATGAATAAACTTATTAAAGCGTGTGCTCTTGCTAGCTAACGTTAGCTAGCTAACAGAGTGCCTGTCATCAGTCGTTATCATGATGTGTACAAATGTAATCTTGTAAAATTACTTGTAAAAATTTTTGGCGAGAAACTTGAATAAATACAGTTGTTTGAAGGAGAAATTTGTTGATGTTTTCACAGCGATATAAAATAATAGATATTAGAGAGGGAATTATGACGTGTTTAACTTCCTAACACGAGTTCTAAGCAGCTTATAATACATAATTAAAACTACTAATGCCAAGAATTGTTTTTAATCAAAGCAAATATTTAAATAAAAATACAATCATTTATTTCCTAATCATTTGAATTGTGTGTTTTTATGCAAATAACCACTATAGATGACAATAACAAATAGGTATCGCGATACTACCCGGTATCATGATACTTTGGCTGGTATAGTTTCGCAGGGTAAAATATTGGTATCATGACAACCCTACTCCATGCAGATTAACCCCTTCAGCGCCGCTCTTCACAACAATTACAGTGGGTTTGGAAACTTGAATCCTTTTGAAATTAACTACCATGTCCTTAGTTTTGACAATATTCAACTCAAAGTAGAATTCATCACACCATGACACATTGTCACATTATATTTTAATTTCACAAAACACTGTCACAATATATAAATCATTTTGGAATTAAGAAGCAGTGCATTGCACAACAGCACATTGATTAGTCTCAAATCCAAATTTACAAGTGGTGTGGGCAATAACAGCAGCTCCTACTACATGAAGAACCACTGTTTTCAGGGGATCACTAGCATATACTATTATGAAGATGGGAATTACAATTTGCAAGAGGGACCTCTGTAAGGCATCATTAATACAAGACGCAGGTCCTGGATTTCTAGTGAACTACAGCAAGACAGAGGTCAAGCTGAGGTCCCCGACAATCTCCAGGATGTCAACCTGTTGGAGGGGGGTGTGGCGGTGTTTGTAGTCATGTGTCTGATCCCCGTTGACCACAATCCTGAACATGTGAGCCTCACAGCAAATTGTCAGCTGAAAAGAAAAAGGAAGTCTTACAGTCACCCACTTTGACTCCATGCAGGTTACTGTGAAACTAACTTGCATATTTATTGTACAATTGATCAGTACTTTACTGGTGATGTATCATACATGATAGAGACATGCCATTTGGCAAAATTTTATTGTTGGTGATATTGGTGGTGGCTTATGACCCTGATGGGCCAGATGGTGGCGTTGTAAACAAATGAAAACAGTCAATACACATAAGAGGCCATAACTCCCACACAGTAAGTCCGATTTACACCAAACTTGGTATATATACTGTACATATGTAGCCAGATGTGCTCTACAACATTGCCCCTGGGACCACCCCTGCTCACCATATTGAATTTTCTGCACTTTTGACTTTTCGGAAATACACATTTTTGACACCTCCTCCTTCACCGCTGGTCCAATTGGCAATTTGCAGAAACCATCTTTGGAAATCTCTACGCTCTTAGCTCAAGCAACGGAGGTCCAAACACACAACGCTCTCACAACGCAATCTCAGTGAATCTAGACCTGAATATCGGCACAAAATATTGGCTATTGGCAACTTCAATTCCAAAATATCTAATATCTAATAGCCTTCAAAATAACCCATCAACTCAGTATGTTAGTAATGTATTTGTATTTGTACCGTGAATGGCTGTCCCCGGTGGAAGGGCATCGCTCCACAGCACTCCTCACTCCCCCACTGCTCACACAGCTTTGTGTTTCGAACCACAGTGTTCTCAGAGAAACGTGGGTTGTAATGCAGAGCGATGCCAGAGTGAAAGTTTAAATTCACATGGAACCTGAGAGTAAAAACAGAGGAAAAGTGAGAGTAGAACATGCCATTGGGCCTCAGGAATGAATGTTTTATGTTTCTCTTAAATGTGTTCTTTAGAAACGCTGTAACAGAAAAGTACAAAAATCCACAGTCAGATTCAGGAAATGTGCGCGGGCCTCCAATTCTGTTCTTGCACACAAAAGTCTATTGATGAATCACACATCATCTTAAATTGGAAGCACGCGCCCGACAATCTGCAAGTGGCATAAATAAACGCCCCAGTAAGCCCATATAAGGTCAGCAGAATTCAGTACTGTATTAACACCAAACCTAGACATTGCATTTGTCAGGTAGGCAGACAAAAATAGACAAATAAACTTACAGAGCTCCAAACAACATACTGTTGGATCAAGTATGAGGAGCTGCGATGGTAAGATGCAATACAAACTGTAGATCCTTAGAGTGGATTCCCTTATGTTTTTAGGAGAGGAGTATTTTTGGTAATGTAATGGTTGAAGAAAACTAAAACAAATGTATTCACCAAATCATTATTTCAGTCTGCAAATGTCTTTGGCTCCACATTACACACGGTTTTATGTGTTTCATGATGTACTGACCCCAATAAACCTCTATCAGTGCAAATATTTCTGTTGGTCTGCATTGTTTTTTCTGTCATTCACTTTCAATTGTATTTTTGTCCTATTCTTTTTTCTCCCTATTATTATGTTTTTATTCATCTAAAGGTATCCTAGGTACACAGTCCTCAATCCTGAGGTGTGCACCTATTTTGCATTATTTTTACAAGATGTGCATAAGTATACTGCATGCAACGTAAAATGTAACAAGGAAATCAATTAATAATGAATCCAGACCTTATGGCATTGGGACTAATCATCCCCTGGATAGTGATGGTCCTGCCGGGGTGAAGTCCACCACTGATTACACCCTTGTAGGGAATAACCTGTATACAAATATTAGAGGAAAGAAATAACAATTATCTAGAAACTAAGAGAGCAGTGCCATAACACATTCTAAATTCTTCCTTGCAGTGATCTGGGATCTAACATTAGTGTAAAGATAAAAACCATGTCCAGACGACATAGCTATTACCTCTTAATTCATTTTTGATAATTTATTTAGGAGGAAGGAGGCTGCAGCTCATTGGTTTAGTTAAACCTCAATGAGCGGAGCCAAAGAACCAGAGTTTTTTGCGGTGCAGTTAGCTAACTGGCAAACTTGAATGGAAAAGAAGGAGCTGTGATCAAAATATTTATAACAATAGAAGTGGCAATGACTTCCTTTTTTTCATTCATTCATGACCATGGCATTCATGATGTTAGAAGGTCAGCAGCTAGCTAACTAACCTAGATCGCTACAGGCTAGTATGGCTAGTTTGAACTTGGTAGGTCCGCTAGGCTATCTAGCTAACCTAGATCAGTTGCATTGTTTCAGTTAGTAGCAAGAGCACTAGGCTTAAAT
The DNA here is from genome assembly GCF_048128805.1 of Centroberyx gerrardi. Taxonomy (NCBI): domain Eukaryota; kingdom Metazoa; phylum Chordata; class Actinopteri; order Beryciformes; family Berycidae; genus Centroberyx; species Centroberyx gerrardi. The sequence continues at coordinate 4,772,538 of NC_136002.1, forward strand.
ATTATTAGCTACCTTCTCTCTTACCGCTTGTCTTTTTCACTGGGTTTTCAAATGTTACTTAGCCAGAAAAACTGTGATTCTTTGGCTCCGCCCATTGAGGTTTAACTCAACCAATGAGATTATTTCTGCCTCCAGAGCAGCTCTGCCTCCGAGAAATGTTTGTATAAATAAAACACCACTCTGCCAGATACTCACAGGCATTGCTGGTGGAAACCCTTGCTGCAGGGAAAGGCTTGAAGCGGAAGACACCCAGGCTGAGGAGGAAATGAACATTGTAGAGGAACAAATATGAAAAGAAATCTCTTACATTAGTCTCATCTTCAATCTATTTCTCAACAAATCTATCTACTGCGAATTGTCATCTTAGCACAAAAATTACAAAAAAAATCTTGCCAGGTGAAAAAAAGATACAAAGTCACTACATGGTGATTTAATCATTAGGCATGGGCTTATTTAAAGAAATATTGTCCGAAAATAATTATTCAACATATTTAACATAATAATAACATAATCATTTAACTCAGTTGGCATACATAGTTAATGCTAGGATCAACTAGAACTTCACATATATCAAATATATTTGGTGCCATGCTATGTGGGTTTTTTTTACATGCAGTTGGGCTACATCCTCACCTAAGGCTGCTCTGGAAGGCAAAAACCTCTATTTTCCCTCCCATTGAGATTGTATCCACCATATTAAATGGAATACGATGTCTGTAGTCCATCAAGTGGCAGCCATTGACAGTCAACTGTGGAGAGGAAATAAAATTTGTCAAACAAACTGGGCTTGGATTCAATTTCAACACAATTTGTAGTTTAGAGGGAGAAATTAAACTTACTTCAATCATGGCTCTCTAGGCTGTAATATTACTCTATATAAACTACGAAGCTATAGTCATTTGTGAATTCAAGTTGATATTAGTTGAATCCAACAAACCTACAGTATATAGCAATAAAGAGAAATACTGCATGCTGCTAGAGTAACCTATATAAGTTACAGTATTTTTATCTGTAGATTGCTGATTTCCCATGTGTAATAAATCCCAACACTGACCATCACCACTGACCATAGCAGTAGAGTTTGACCGATATGGGTTTTTGAAGGCAGGCAGATAGTTTTGGATTGAAGACGCTGATAGCTGATATTTTCTGCCGATATTCAATATCTTTAAATTTGACCATATTCGTGGCAAAAAAATACACATATTCAATGTTTCCCTCAGAATTTTATTCTTGTTAAGGTTGGCAAAGCCTCTGAAATTACATTTAGATCATGGGACACTAAAACTCCATTGAAACCCAGGATGATAATAATAATAATAGAAACATGATGCATACTTGTGTGGAATCTGATTAAAATGTCTCATTAGAATCCATTCAGGTTAAGGGCTTCCCATACACAACCAGGGTAGTATTGATCAATTCTACAATAAATATGCTGTCAATCAAACTTCATCATATCAGAGGTGGACGACACTGACTGGACCAGATCTCAGTCTTAATAAAAGACCAATATCGGCCCCATATATCAGTCAAACCCTTACTTGCAGCAGTGTATTGTAAGGCAAACCTGGTAGTCGTCGCGCCGGACTGTGATCACGAGGCTGAAGCTGGAGCCAGCGGTGAATGGGGAGTTCTGCTTCCTCTCTTCAGACCCCCAGTTGCTGCACTGGAAGGTATTGGTAACCACATAACCAGGGTGACTGTCATACCGCGGGTTAATATGGAGAGCAATGTCTGCATTGGCCTTGGACCCACACTGTAAATTAACATGGAACCTAGAGAGAGAGAGAGGGAGAGAGAGAGATCACCCTATACTTTATTAATTGACTGGAACAGCTGAGTTGAATTGTTATTGAATGTTTCTTTATTATAATATCACTGATTTTTGCGAAACTACTACCAGACATCTATTAATCTTTGTAATATCACCTGAATTGATACTGTATTGCCTTGGCAACATAAGCTACTTTTCTGTCATGCCAATGAAGCAGATTTGAATTGAACTGAGAAGAAAAGTCAGAGAGAAAGTTAAAGAGGGAACACAAAGAGAGAGACAGACCACTTCCTGTCAGATTGCTGGAAACAATGGACCTGGGAAGTAAGAGCCATTCTCTTTGGTATTAATAGTAATCCTTACATGTTATTCAAGTAAAACAAGCCCTGCAGGGTTCCTTGGTCATTTTCATGTCACAGACCCCAGAATAGACACTCATTTGAGCCACTTGACCCTGATTTGATTAGGATCTACAGTGTGAAAAATGTTGTACCCCCCTTTAGTTTTTGCATAATGATTTTTTTAAATTAAATGATTAGATTTTTTTTGTCCAAAACCCATACAATGTTTTCTATTACACTAAAGTAATGAGAAAATTCTAGATATTTTTATGAAGTTAGAGAATTCAAATGAATAGGGTTTGCAAACGTAAGTACACCCCTTGAGCTAAACTGTGTCACTGATAAATATTTGATCAACATTTCATATTATGCTGATCACATGTCATATTCAGATTGTAGCTATATGTTTTGAACATTTGCCATTCAAAATTGTAGTTATTCTGTCTTTTTAGCCAACAAAAGCTGATAACAGTAGTATAGTGGGGAATGTGAGGTTCACTTATGGGTGGCATTAGGGTCCAGGTCTTCATGTTTCAAAGAATGGCAAATAATGCTCAAAACCTATAAGTACAATCTCAATATGACATGTGATCAGCATAATGTATGAAGTGTTTATCAAATATTAGTCAGTGACACAGTTTAGCTCAAGGGGTGTACTTACGTTTGCAAACCCTATAAAAATTTTCTAACTTCATAAAAATATATAGAATTTTCTCATTACCTTAGTGTAATAGAAAACATCGTATTGGTCTCAGACAAAGAAAATCTAATTTTTTTAAAATCATTTTGTAGCCCAAACAAAACTCTTTCACAACACTGTATAAGGGAAGATTTTAGTTGTTGATTTAGTATTGAATTGTAGAACTGTCTGCACTGTACATGGGGAGATAATAGTGGTGAGAGTGAAACCTTGGATTACAATAGTCATTTATATACATTCTCTAAATGGTATAATTTGTTGTGAATTAAATTACAGTGAAATTAAACTTCAGTTCAACTTTATTTTACCAGGATAGTCCGCTCAGTAATTACACTGGCTTCCAGGGAGTCCTGGGTACATATACTAAAACGAGACAAAACAACAGTTAAAAACAGTTAAAAACAATTCCTCATGTTGCTGGGAACCCTCTGGAGCCCCTTCAAGGCCCCCTGCTGGCGCCTGGACCCCACTTTGAGAACCATTTCCCCAAAAAGTGAAATGATGTCTGACCTGTCCGCTCCAGGCAGGACTCGTCCAGTAACGGTGATGATCTTCCCATCTTGCAGACCGCCGTGGATAGACCCAGTGAACGGGATTCGCTAGAAAGGACACAAGTTTTCAGGTAATGAGCTTTTTTCATACTAAACAATAGTATTTTAACAGTAGTATTTTAATTTTGTCTGGATTATGCTTCCATAATAAATAGTAGAGTCGAACACACCCTTACACAACCCCAATACTGTTGCGCCAAACTTCATACAACAATCTGTCAATTGAATTGAATGCCTCCTTCATTAGCCTATCTACAAATGTACCCGGTAGAACATGATGTAGGCTAAGGCCTTTTATGAAGCGCCATTGTCGACTGGTAAATGTGGCCTAAAAGCGATCAGCGCTTTATAGGGCTGAAACGATTCCTCGAGAAACTCGAGTAACTCGATTACTAAAAATCATCGATGCAAATTCTTTGCATCGAAGCTTCGTTTAATCCATATAACTATATACACACTCAGTGTTTCGCACGGATGATTATTACTGTTGCACAACGCGCTGGAGAAAGAGAGAGAAAATAGCGAGGGGCGAAGAGAAGAGACAGGCCAGAGAAAACGACAGAAAGTGTCCAAAGTTTCGGATCCAGTGTTGCCAACTTGGCGACTTTGTCGCTAGACTTAGCGACTTTTCAGACCCCCCTGGCGACTTTATTTCTCAAAAGCGACTAGCGACAAATCTGCCGACTTTTTCTGACCATGGGAAGCAATGTTAATGTGTTGAATCCCAAAGCATTTGGCAATAAATTGGTTCGGCTGATGCCGGTTTTCTCTACTTGCTTGTCTAATCCAGAGAGGTCTGATGATCACAGCGCTTCCCACACACAGCGTAGCTCCCTCCCTCCGCTGAGAGCAGGGACTGTAGGATAGGGTCCACTTGTAATTGCTACCGGCGTACGCCGAAACTGGCCGGGTGGGCGGAGTCAGCACTTAATATTAAAACGGGATGAGATGAAGGCTAGTAAAGAATGCACGTTAATTATGGCTATATGTAATGGCTAGTTAAGAACGTAAATCAATATGGTGGCTAGTTATGATGTCCCTAAGTTAGCTAAGTTTTGCTCAAGAAAATAACCACAGAAAATAAAATGCTGCAGTCAATTTGTGAAAGCCTGAGCTTCATTCATGTTATTATTATGATAGTCACACACATACACACACACACACACACACACACACACACACACACACACACACCTACTCCCCTCACAGTGATGCATAAAATACCCCAGAAAGCAAAATATCAGGTGGTGTAAGTAGCAATTGGAGCCTAAAATGCACCAGTCCAATACAGCAGGTATATTCAGTTTAGTTTGATTGCAGTGAGTAGGGTCAGCAGGTGTAGGGCAACCCTTCACCATAGTAAATAAATGTACATTAGCCAGTCTTATGAACTTGTATGATATTTAGGCCTAGTAATAAATATCAATAATAATTATTATTTCACCTCGTTTTCAGTAAATCACAGTGTCATATGGACAGCTTCGTGCGGACAGCTTTTCTCTTTTGTATATTTACTATTGCTCTTTAATAAAGCAAAAGTATTTCTTATCTGATTACTCGATTAATCGATGGAATAATCGGTAGAATACTCGATTACTAAAATAATCGATAGCTGCAGCCCTAGCGCTTTATTTCTATAAAATCACTATTGCCCTCCACTTTTGGTGCACGAAGATTGTGGAAATAACAGATGAACCAATACTTAAAGTTGAAAATGTATTGAAATAACTGTTCCTTGGTGTATTGGATGTATGCCGAATAGAAGAATGGATCTTTATGATTCGTCAAAAATCATAATTGTTCTGCGAGGTTATACCTTTGCCGATAAGCAAGGCAGCCGTAAATTGTCCGATTTTTGAGTGGAGTTTGGCTACGCTCCCTCCCGCTACACTCGAGAGAAGGGAACGGAAACCAAACCCCTTAATTTTATCTCTGAAACGTCCTAATTTCTCATTACATAAACATTGATTATCCATTAAAAATAAAGCAAAAAAAAAAGTAAGGTTAGTATCATGGGTTTTTAAGGGATTTACTCATGGGTTGGTTTGTGGAGACACTAGAAATTAAGGGATTTTTCATGCCTTTTGTGCATGGTTTACAGGGTTATTAATGAGTTATTAATGGAAAGTTCCTGTCTCCCTGAATTTTACATTAAATTAGAAAGCAGTCAAAAATTAAGGAGTGTTTAAGGTGGTTTTGATGGGGTCTCCTCCATTAGTAACTCCCTTAACTAATTTTAAGGCGATTTTGCATGAATTAAGGCGTGAATTAATGTAGGCTAAATGTAAGGTTATTTTAAGGTACTAGTTCGTAGAGAACCCTGACCCATACCTTCTATTGTTGTGTCTTCATCATTTATTTTCTCAGAGGAAAAATGACTTCAGATACAAAACTTTAAAAATACTTACAGGGTTGTGAAATAGCTGAAGAAATGCCATTTTTCCAAATAGGAGGCAGTAAGGGTTTGCTGAGCTGCAGGAAGTTTCCTCTGGATGTTCAAATTTAGAGGTTTCTGCAGATAGGCTAACCGTTTTATAGGTTTCGATTTCCCACAGTAGCCTATGCAGTATTTGAATAGTCAAAAATGGACTGATCCAACCCTTCCCCATCAGACCTCTGAAATCTGTCTTGCAGTTTTCCATTACCTAAATTGGCATTATTGCACTAGTTAGTGTGCTTGCTGCAAGCAAGCACACTTACATTGTCCAAATATTGGGGAGAAAAAATAAATAAGTTAGACTATCTCCTCCTTCATACTTTCACATAGAAACTTCATTCAAACTTTAAAATGTTCAGCTCATACTGGAATGAGAGGCTTGTATACAACTTTTTCATATTCTATACTTTTTAATATATTTAAGTTTTTATCGCTAATTAATTCCACATACACAATCATGACGGAATGTTCACAGCAGGTGATGTCATCAACTGCCACAGAACTCATCAACTGCCACAGGCTCAGCTGTAGAGCCACATACACACATATACATCTGTCTCTCTCTGACTGAGCTGTCTGACTACCTGTCTAACTTCCTACCTGTCTAACTGACTGAGCTGTCTAATTGACTGTCTAACTACTCACCTGTATAACTGACCACCTGTCTAACTGACTGAGCTGTCTAACTGCCTGTCAAACTTACTTCCTTTCTAACTGACTGAGCTGTCTAACTGCCAGTCTAACAAACCACATGTCTAACTGACTCACCTGTCTAACTAGCCAACTATCTAATCACTCGTCTAACTGATCACCTGTCTGACTGACCTGTAGAACTGTCTAACTAATGAACTGTCTAACTAATCACCTGTGTAACTGACTGAGCTAACTACCTGTCTAACTACCTAAGACCTAACTCACTGACCTGTCTAACTTAGGTATTCTTATACTTCCAGCTGCTTGCAGCAAGCCCACACAGTTTCTCCAGGAACTGTTTTTCTAGTTTCATATCTCTAGTAATCATGACACAATGAAATGTCTGAGAATAATAGTAGGTGACTGCATCAGTTAAAGTTATCCACAATGAAATCCAGCTGTATCTAGCTGGCTGTTAGACTGATATGAGTTTGAAGGTCACTACCGATAGTTTTGGATTGAAGTTGCTGATAGCTACGGAGCCCCTAAAGTCCCGAAAAGTGGTATTTTTTTTATCTTGTGCGCACAAGTTAATTATCTTGTGGGAACAAGTTATCTTGTGCATACAAGATAATAACTTGTGCGCACAAGGTGATATTTTTTTATCTTGTGCGCACAAGATAACTTGTTACCACAAGATAATTAACTTGTGCGCACAAGATAAAAAAAATATCACCTTTCAGGACTTTAGGGGCTCCGTAGATAGCCAATATTCACTATTTTCAAGTTTCACTGCAGGTTTTACAGACTGTTGAGTAAAATTATCCCACAACACTGGAATAATTTCTCTAGTCAGACATCTGATATAAAAATAATAATAATAAAAACAGATTGACTAGCTGTGGTCAGGGAGCAACCTCCATCAGAGGTGGACCAACCTGACTGACTGATATGTGATTTTCAATAACAGCCCAATATCCGCAAACCATTATATCGGTCTAACCCAGTTTTTAGAGCATTTACTGGCCAGGAGACCAGAGGATGTCAGGGAGGGAAGTAGACCAACTGAGTTGAATTGGAGTTTACTGTATATTGTGATCATCAACCTTACTACTTTGGATACAAACAAAGAATTTGCTACTACAACTATTGGATAATAATATGGATATCGATTACAATAGGTATACCAAATTACATTAATAACACTATTCACGTTAGGTAATGCTTGTGACTGATTCACTTTGTTTAATGCCAGGATTGTAGGGTAATGGTGTAAAACTCCTACTCAAAAGGATGTTGACAAGCAGTTCTGGGAAGTGTGGAGCAGAGGAAAAAAGGCAACAGTCCAAAAGTTTGGTTCAGAGCTCTGGGTTTTGGCTTTATTAGTCATTCAAACTATTTACACCGTACACAGGCTAGTGTCAGCCCGGAAACACAAAAAAGGAAGATGACAATGAACTTACAGACAGCATTTACCCCAGCCCACAGCCAGTCACAAATACTGAAGAAATCAAGACACCACTTAAATACCAACTGTTCAGTACCATTCTCCCTTAGCAGCAGGGGTGCCACTAAAAGTAGAAATAGCTATCTACCATTTTGACATAAGCCAGTTTAGTCTTTACATTTATACAATGTAGATCACACCTCCTCCCATGTAGCCCAGGTACCTGGTTTCTCCCTTCGCCAGAGCACATTTCTTGAGGTTGATGGTTAGACCTGCCTGCTTGATCCTCTGCAAGACCTCTTTCAGGTGAGTAAGATGCTCAGACCATGAGTTACTGTAGATCATAATATCATCAAGATATGCAGCTGCAAAAGAACCCGTACCTGTCAAGACCTTGTCCATCAACATTTGGAACGTTGCCGGTGCCCCCTGCAGGCCGAAGGGTATCTTTGTAAACTGCCAGAGACCTTGAGGGGTTCTGAAGGCTGTCAGAGGCATCACCGCTCCAGTCAGTGGGACCTGCTAGTAGCCTCTGCACAAGTCAAGTGTGCTGATGAACCTGGCCTGGCCCACTTTCTCGATCAGGTCGTCAAGCTTAGGCATGGGGTAAGCATCAAACTCAGACTGAGCATTTACCTTACGGAAGTCTATGCAGAAGCAAATACTTCCATCCTTCTTGATCACCAGGACCACCAGGTCGCTGCATTTGCTGGTTGATGGTTTGATTACTCCTTGATTGATCATCACCTGGACCTACTCCATCAACACAGGCACCATCCTCTCTGGAATCCGGTACATCCACTGCCCGATGGGAGTAGGATTCTTCAGGTGAATCTCATGCTTCACAAGATTAGTGGTTCGTGGTTTCTCTGGAAACAGATCTGGGGGGGTGATAGACTCCAGCTCCTCCTTTTGGATCTGAAAGAGGTGAGAGAGATCAAGAGTGGCAGATGTTTCAACTTTAGGAGTAAACCACCCACGTTGTGCTCCTTGACCCACACTCTGACCCCCAGCAACAAGCATCTTTAGAACTGCTCCAAGATAAGGATCTCCCCGATCTACTCCTTGGACTTATCTGCAGGGTGGATCCACAGGTGATACAGGTCATTCAACCGGTTATACAATTCACTTGGGTCTCCCCCTGTCTAATATCTGGATCTCTGAACCTTTGACGGTACACTTCATCATTGATTTCATACTTGACAAGGATGGCTTCCCTTACCTGCCAATAGACTAGTCCATCAACAGCCGCCATAGCCACATAGGCACTGCCAGCCTTGCCTGTGAGATAGGGAACCAGCCTCACCGCCCAGTCTTCCTCAGGCCACTGGTATGCTGTTGCTAGCCTCTCGAAGGTAGTCAAGTACTGCTCAATGTCATGGCTGTCCTCCAACCTGGAGGGTTTAGTCGCAGTCGCTGACTGCGACTAAACCCTCCCGATGACCTCATTTCAGGCAGGGGGTTGAGGAGCAGGAGGTTTTTTTCCAAATATGAAGGTAAGTTAGCTTGCCCTGCCACCCTCTGACTCCCTAGGCTGTCACCTGTTGTCTTGAGTTCCTCTAGCTGCCTTCTGCTTTACTTTCTCTTTTACTTCTTGCTTTCGAGGGCATCTTGCAGCCACTAACTATATAATATGTAAAATGAAAAAATAATGTTAGCAAACGAGAGAATCTGGGCTACTGGGCTAAGAAAGTCAATATTAGCAGCAGCATCAAGCTAGCTAGCAATAGTCAATTCGGTCCAAGTTTCAATTAGCTACATTGATTCATTGACAGCCTACATGGATCACAGGATATGTGATATATCGCCAGGTTTAAGTAATGGCTGCAACTAGTCACATATTTATTAAACTAACCGATACCTATCACAGTAGGTTTCCCAGGGTCGTTGTCCTGCTCTGTGATTCTGTTGATAGTGCAGCTCTGTCTGCAGCTAGAGCTGCCGCAGTTACCGCATTATCGTGGTAACGCAATCACGTCACGCCCAGCGCAGAGTCAAGCTGATCACCGCTTCACCGCTGGTTTTTTTTCCGTTTATTTTAGGCCTATTGTTTATGTTCCAATTTTTGCTTGTAAAAGTTATGTGATCTGAAATAAATGCAATACTATTAAATATTACTATTATTATTATTTAAATAATAATAATAATTATTATAATTGTGTAGCCTATTTTCTTCGCGCCATGTGTTCGAAAGTTTCCACTCACAGTTGCGCAGTTAACGTTCCGATCGGAGAACGTGCCACCCAGAACGTGCTTTGCAACTGTTGGCTACGGAAAGTTTTCGCTTCAAATTAGGCTAAAAACATGGGTCTTGTAGCGAAACCCAACGTTACTTCTCCTGTTTGGGAACATTTTGGCTTTGAGCCCTTTGAAGAGGGAAAGCCAAAAGAATTTGGATAAGGCAGTGTGCCGCATTTGCAGCAAGAAAATTAACGTCATGCGAGGAAACACGACAAATCTAGCATCGCATCTTAGGACCACTCATCGGCCGTTATACGATGCGATGAAAGGCACCCCATCTACCTCGGGAGGTACCGGCTTGGCACTACGTCAGTTAGTCTCCGAGGCATTTGCCAGAGTGACTAAATACAACCGGGACAGCAACAAGTGGCGAGCACTTACAACAACTGTAACACAGTATTTGGTTGCGGAGATGGTGCCCTTCCGGACTGTAGAAAAGCCATCATTCCGAGCTATGCTTCAGTCCTTCGACAAGCAGTATGAACTGCCGGGCAGAACCTATTTTTCGGAAACAGCCATACTTTTTTCTATTCACAGGATTGCCCTACCAGATGGGGTACGAAGCAAAAGATGGTAGAGCGAGTTTTGGAGCAAGCTCCTGCCATTCGTAGAGTATTAGTGGACAACCGACGTAGCCAACATTTGATAACAACTTGGCAGGACTTCGCGATCCTTGAATCTGTCAATGCGGCACTCAAACTGGTCCAAGACTTCACAGATGCACTGTCATCAGAGAAAACGGTCACTGCGCTGTCAAACCGGTCTTGGACCTTTTAACAACGGATCTGCTGCTGCCAGCCCAGGAAGACACGGAACTGACTTGCCGTCTTAAATGGAAAATGAGAGATCTTAGAGAAGAAATACAGTGCACCCTCAACACAGAAACTACTGGAAAAGGCCTCATTTCTTGATCCCCGGTACAAGAACAGCACGCCCAGTGAGGAACTGAGAGATGCGCTCTCGGAGGAGATGATGGAAATCCCTGAGCAGGATGATGGAGCTGCGCAGCCAAGACCCAGTACATCAACAGACGGAGGAGACAAGAAAAGGAAACTGGCAGACCTCCTTGGCAAAAAAAGAGACCAGACCCAGTCAACACCCATCCCCAAGAGACTCAGTGCTGACACAGAGTTGACCAGGTATTTACAAGAGGAAGCCCTGGACTCGCATTCAGATCCTCTTGCATGGTGGCGCGACAACCAGTCCAGATACCCGCTACTTGCAAAGGTTGCCAGAAAATACATGGCAATATGCGCCACCAGCACTGCATCTGAGCGGGTGTTCAGTGCAGCGGGGAATATCATCACTCCATTGAGTGCATCTCTCAAACCCGACAGGGTTAATATGTTGGTTTTTCTTGCGAGGAATACCAAGTCGCAATAGGAGGAGTCACTTCAAAGGCCTTTCGAGAGAGCGGGGGAGAGAGTAGGCTAAACTAAAGCGGAAACATGGCCTTTAATTTATTAGGCCTTTTATTATTTCATTATTGTTTTTTTTATCCAAGCAATTGCCGCAACGAACGTGCGCTTTAGAATTTTTATGTATTTCTTCACTTTGCAATGCAAAATGGCCTTACGTTCATTTAAAAGTTGTGTTCAAGGCATTCAAATGTTTATTCCATGTATATAGAGGCTAAAAGTGAGAAAATAAAAGTGAAAATGGCTTTTAATTTAATTTATTAGACCTTGTATTATTGTGGGGTTTTTTAAACGAGTGGCCTTTATTCAAGAAATTGCCGCAACGAATGTGCGCTTTAGGATTTTAATTTATTTCTTAACTTTGCAGTGCAAAGCCTTAATAAATGTGTAATGGCCTATCGACTGTTTCTGTTGTTATTTGCACATTTAGTTTCAAGAACAATTTGTTCTTTGTTCTTGCAAGCGTGTTACTGTCAATAAACAGTGTTCAGTAGCCTATCCTATGTTGTCTGTGTTTCAATAACGAATGCGTGCTTGCCGAATGCTGACCAATATTCCTGCTGCAAAGTCGGCCTCTTAATGACAACACTGGAATAAAGATAGACATTTAGACTATAGAGGCTATAAAGAATAGACTACTACAGGAATAAATGCATTTGAAAAGTTTATTTAGGAACCAATTATTTTATAACATCTGAGGTTTAAATATTTATCTTTTATAGCGGTTACCGTGACGGTTTGAATGGCTTTGCTAATTTGTGCGGTAAGGAAAAAATCAATACCACGGCAACTCTATCTGCAGCACACTAAACTTTGTGAGCTGATTGCAGCTTTCTCTTAAACAACTGAAGTTGCTGCAGACCTGTCTTCAGTCTTATATATATTATTATATATCTTATATTAATAACGGAAAATAACCATAAAATGGCTCCATGCAGCTCTCACAGCATACTCCAAGTCTCTTGAAGCCAACAAGAGACAGTTGTTTTGGAGAAAGCTGCAATGTACTTCTTCCAGTGATCTCCGGGACTGTTGTATGGACTAACAGACTTTACCCGATTTTCTGGCATGGGAGTGAGTAGATAATGACTGAATTTTCATTTTTGGGTGAACTATTCCTTTAAGGGAAAAGAGGCAGGTGCCCAAGCACCCAGAGCTCCCTCCTCTGCACGTGCCTGCTCCAGACTTCTGTGATGTCTTGAACTTATCTCGGTCTCAGCCTATTGGGTGTTTGGATGTTGATGCCTTTCTAAAAATTAAAAAATGGGTAATTTTCTTGATGTTTGGCTTATGTTCTCCCCAGCACTATAATACAAGGGATTTCATCTGAAGAAACCTGGTCCTCAAAATCCTATGCATTGATTGGCTGGATGTTGAAGGGTCTTAGTACAGATCTCCTGCAGATAGATCATGTACATCTCTGATCCTTAAACCTGCAATAAGCGATTTCTGACCCTGTGACCAATCCTGAAACTAACGTGTGCCACCACCTTAATCATTATTTTTACATTTGGAAAGAACTGTACAGTGTTATTGCCTATTTTGGTCTTGAATAAGACTCATTTTGCTCTGGTCTCAGTCTTGACTTGAGCTCTGTTTGAAACCGTTCCCTATTACAGAAATAGTGCACTAGTGTGTCCACCATTTTGTACTAGTGTCCAAATTCTCAAAGGTTAGTTTGATTCACTATATAGTTCACTATAAAATACCCACAATGCACTGCAAATTGTAGTGAACAGACGATGTACCCTACAATTGATCCTGTATACCACAATGCAATGCGATTGTGTCTTAAGCTGCATTCCATTGTACTCGAAACTCGGAGAAAAACGACTTCCAACACGGAAAAGTGCAAAGGAACGGTTGTTCAAGTCGGAGTTCCGGAAAGTCGGAAAGTTGGACAAAATTCTTTCCGCTCGAGTTGTCCGACATAAACACAGCTGACATCACAGCATCAATTTGAACTTAACAAAACTTGATTTTACTTGACAGTGATGTAAATAGTTTTTCAATGTAGTGAGTCCCCGGGACCCTGTGGGTCCCGGGGACTGGTAATTTGAGTGGGTCCCAGGGAAATTGAGTGGGTCCCCAATAAAATGTGTGTTTTTTGACAAATTGTAGTGTTAAACTCGTGTTTGATGTGTGACACAGAGCTTGTGACACAGTGTATAACAATAACTTGACATATAACACAATAACTATAACACTATAACACAGTATAACACAATAACTCGTGTTTGATGTGTGACACACAGCCTGTGTGACACAGAGATTCAGGAGAAAGTGAGGAGCATAAAACATTGTGCTTTTTTCCACGCATTGAAAAAAAACCAACCAAGCCCGACCCGAGCCCGACATACAGTTGTAACAGTCGGATGCCTACTATGCTTTTGGAACATTGTTTGGTTGCAGTAACAGATTAAGTCACTGGGTGGCGCTCCTTTTTTACTGAGACTGAGTTACAGCAACAGGTTCAGTAGGCTACTACCAACTATTCCCAGTCTACCCAATACTGACGTCGTCTCGCTCTGTCATGCTATCCAGGAGTAACGTTAGCCTAGTTTGTATGTGATTTCTATTGTCAATAAAGATGTCAAAAAAAAAAAAAAAAACGTGTAATGAGTAACGTTAGCCTACTTCCCTAAAGCTAACAAGCACAAAGCTAATGTAAGCTAAGACACGACCAAGCGCGTTACAGTCTCGGGTCCCGTCGGGTTCGGGTCGGGTTGCAGACCTCTAATGTGTAGTAAATGAAACGACTAGTTAGTGAAATCAAAGTCCTATGTTGCAAACAGAATGGGCATTTTTATCGTGTAGCCATCCACAATGATATGAATCGATTTGAAGAAACACAGTGGCTGAAGCACAGAAATGTCAATCATGGCTTTTTTTCCCCGAATAATAACGAGCAACTTCGGGTAGAAGAAATATCTGTTTCCATCGCATTAGCCTATCTGTGCTTTCCCGAATAACGTATTCGGATTCGGGTACATCCCTACCTGCAATAGTTTGTTGGCCAGCAATATGTTTGATCTTTTTCTTTGGTGGCATTTTAAAACGTTTTCCCTTTCACTCATTGAGACTGAACAAAACGAGAGATATGCGCGAGATATATGCGCAGACGGTGAGAAAATCGCGGCCGGTGGATTTTTTTTTTTTCAACATGGCACGTCCCCTGGACGGTAAAGCATCATCGGGTCATCATCGACATGAGTGAATACTGCATCCACGTGAGTTTATTTACCAATTACCAAGTTTGTAGCCTTGTTGAAATGAAATCTGTGCGGCGAAAGTAGCATTGGATGCAGGCCCAGCAAGGGCATTAAGTCTCTCCCGCGATGACTGAGACTATTTTCTAGGAAAAAATAGGGTGCGTCCCCTGGACGCGTCGATAGTGAGTTTACTGCGTCCTTTCGGATTTTAACGCGTCAGAGACACAGGACGCGCACTTATTTACATCACTGCTTGATATGTAGTTTTTGTGTTATGAAAACGTGCTGCGCTTCGTTAGTAGATAGAAGTCTTTGCTGTATGAACTCGCCTGCTAACGTAACTAGAGCTGTCACATAGCTACCGTTAACGTTAATGGGCAAAGGCTGTTTTCCTGAGAAGACGCACTGGAATGCATTTAGATCGGAGGTCGGTAGTTCCAACTCGGAACTACCGACCTCCGACTTCCAATGGAATGCACCATTACAGAAGAAGAGGAGTAGCTAGTCGCTAGCTTGTGAGCTAGCTAACGTTAGCTCACAAGCTTATTGTTTGCCAAACTAAAACAGCTTGCTACCGCATTAGTAGACAGCACCTTCGTTAACAAAACAACACTTGCACATGATTAGAATTTCAATAATTTATTTGTAATTTAATGTTTAAAACTTCCTAAAATCGATAGTACCCGAGTACATTTCAACCCACTGTCATGATGCTTGGTTGTTTATGAGATGCTGGACGCGCCCAGGTGCGTTGCACGAATATCCAGCGCCATTTTTTGAAGCAATGATGTTTAATGCAGTGTCTGAAACTTTGTTCGGTCATTGCGCATATAGTTCACTATATGACAAACACTGCAAACAAGTGAACCATTCCGAACGCAGCTTTGGTCTCAACCCCCTCGACTGGATCTGGTCTTAGAATTGACTTGGACTGGACTAAAGTGGTCTTGGCTACAGCCCTGCTTGTAAGTATGCGTGCAACCACTGATTGCCTGAATCCAAACCACATTTAAGTAGAATTATATACAAATGAATTTTTTTTATCATTTTTGCTACATAATACTGATTCTATTGTAAAACATGAAAAGAGCACACTGGGTCACTGGAGTTCAGTTTTATTGTATTCCATTGTTCAAACCAGAAACCTTTACAAAGTGTAGCCACATTCTGTACAAAAATAGCATTCTACACATCCCCCCCCCCAAAAAAAAAAACAAAAAAAACAACAACAAAAACACCAATACACCCATGACAATGTACACTGTACAATTTTACAGTATTCATACTGAAAAATATGTGTATAAAGATCTATACATAAATATGGTTGAAGTACCTATTTAAAATGCATGTCGTATAAAATTTTTGTACAAACAAACACAAAAGGCCTCCAGAACATTAAATAAAACCTACTGCACTGTATATACATATATGCATCTAAAAGATTGTATTAATTGTATTATTATTGATGCTCACATTAAGTCACTGCAACGTTTTACTGGGTTCGACTGTGCTTGTGAAGCCCATTACATTCAGACGCATCAAATGAGCATGCATTGCACTCCTGTCTGAGGAAACACACACAACCACACACAGTGTAGCCACATCCTGTGCAAAAAACATGAAGCATGCCAAGAAATAAAGAGTGCACAGACAAAAGGCAGTTACTTGTTACTATGTCTTTGTCTATCCAATATTATCCCTCCAGCTCATTTGACTTATCTATTTTGCTCAGGAGGCAAAGACAGATAACAAATAGATAAATTAACGGTGGATTTCATTTAATCCCACTTGTAGAAGACTAGTAGAAGGATCCACAGAATGGTTTGACAGTTAGTACATAATTTGTTTCTGTTTCACCCTAGTTAAACAGTAACTGTGCTGGAGCCATATAATTAATCTGATATCTATGATACGCAGACGTGTGACAGGTCTATGTAACCTTTTGCATGTCCCTCCACACTGATACTGCAACACAAAGCCAAAGCTGCCCCTGACTTGTGACTTGGGACCAGCTTCTCCACAATGCCTAATTTTAGTGGGCAATTTAAAGCGTTTCAAGTATTATTGCAGTACAGTTTAAGGCTTTGGAGGCCTGGCCTTGGCTTACATCAGTTTCATTCTACAGTTTACAGCCTGTGTTGCAAAAGCGAGAGAGAGTTACAATGACAGACAGCACATAGAGAAAGAGCCAGTGGTTAGAATGCAAATGGCACCTGATATGGTATGGCAAAGCCCTGACATGCAAAGCCCTGACATGCAAACTTAAAAATGGAGTGAATGATGAACGATGCAGTGGTTTCTATAACAGTCATTTTGATGATTTACGTCATTCCTCACCCGACTGACTGGTAGGCTATATCAGTTTGCTGATATACGGCGCAAATGTTGGCCTTTTATGAAAAATGGGCTATGGTCCAGTTAGTGTCGTCTACCTCTGATATGATGGATATGATGCAGTTTGGTTGTCTATGGAAAATAGGCATGAAAATGTTTTAGTGTCCCATGATGGTCTAAATGCTGTTTCAGAGGCTTTTCCACCCTGACAAGAATACAATTCTGGGGGAAACACTGAATACTGGTAAAATTTTTAAATATTTAATATCGGCACAAAATATCGGCTACTGGCTGCTTCAGTCACATTTCCCAATTGTCCCCCCTCCCCTCTCCCCTTCTCTTGCATTGCGCTGTTTGTTTTGAAGAACCAGAATAAGGATAAGAGCCCATAACAACCAATACGCATTCTGACCATGTAAGCTAAGTAAGTGTCAAGCTGAAACTACGCAGTTGAAGTTAAAAGTTGTGGATTACTTCCACAGTAAAAACACAATCCAGCAGATTTCCTGCCAAATCCGCAATATAAAATCCAGTGTAGAGGCCGCTAGAGGCTGCTAATCTTGATGATCTCGTTTGTTTACAGTAATTATACTAATATCTCAATATTAATGTGGTAATGACATGTTAAAACACTACATGTAGCACCTTTTGAAACAAACAAAATCTATCAACTGCTGTATTTGTACATGTAAGGACAGTGAGAGTGCAGGCCCTGACAGCAGTGATCTCTCAGGCAGTGATGATCCCATGGCCTTCATATGGAGAAGAGGGGAATGAGTGGGAAGACAGTGAGAGGCATTGGAAAATGGTTGACAAGCAGACAGAGGCAAAGGAGGAGGTGAAGTTGTGGGATCCAAGGGAGACCATGGGACAGCAGGAATAGGCGGAGGGAGGGGCCAGTCAGCGTCCAGAGGAAGGAAATCACCGATAAAAAGGAGAGACAAAGAAGAGGTGACACCCAGAAACAGAAGAGAGATTGTGGGAAATATTCATTTAAAAAAAGTGTCTGGAAAAAGAGAAAGGGAGAGGTGAGGGGAGCAACTACAATTTCACATCTTGGGTATGGCAAAATGTGAGTCTTACTGAATCCTTGCAGCATTCCTCTACAACATTAGCAATCACATTAGGAACAGGTCATTTATATTACTTAATTCTCAGCAGGACAGAACACTATTACCATACAACATGTTACATTTTTTTTACAGAATCCTATTTATAACATATCCCACTTTACTGATAGGAGTGTATTGGTTCCTGTCAGCTCCATCATTTTTTTTAGATAAAAGAACCACTTTCACTCCATAAAACATCTAGATTTTGGCAGATATTTTAACCGTTTATCAACTAAAAGACATAATTTAGACTCCCTTTTCAAATGGTGGTTTGAACAACGTCTGAGGCTAGGGATCAGAGTGTACGTGTTGAATCAGGCTCGCCCTGGATCATGGAAAGCGATTTCCTTTTCTATGATACGTACTCGGCTGACTTCCAGAAGTGTCCGGGGTGCGAGAGCCTGCGGTTCAGCTTGGGAAGCTTCTCCAGCATGTCGGCAAGCTGGGTGAAGGAAGGCCTCTCGTCTGCCTCAAAGGACCAACAGGCAGACAGGATTTCCTATATGAGATGGAAGGAGGAGTGTTGGAATATTTTAAAGTACATTTTACTTTCTACTAGAGAGAATACAATGGCTCATATCTTTCATGTGAACGAAATCCAACTGAAAGCAACTTGTGATTATTTTTTTTATAAATACAAACATTTCGGAGACAGAGCTGCCCTGGAGGCATAAATAATCTCATTGGTTGAGTTAAATCCCAATGGGCGGGGCCAAAAGCAAAACCAGTTTTCTGTCTTGGTAACATCAAACATGCTCTATACACACAAGATGACGCATTACAAGCTGCGCCAATGGTATGAAATGGTATACATATGGCGTTTATTGAGTCTCAAAACCTGCGCACATAAAAACCAGGCGTGCGCACCTGATACGAGGGCACAGAACAGTATCTGCGAGCGGAAAAGCATCCTTGCGAGGGAGCATTTCTGCTCCGCGTGCACAAATGCGGCCCCGCGAGCACGGGGCTGTGACGAGCGCGAGCTCGACTCTCCCTACGCGCTCGCAACTCGTTGACTTTTGAGACTTTGGAGGCGGGGATGGAATAGACAGTGGCTGATGTCTCCCCTCCTTTGATTGGTCACTTTGAATACCGACCATGATACCGACCAAATATTTTAGTGGAAGATATGTGGAGATAAGTGGCTTGTGAAAAGTGGCTTGTGAAAAATGGGTCCAACATTTACTTCGGTGACTATGGGGCGAAAGAATCGGTTATAATCTGTGCTCACGTTCACTTCTCCAGTGAATAGACTCAGGACCTGCCGCTAGTCTCCTAAAGGGGCGGGGCAGTGGCGAAACCCACGTGACACAGATACAGGAAATGACTCGCAGTTGCGCCGTCTCGTTTCTAAACCGTCTCTGGTAACATTAGACTGAAGCCCAGTGAAAAAGGCAAGAGGTAAGAGAGGAGGAAGCTAATATTATGAAGGCTAGCGCTCTGCTACTAACTGAAAAAATTCAAGTTATTCAGGTTAGCTAGTTAGCCTAGCTGAGCTTTCAAGTTCAAGCTAGATAGACTAGCTTATAGCTATCTAGGTAAGATAGTTAGCTAGCTGAGCTTCCAACAACATGAATGCCTTGGTCATGAGTGAATATAAAAAGGAAGTCACTGCCACTTCTATTGTTTTAAATATTTTGATCAGAGTTCTTTCTTTGCCATTCAAGTTTGCCAGTTAGCTAACTGCACCGCAAAAAACTGTTTTTTGGCTCTGCCCTTTGAGGTTTAACTCAACCAATGAGATTATTTCTGTCTCCAGAGCAGCTCTGCCTCTGAGGAGTACCTGCTGAAATACTTTTAGCTAGCCAAACTAAGTTATCTAGGTTAGTTAGTTAGCCTGGCTGACCTAGCCTTCCAAGTTCAAACTAGCCATACTAGCCTACAGCTATTTGGGTAAATTTCTGGGTAAATCCATATAACACCTCCTCCCTTCAAGCTGTGGGTGCAAACAGTATTACAGAACGAAATAGGAAAGGTCAACTTTATCTACAACCTTGCATCAACAGGAAAGCCTAACCCTAACCCTTATTATTATTTAATCATAATTCATTTTATGGGCCTACTATAGGCCTGTTCATCAGAACATGGATACAAACAGGCTTACGTTCATGTTGGTGTGCACGCTTTGAGTTGCAAAAGCTCATTCACTGATTTTTTTGATTTTCAGCTTGTGTCATTTTTCATGTGTCCTTGTATTAAAGGTGCAATAAATACGATTTTTCCTACCCCGTAGCACAAAATGACCATAATATATCTGTGGAGGGTTGATAGGGTTGTTGATCAATATCAATCACTCAACGATTGCTTGGCCAGGTGCTGAGATTTCTGGCTTTCAAAACTCACTTTCTGGCCTGTACCCATTGGAGTTTCTAGGCAGTTCTAATCCACCTCTCTGCTCTAATTAGCTATCTTACTCCTCTCTACTGTGAAAATTTGACTTAATGACAATTACAGGCCACATTAGTCTGTGCCGTATATCCATATCCATAATCCAACAATAAAGCAATTTAGCCATGATGGTATTATCATCATAACATAGCACTGTGGTTACAAACTTACCGTTACCTCCTTGCCCAGGTTGACATCTGCCAGCACCTTCTTGATTCCCTCACCGCTGCCCACCAGCCAGATTTTAGCCTCTGTCGGCTGGTTGGTGATGGGCCAATCCCTGGCCTGCAGTTCATACCAGATTGTGCTAGATATTAAATAGGAAAATGTTGTTGGTGAGTATATAGTACACTTGAATCATTTACACTCCATTACTGTCCATGTCAAATGAGGTTATCACATACATTACATAGATGGATTGAACAGACTCATGGAAATGAAGTCTACTAAAGATGTATACATACAGGTATAGGACAGTACATAGGTGAGTTTCAATACATAGTGTTTCCTGGCGAGGGTTGTGCTGTGCGGGAAATGTTCTTTATTCCTCTATTCAATCTATTCTAATCATGATGGACTTGATGTATATTGAGAAGGGAACCCATTTGTTAGCCAATGTTGCAGAGACTACATTTCAAACTTTGCCTTTATTCAGTTCATGTTGGCGCCAGCATGATTCGAAAGAGCGCAGACTCTCTGACCAATGCCATGCACTGTGTCATAGGTGCAATGAATTATGGTCGATATAGTTCACTAATATGTTTTCAGTGATGACATTTCCATCTAAATAAATGTTTTGATACTCTCTATCCCCGTATGGCGCACAAGAAGTGATACGTTTTATGTTTCTGGTTTGTTTGGAATAAATAGAAGAAGAACTGGGTAGTTGTAGCATGAGCAGCGATATCCACCATGACTGAACAGACAAAGAAAAGAGCGCCACCTACAGAAACTCAAACTTCATCAAGTGCAGTGCAGAAACACCACAGCAGTGAGCGCTGAGCACCAAAGATGGAGACAAAATAAAAACCAAACAAAAAAACTGAGCAACTCACGGAATACCACTTTAAATCTTTGTTTTTGTAAACTACATCAAAGAAAAACACCAGTTTTACTGGCAACTTAGTGCATCAGAGCACTCGAAATAAGGCAAAAATTTACTAGAGCGGCTGTTAATTTACTTGGGCAGACCAACCCAAATATAATCAATACATGGGAAATTCTGATACATACCCAAATGCATAAACGTCAGCAGCTTTGGAGAAAGGTAGCTGGTCCTCATTAATCTCCGGGCCCATCCTGCGAACGATCTCCGGAGCCAGGTAGTAGATCCAGCCCTGAGGTATTCGCAACACATTCTCTCTTCTGAAGACACACACACACATACACATGAAGACAATTACGGCTTATGAGGTACATTCGCTCTTTCATACATTTTTCTAAAAGCTGTGAGTGTCAGACATTTCATGCCTACCTTCCTTCTTGTACCACCCCAGACATCCCGAACAGGCCAAAATCTGTAATGACCACTTTGTTTGCGTCGTAGAACACATTCTTAGACTTCAGGTCCTTATGAACGATGCCTTTAGCATGCAAATAACCCATTCCCTGTAACAGAGATCGACGTTTCGTAATGTCTTTCAGTAGAATCATAGAATCATATCGTGATGAAATAATGACATCAATGTTATCACGATACACAATTCTGTTGTCTAAATTAATGATAAAAAGCGTACAAAATGAGATTTGAAACACATAATATTAATATATATATATATTAAACACAGAATATTATTTGAAAATTACAGTTTTATCCTACTTTATATTACCATGCAGTTCAAAGCAATGAACATCAGTTTGATGCAGCTAAGATATAGTTATAGTTAGTATATCAATATAAACATATTTTTATGATAATTATTTATGATTTCATGATTCTCATTGTGACATTCATTCACACTGTGATATGAGTTGCAGCTTAAAGGTTGCTTACCTTTACAATCTCCTGAGCAACTTGCCTGGTTTTGTTGATGTCTAGTGTGTGTTTGGAATCTCTTACAACAGAGAATAAAGTCCGACCTTTACAGAAACTAGGGAGAGAACAATGGATGAGATATCGTTACTAAAACTGAATGCACAAATCAACAATGGCATAGAAATATGCAGGAAAACAAGATACTGCATGCAGTAATAGGCTACAGTCTTAAAACATATAAAAGTATACAGTGCCAAAATCATAAAATATCTTAATATATCTTGTTAATTTGTATAGACTGCATACATCAATGTTTCGATAACTTCTCACTAATTTCCGACTGAGTATATTTATTTTTTTAGTATATTCCATATCCATATGTTCGTTTGGCCAGGTGACAACAATGTCATTCAGAACATAATCCGAACCAATTACAGGAAACAACCCCAAAACGCAAGAATTTATGGTTATAGGGAGAAGGATGTTGACATCTGATAGCCAACAGTTTGTCATGCTTGGAAGCCTAGCATAACAAAATGAAGCAAGGGCAAACCGCAGTCTGGACTGATGCTCATATGCAGCTATTTCTTCATGTGTTCTTAACTGGTATGAACACCAGAGAAGAAGAGCACAGACAAGTCCATGTTTAGCTAAAGTTACAGGGACTGGAATCAGATTTGTTTTTAGGTTACCAAAACTCTGTCCAATAAACAAGCTACTTGTGAGTCATGTGACTTTAGTTTACAAGTCCTGGTTGGCTTGTAATTGGTCAGTGTGAACCTAAACGAACCAAATACAAAAATTCAACAAAGTAAACTTTTCCACTGTGGTTCAGACCAAAGAGAACCACCTTAATTCCACTTAATATGTTCATGAAACTTTTTGAAAATTCTTATTTACAGTATATTCTATTTCTTCTTTGCCGTATGCTATTATTATTTTGCTGGTGCAACAACCCAATTTCCCCACAGGGATCATTAAAGTTTCCTCTTGTCTATCTTATGACATTTCTTTATTGGCAACTGCTCACCAACTGACTGACCTGGTGATGATTGCTAGGTGGGGTGGAGCCATGCAAGCGCCCATGAAAAGGATGACGTTCTCGTGCCTGGTCTGCCTGTAGTTCATCACTTCCTTCTTGAACACCTTCAGGTGGTCCTGGTTGTTGCCGTCAATCTCCAGTAGCCGGATGGCCACCTCCCCGTGCCAGCGACCCTTGTGCACCTTTCCCCAGCGACCCTGGAGAAACACAATATCAGTTGTTGTTTTTTCTCTGTTCATTGACAAATTTGTGCACTTTCGGCATTTTATGTGGACATTTACACACACTTGTCTCCGGATTAAACAAGTGTCTGTACAATGTATTTGCAATGAGTATGCAGATGAAAATATAAATAGTATATCTCAGATATCACTGATCTGATTTTGATTAAACATAGGTGTCTTGGGGTCTCACCACTGCGTTCCAGCATTTTAAAAAATTACACTAATTGGGCGCCACAATTACAGGTCATAATTAAACATTTTAATAAACTGTCATATCTACAACACTGCCAGCTGGAATGACATGAAATGTGGTTCACATATCCAGCTATCCTTGCTCTACACATTTACCTCCAAGACCATCAATGTACGCCATATTGGATTTTCCACCATTTTCGTTAACTTGAAAAACAATTTTCTCAAAGGCTTTTTCATTTATGTACTGATTGACCAAGAGGGATACTGTATCATTATACAAACAAACAGTATGAGGAGCCACAAATGCCAAAAAGAAAAGACTAGCCGATGGTGCAAATGGCCCTACAAAATGTATTTACATGGTTCAATAACAGACTTAAAATTTTGACCTTTTTCACATTTGTATAACTTGTTACTGATTGGCTCAAAGGGTGACTGCATCACTGAAGAGGGATGGCATGTTTACTGTTATCTATACCATATCTATACCAAAGTACTTGGTAAGCATTCAATTTAAATATCAAGTGAGTCAAGTTTTAAGTGTGCCATCCGCAGAGATGATTATATCTTTATCTTCACCTTGCCGATGAGCTCGCCCAGCTCCAGCTGTTCGTATGGGATGTCCCACTCCTGCAGGTACACGCTGGTCTGGCTGGCCTTACGGGAGATGGGGCCCCTCCAGCGGCCCCCGGCCCCGCGACGGCACGCTGAGGTGGGCAGGTCCTCCAGTCCATCCTCGTCACACTCCCCGTTGGAGTAGCTCTTCTCTCTGCCGCACTGGTCAACTTCATCCTCTGCTGGGTAGTCTTCCTCAGCCTCCTCTTCCTATGAGCCACAGGAGAAAGAAAGAAAGGAAGGAAGGAAGGAAGGAAAGGGAGAATATGGATATTGAATATTCAGTTGATGATTGATGTTCCTGCAAGAAAAATAAGCATCTTTATTTCTATAGCAAATCCCAGTTACAAATTGCTTTACAAAGAATAAAAAAGAAAGGATTAAATCGACAACAAAAGCAATGAAAGCAAGGTAGGAAACAGAAAACCATAAAAGAGAAGTCAAAAACAATTATAAAAAGACCATTACCTAAAAGTGTATAAAAGTGAGTTTTAAGAAGTGATTTAAAAGATGATACAGATTTTACCTATCTATGTGTAATAATAGTCTATTTTTTTTTTATCTAGACCTTGGAACAGCCAATAGGAACCTCTTGTTTTCAATCTAAACTGTGGAACAGGCAATAGGAACACAGATCCCAGATCACTAAAGGATAGAAACAACTCAATTTTGAAAAAACTCAAATTTGCATAAAAAATTACACCTGTGTTTCTTGCAACTGGCTTTACATGAGAATTTACCAATACAGACAAAGTATCTGGACATGACTTGCCAGTTATCCAAGATATCTAAAGGGTCAACTTACTCAGTCAGTGAGTGGGGAGGACAGGACATATTTACTGTATCCTCTCTCAGACATCCAGGAAAAAATCTCTTCCTCAAAAATCTGTACTCCAAGGTAAAGTGAACTAATTTTAACCATGGGCTTTCCTGTGTTTCAGACAGGCTTAGTGGTTAATACTACCAGCAGGGTGGGTTTCACTCAGACTCCAAGGGTATGATCACACCTCCAGGTGGTTTTCTTTGATCTGAACCATATTGGAAATATTGCATTTCTGTATTTAATTTGTTTAGTGTCACACAGACCAATTACAAGTCAACCAGATCTTGTAAATAAATGTCACATGGCTCACAAGTAGCTTGTTTATTGGACAGAGATTTGGTAACTCAAAAACAAATCCGATTCCAGTCCCTGTAACTTTAGCTAAGCATGATGGACTTGTCTGTGCTCTTCTTCTCTGGTGTTCATACCAGTTAAGAACACATGAAGAAATAGCTGCATATGAGCATCAGTCCAGACTGCGGTTTGCCCTCGCTTCATTTTGTTATGCTAGGCTTTCCAAGCATGAGGAACTGACATTCAAAATAACACACCGGGAACAAAGATCTACTGTAGTTTAACGGTTATCACTTTCCCAGACATGCAGTCTGTCAAGCGCTTCAGTAAAATAGTTCACTAGTTTAAGTTTCCCATGACCAAACATGCAAATGTTGCTTCCCACTTCCTCATTTTTTTTTGCTGGGGAATTTGACTACCAGTACTCACCACTTCTCTTTGCTGCCCTGTAAGCTGTGTCTCGGCAATGGACAACTGTACAACTCTAAGAAGAAACAAGAATTTGCAATCAGTAGGGTTATTTTCACATGAGCCTCACAAGCATCTTTAACATCTAACAGTACTGCGTAAAGACCAAGTCAAAAATGTTTAATGTGCAAGAACTTATAAAAGGTTATAACCAGTGACATAGTGGTAAATACAAATGACCTCCAGCCTGTTATCAGTATAAGGCAACCACCAGTAGAAACAAAAATCAATAATATTTTTATGCATTGCATTTCAATGCATCTCAAATCACAAGCAGGGTGTTAGGCAGCCCAGTCAGTATAAATGGAAAAAACTACAGACGGAGGAACCCACTCTGTGATGTTGTACCTGGAGCGTCTCTATTGATGATGAAAAGGAGAAGCAAGTTTGTATATTAGACAGCTTTATTAATCCCCAGTGGGGAAACTCATTTGCCACCAAATCAATCAAATTGCCAAATCATTGCCAACAAACAATATAGACATTGCATTCACAGTACACAACAAATAAATAAGACCGTAAAAAGCCATTTGAGACACGATTAACAGCTGAAAGGTGCTATGGATCTAGATGCATTTCACAGTAGGCTACACAACAAATAAATAACACCATAAAAAGCCATTTGAGACATGATTAACAGCTGAAAGGTGCTATCTAGACCACATCTAAAAGTGTTCATTAAAAAATCTGACCACTGCTGGAACAAAAGACCTTCTCAGTCGTTGAGTAGAACACTGAGGCATCACTAGTCGCTCACTGAATGAGCTTCTGAGTCCGTTAAAAACACTGTGTAATGGATGGCCTTTAAAATACAGAACCGTTTTTAGTTTGGCCCTTGTTCTCTTTTCGACAGTGACCTCAAGTGAGTCTGGGGTAAGGCCAATCACTGAGCCAGCCTTTCTGATCATCTTATTGATCCTGTTTTTATCATCCGCAGTGATGCTGCCCCCCCAGCAGAGCACAGCATAAAAGAGGACACTAGCTAAGATTCCCTGATAAAAAAACATGAAGAAACTTCTTGCTAATATCAAAGGATCTAAGCTTCCTCAAATAGTCTTGACTGAGCCTTCTTGAATACAACCTCAGTATTCTTTTTCCAGTTTAATTTACTGTCCAGGTAGACACCAAGATATTTGTAAGACTGGACAATTTCTATCTGCTGACCCTTAATTATCACTGGGAAGACCTCCTCCTTCTTCCTTCTGAAATCAATAATTAACTCTTTGGTCTTCCCAACATTCAGTTTTAAAAAATTTGCATCACACCAGCTGACAAATGATTCGACCTCTCTTTTATAGGCCAGGTCATTGCCTTGCTTAAGTAAACCCACGAGGGCAGTGTCATCCAAAAACGTTTGGATTTGACAAGACACCTGACTATGCCTATAGTCAGCGGTAAAGAGTGTGAATAAAAAAGGGGATAAAACCGTGCCCTGTGGGGCTCCTGTTTTAGTTAAGATACCGTCAGACAGTTTGTTATCAAGCCTGACAAACTGAGGTCGAGACAAGAGATAATCTAAGACCCAAGCGATAGTTGTGTTGTGCAGCTTAAAATTCATTAATTTGTTAGCTAAAAGGTGTGGTTGAATTGTATTGAAAGCACTAGAAAAATAAAAAAACATAATCCTAACAGAGCTGGCAGTTGTTTCAAGGTGGCTGTAAATGCTGTGAAGCATAAAAAGTAGTGCATCATCAACTCCCACACCCTTCCTGTACGCAAACTGCAAGGGATCTTGAAAGACTGAGACCTGTCTACTCAGGTGACCCAGGACAACCCTTTCAAAACATTTCATTATGTGTGACGTCAGGGCTATAGGTCTCAGATTAGTAAGACTACTACACACATTGGTTTTTTGGGGAATTGGAACAAGACAAGATGTTTTCCACATTAATGGAATTTTTGATGAAGACAGAGACAAAGAAAAAATTGAACTGAACACAACTGGTCAGCACAGACTTTCAGGGTGCGTGGATGGACACCATCAGGGCCTGCTGCCTTGTTGGCCTTAAGGCGCCTTAACTGCTGTCGAACCTCATCAACATTAATAACAATAGCTGGGCTACAGTCCTCAGGACTACTCTGTGCAAGAGATGAGAGGATGCTCTCATGAGAAGCAGAAAAATCGAATTCATCAAACCTTGCAAAGAACTGGTTTGCCTCATTTACATTTATCCCAGAACCAAGGAAACTGGGATTACTTGTCCCATAGCCAGTAATAGATTTCATGCCATTCCAAAGGCCCCTTGTATTACTATTGGACATCTGTCCTTCAACCCTTTCCTTATATTTACGCTTACCTTGTTTGATTATTGCTTTCAGCTCCTTTTGAGCAATTTTAATATTATCTTTGTCACCACTAAAGAATGCAGTTTTCTTCCTTAATAGCAGTTTTAACCTCCCTTGTCACCCAAGGTTTATTACCGTATTTCCTCTATTATTGGCCCGGGCCTTTATTTACCTCAACTGCAGAGGGTACCAGGCCTTTATTGGAAGCAGGCTTATATTAGAGACAGGCCTTTATTTCTAAATCCCTCTGTTTGATAAGTATATTTGCTCATATTTTAGTATGAAGTTTGATTTTCTGATCTGCTTCTGTTGGGGTACGTTAGGTAGCCGTTTTTTTGTTACTGCAATGCATTACGATAATTATGGTAATCGACGACGGCACGCTCCAGAGACTTCCGCCGGCCGAGCCAGCTTGTGGCATACTGCCATCTTGTGGCACTTGTACGTTACTACAAAATACAGTTACATGTATAACAGGCGCCAGGAGTTTACCGGTATCCACCGTTGTTTGCATGTAAGCTGAAGCTAACTGAAGCTAACTGAAGCTAAAGTAGAATCTATACAATTATATCATATCGCCATTTATTTCGATGCGCAAGCTCAGTCCACCTGACAGCCCTCTGGGGACACGGTTCCGGCCAGTGCTGATAGCTGGGTGGCGATTTGTTCCCGGTGATCCGGCCGAGATTTCGGCGGAGTCCCGACGCCGATGCGTCACCGGGTGTCCCCGATAGGTACGGGCCGTGGGCGCGGTGGAGAGGACAGCGGCGGAGAGAGGAGACGGACACGGTCCAGCCATATACTAGGTTTTGACCTAGTCTTGTTTCCTTTGTTTTTTTCCCCGGCCTGTATTTGGGGCCGGCCTTTATTTGTTCGTGTTGACCACGGCCCCAGCCATTATCGGAGACCCGGCTTTTAATTGACTATTAGAGGAAATACGGTATTAGGGAAAATTTGTATTTGTTTACAGGGAATGACAGACTCAACACAATAATTAATATAACAGGTGACTTTGTCAGAGATGCTGTCCAGATCATTGCCGTCATCTAAAAACACAGTCCAGTCAGTGCAATCAAAGCACGCTCTTAACATTTCACAAGCGTCCTCCGACCACACACGCACAGTCTTGGACGTAATTGGCTGCTTCCGAACCACAGCAGAATATCTGGATGTCAGAGATATCAAATTATGGTCCGATCGTCCAAGAGGGGGAAGCAACTTTGCAACAAAACTCTCCTTAATGTTCGTATAAAACAAATCGATAGTTTTATCACCCCTCGTAGGACATGACACCATTTGTTTAAAAGAGGGTAGGGTGGCAGAGAGAGAGCAGTGATTAAAATCCCCGTTAATAATAACCAACGCGACTGGAGAGGAGCGTTGCAAGTCCTGGGTGACTCTCTATATTGTTTCTGTGGCCAGCTTCCCATTTCCCGATGGAGGAATGTAGACCACTTGGACAATCACATGAGAAAACTCCCTGGGCAAATAGTAAGGTTGGCAGCTTACTGCAAGCAGCTCAATGTTCGGGTCACAGACTCTCTCCTTCACCGTAACATGACCAGGATGACACCACCGATCATTCACGAAGAGGCAAACAAACTCCACCCTGTTTTTTGCCAGTCCTCGCTGGGTCTCTATCCATCCTGTGTAGTGAAAAACCTTCCATTTTCACATGAGGCTCTGGTATCCTGTCGGACAGCCAAGTCTCCGTAAAACACAGTAGGCTGCTCTGTCGGTATAGGCAATCATACCTCAAATAAGCTGTCAACTCATCCGCCTTATTAACCAAGGAGCGGACATTCCCAATAATAACAGAGGGTAGCACAGGTTTGTACCCCCGCCGACTGTTCCTGACCCGGACCCCTCCTCCGCAGCTGAAGAAGCTCCTGCCGACTATAGGTGATGAAAGGTAGGCCTGGTTCGCTCCCGACTTGTAGTGTTTGAGCGGCTCTCCAAACAATTATTACCCAAAGCCACAGAAGGCAAACCAAAGTGTGATTATTAAGTGCAGCCATAATCGCGTCGTCAAAGTTTGATCACGCTGATGATCATGAATCAAAAAGGCGTTAAAAATATTAAAAACACATAAAAACGTAAATCACAGACGCACAGGTGGCAGAGTCGCCGGCAGGGGGGCGGCGCCTCAGGTATGAACATTTACATTCAAATGAGATTCCTGTTGTATCATTTTCAAACCAGGAAATGTTTCCTTGAGCACTGTCTCAGTTGACGTTTCTCCATTTTCCAAGTCACATCTCTATGGAGCTGTGCATCAATTTGACATCATAGACTAAAAGGTGGGACAAAATCATCTTCAGGGTGTTTAATTACGGTACAGCAATAACATTCTTCAAAGCTGAAATTCAGCTGTATGCCCTTTTCCTTTAAAGGGCATACAGTCAAGAAGCTTTTCCTTTAAAGGGCATACAGTCAAGAAGCTTTTCCTTTAAAGGGCATACAGCTGAGCTGTATGCCCTTTAAAGGAAAAGCTTTGTGACTCTGGTCAATAAGTGAATAATTTGCTGCAGTTAATATATAACCCAGTTACTAAATAACTCAAGTTTTCAGTTTCAGTTCTGTACCACAGTTGAAAGAAAATGGCTTGAGCAGCACTAAGTTTGCAGAACTGTTTCGTGCATGGATAAATATACTCTAAACCAGGGTGAGACCGCAGGCCTGCTGAAATATCAGGCCCATATTGGCCTTTTATTTTCCAGTCAGTGTCTTATGTTTTAGTATTATTATTATAATTATTATTATTATTATCATAATTATTATTATTATTATTATTAGTTGTAGTAGCAGTATCAGCAGCAGCAATAGTAGTAGTAGCAGTAGTATTATCCTGGGTTTCAATGGAGACCAAATGCTGTTTCTGAGGCTTTTCCACCCTGAAAAGAATATAATTCTGGGGGAAACATACTGAATACTTGGATATTTGGGGACATTTTTGGCAAGAAAATGGTCAAATTTACAACAGCTCTATAAACAGCTTCAATCCAAAAATATCAGTATCAGCCTTCAAAAACGTTTATCAGTCGAAACCTACACTAAAAAACGTACAAAAAAAAAACCCTACACTCAACAGTGCACATGCCTTAATCATACCATCCACACCTATGTTTAGGTCAGTTACATGTCATATGGAATCGTGTTACAGTGTCTCTGCATGCATAAAAAAATGTGATTTTGTTGTCTCTTACCCAGAGTCATGGTAGCCACCAGAATGTAGACCAGCAGAATACAGAGAAGTGGGAACATCTGTTGGGGAAAGAACAACTTCAGAATACTGTACTAATGATGAGTGATTCTCATCATTCAAAAATGACACAAACACTTTTAACAGGTTACTCAATGAATTCAGACCAGAGGTTCTCAAAATCAAATTTAGTCTCAGGGACCCATATGGGAAGATTTTAGTTGTTGATTTAATATTGAATAGTATAACTGTCTACACTGTACATGGGGAGATAATAGTGGTGAGAGTGAAATCTAGGATTACAATAGTAATTCATATAAATCTTCTAATTTGGATCTAGTGAATTAAATTATAGTCAAATTAAACTATTCCCCCATGGAACCCCTTCAAGGACCATCAGCAAAATCGTCAGTGTTAGTTTAATTCTAAGAGTGCATAAATCAACACTATGCCAGTGTTTCTACACAAACAACGCTCCGATCAACACATGTCAACGCATAATAATTGTCACTGAAAAATCAACACTTATTAACTCTGGAAAATTTGCTCCAGTTGGATCTTTTTCAATCAATCTTTTCAATCAATCTTTTTCTAATGAGCCTAAAAGTCTTGTATACAGCAAATTCTCCAGTGTTACTAAGTGTTAATTTTTCAGTGACAATTACTCATAGAGCTGATATGGCTCTGGGGCGACTGGCCAAAACTATCTAAAAGTGATCAATTAAATCTGATGATGTTGATTTTCTAACACTGATGAGCCCCAAACCCCACTTTGAGAACCACTGGTTTAGACTGAATCAATGTTAATGTCACAAAATATTCACTATCCTACATTGTCAAATCAATATCCATTGAATATTTCATATTTCACAGACCACACAAAGTAACGCTTCCTCTCACTCAGTTCACTTTTTGGCCACCAGTCGGCATGCGTGAGCTACATTTCACCGTGGCACAGTAAACACACCTCCATAACAGAAAGAAGGTAACACAGACATTACTGCTGCTCAGGCCAACCACATCCACCCACAACACAGTGAGCAAGGTAAATGAACACACAGTAACAGCACCTGATTGCACTGAAAACAGGTAAAATGACCCATTTTTATAAAAATGTGTAGTAATTATTTTGTCTGGTATACATTATTCTTGGCAGGTAAATTATTTTAGTTTACCAGACATTGACAGGTGAGCCAAAGGGTTAATTTCAGACAATTTCAGGCAAAGAAAAAAAAAAGAACAACAGCATAACTATACCAGTGCCATCAACTAAACACCAAAAAGAGTGAATTTAGTATGGTGGGGGAAAAATTGCACACAAAGTGGACTAGTGTTAACTCACCAGGAAAGACAAACTGCTGTCTAGGCTGAATATAACAGGCAGCTATTGGGGCAGATGGGACATGATTGGAGGGTGATGAGAGTGAGAATGGGAGTTAGGTGAACAGCAGGATTTGAGGGAAAAATCAAGTGCATCCCGCAAAAACCAGTAAGCTTATACATTCAACACCCAGAACCCAGAATCCTGCATATCTACTATGAAAACAAACGAGTGAGATGTTAGGACTGTGTTAGAGAGCTGCACCCAGGCAAGCAAGACATAAGTAGTTCTATAGTGAAGCAATTGATGAGATTTTAATCTGAATCAATCAGTATGATGGAAAAAGACGGGAACATAGGATACAGGTCCAAAATGGATAGAGATATGTTTTAAAGACGAGATGAAATGAAAAATGCCTTTTTAACCCTTTTAGATCACATCCCCGGTCATACTGTGCACCTATTTAACAATATATGCCAAAAAAAATACCAAAAATCAATTTCATTGTATTCTTATATCAAAATTCAATCATGTTTTCTTCCTGTAAAACAAAATATGCCGTGTGCTTACGTAAGCATGCCCGTAACTAATTTCAACCAATAATATCATGACATCCACCCATCAATCAATCTTCAACTTTTAGCGCACAGAGCTAAGAGGCTAAGATTCATTAGTTAGCTAGCTAGCAACAGCATGGTACTTCGGTGTGTCTTCGGGTGTTATGACACACCCACTTTTCAACGTTCAAATCAAATTCCTCCCAACGTTATGTCCCGCCTGTCTTTCCTGTTTCACTCGGAAATACGTCACGATACGGAAGTTAGATACTCTCGAAATGCCGTTTCATCTCGACTTTAAGATTTTGCCAGCCCACCTAAAGAATTTTATCAGTCTGGGTTTCAATGGAGAGTTTTAGTGTCCCATGATGGTCTAAATGCTGTTTCAGAGGCTTTTCCACCCTGACAAGAATAAAATTCTGGGGGAAACATACTGAGTACTTGTAACTTTTTGAATATTTAAGCATGAAGGTGGTCAAATTTAAAGACATCGGCACAAAATAGTGGCCATCAGCAGCTTCAATGCAAAAGTATCAGTATCCAGAACCCATCTTGGTCGAACCCTAGCAGAATATACAGCGCCTTCAGGTGTGTGAGACTCGGCCACGGCAGGGTGCAGACCTGGGAAATGGAAGCGGCCGTCCCGGGAGCCCTGGGGTGACGGGTTGGGGGGCG
Organism: Centroberyx gerrardi; assembly: GCF_048128805.1. NCBI lineage: Eukaryota > Metazoa > Chordata > Actinopteri > Beryciformes > Berycidae > Centroberyx > Centroberyx gerrardi. The sequence continues at coordinate 4,806,806 of NC_136002.1, forward strand.
GCGTGGCGCTGACACTGGGAGGGTTGCTCTGCTGGAACGGGGCTGGGGAGGAGGGCGTGGAGGAGGTGGCAGATGAGGGGTTACTGCTGGAGTCCAGCTGGTTTAACATGGGGGGGAGCTCCTGGTCAAGAACGCACACAGGTTTGAAATGACAGTAAAACACAGCAACACTGTATAAAACCTACAGCAGATCAGAACTGTCAGTGGAAGGGCACTTGAAGACGTATTCTTACCTTTTTGGTTATCGCCTTTGGTAAAGTGCCGAACTGCAATGGTAGCTCTGCGGTGCGGTCGATCTGATTATTGATATCCGACGGCACTGATTCTGCCCTGCGGATCCTTGGCACTTCAAGTCAAAATAATAAGCTAATTAATGTCACATGGCACTGAATATGAAGTAGGTTATTGTAGTAATTCATCATGACATCATCAGGGTTTATCCTGGACCATTTGATGAGGCAAAACCAATCTTTAGAATAAACATTTTCTAAATTCCTGTTAAAGGTACAATTTAGCAGATTTATATCCCATACTGAAAATGAATATATCTGTGGGGGGTTGACAGTGTAGTTGATCAATACCAACGACTCAACCATTACTTCATCAGGTGATGAGATTCCTGGCTTTCAAAACTCACTTTGTGCGAATTTTGATGTATCGGTATCGGCTACAAATTGTCCAATCAACCTCCGATCCATTTATGATATCTGACGGAAAACGTATTTGCCATAAACAAGCGTTGTCCACCACTTATGGCAGTGCACCGCATGGTGAGGATGCAGCTGGGCAGCAGTCATGTCTGCAGTCTGGAATTATTTTCAGGAGAAGCAGTCAAACCGCTAATTGTAATGTTTGAAATAGAATTCTTAGAACCTTTAATAATATCATAAAAACCCTCTCAAGGTAAAAAGTCCCAGTACCACTACCTTGAGCTGCTGCAGTAATGATGGTAACTATTGCTTACATGGGAGAAATGATATCCGACATGAGGGAGCTTCTTTGGTACACTTGTTGTGGCACTTTAACCTATAGAGGGATGGATATAAACACACTGATGAGACCTTAAGAAATAACAAATACCAAACAGAAGAGGGCAGTTACAGTACAGTATGTTGCTTACTTGCAGTGTTTGCACTTGACACCAAACATCATGCTCTTACGACACACTTGGCAGGTCTGGGAAAGCCAAGACTTGGTGGAGAACCTGCAACGGAGAGAGCAAGAAAGAATAACATGTCTTTACCATAATCCCACCATGAAAGTCCAGGCAAGGGGTAAACCCACCTAAACTCAGTTTACCTTTTCATTTGCAGAATAGAGTTTCCTACCATTTTAGGCTGACATTAATCTTTACGACCCTAAATTTATAGTACACATCACAATAACGAATGTCAAGAGTGATGTACGTTATATGAAAATAGGGTCTTTTAAGGTGAAAAAGCATAAATTAAGGCTTCTGAAATGATTTTTGTCCATATCAGTGATTGTTTGTCTTATGATAATCACTGACTGGAGGTCATAGTTTAGCACCTTTTTGTACCACTACATCAGCAAGAACCTAAACTGTAACATGAGAAAGGATAGGATAATAAATCATGGTCATCTTTTTCTTAACTTGGACTGAGCTGTATTTAAGGTGGGGAACTTTAAGTGGCTTTCTGAAAGCATTTATCTGAAACTCGCCACAAATCGCCACCCAAATAGTTTTCACAGGGCAGCTACCTCCCTTAGCCAAATGTTGAGGCAAGATTAAAAATGAATAAACACACTCTGTCCAGTAAGATAAACACAGGGCCGGACTGAGCGGTCTGCATAATTCAAATTCCTGGATTCTCGCAAGGCGCCATTCTCACCAGACCGATGCAGGAATTCTGCTGGGGTTTGTGCCAGAGGGCTCAGTTTCAAGTTAGGATAGGCTTCTCTCAGCTTCCAACCCTTTGTCCCAGTTAAACCCATACTGGGAGTGAACGAGGCAAACCACAATACGAGTGGTGGAATGTGAATAAGCCGAAAAACATTTTAAACTCCAGATGAGTATTCACACAGAGTAGGCTGTGGAGATACCAGAAGGTGTTGAGGCTTAAAGGAATAGTTCAAATTCAGTCATTATCTACTCACCTCCATGTCAGTGGAAACTCCATTGAAGTTGGTAGGACCACCAAACACACAGCCAGTTAGCCCCCAAAGTTCCATCTCTGCCTTCTAACAAACTATTTAAGTTAATGGGGTCCTCCATTAAATGTCGTAAAATGTCCATCAAATCTCTCCAAACAGCTTGTGCAGCATAGTCCAAATGTTCTGTAGCCAAATGATTGCACTGTGGGTCCAAACGTCCACTATTTACCTTATGTCCTATATTTTCCTCATTGACAATGCTGACCATGCCAACAGTCACCCTACAGTAGCAAGCAATCTTCAGCCAGAGCGCTGTAGGTCAACCAGAGCATCATCACTGAGAACAATGTAGGAAATAATGAAGTAAATACTGGACCTTTGGACCCACAATGCAATCCACAGAACTTGAATGGACAGAACGGTCATTCCCATTCAAATGCCCAGACTTGTGTTGTCACCATAGCAATTAACCCTTAAAATTCCACAGTCGCCATTTTATGCTGTACTAGCCAAATTACCATGGCAAACAGTGGAAGGACCGTTCTGTGGTGCAATCATTTGGCTACAAAACACATGGATTATGCTGCACGAGCTGTTTGGAGAAATTTGATGGACATTTTCAGATTTTGTTGGAGCTGTAAAATGACTTCAATAGTTTGTTAGGAGGCTGAGATGGAACAACGGGGGCTAACTTGCTGTGTGTTTGGTGATTCTATGAACTTCAATTGAGTTTTGACTGACATGGGGGTCAGTAAATAATGACTGAATTTTCATTTTGGGGTGATCCATTCCTTTAAAGTCGAGATGAAACGGCATTTCGAGAGTATCTAACTTCCGTATCGTGACGTATTTCCGAGTGAAACAGGAAAGACAGGCGGGACATAACGTTGGGAGGAATTTGATTTGAACGTTGAAAAGTGGGCGTGTCATAACACCCGAACACACACCGAAGTACCGTGCTGTTGCTAGCTAGCTAACTAATGAATCTTAGCTCTGTGCGCTAAAAGTTGAAGATTGATTGATGGGTGGATGTCATGATATTACTGGTTGAAATTGGTTATGGGCATGCTTACGTAAGCACACAGCATATTTTGTTTTACAGGAAGAAAACATGATTGAATTTTGATATAAGAATACAAAGAAATTGATTTTTTGTATTTTTTTTGGCATATATTGGTATATAGGTGCACAATATGACCGGGGATGTGATCTAAAAGGGTTAAAAAGGCATTTTTCATTTCATCTCGACTTTAAGACTCGCTCATATCACTTTAATGGCCCAGGTTCCAGGAACTCTTCTTTTTCTTGCATGTACTCTGTTACCATGTGTTCTAGACTGTGAGCAACACAATCCACAGGTCACCGGAAGTCCATTCATTTCCTACATAGCCGAGTGACCAGGGAAACTCGGATGGTGTGTGGACGGTCAACAAGCTTGTCGGCCAAGAAAAATTGGCCACAGCTGAACTTTTCGCGGTCACTGGCTGGCAACAGCCAATCAGATTTCTGCACTTCCTTGTTTTCCTTCTGATGTGACTTTGCTTCATGAACAATAGTTTCGCCTGGCAAGTTCAAAATGGATGAGAAGTTGATTACAGCCATTGAAAGCTTCCCAGTTCTCTACAACTTTTATATGAAAGACTACAGGAATAAACGTCTCAAAAACGATGCTTGGAGAATGGTTGCATCCATCGTTGGGGTCGTTTCTGTTTATTTTTCATTGATGCTACCTAAATAGCACTTGCCAGCTAGCTTTGTTAACTCATCAAAACAATGTAACATAATGAAAGGCAATACCAAAGCAGCAAAAAAATCCATGACTTGCCTATTCAAAACTTTGTAGCTGCACCAGACCACTATAGATAAGAATGGCGATGACACGACAATAAGGCCACGCCTGCAAAGTGCGGTACAGTGCGAAACCCTATTCAATTTCTATGAGCAAAACAGTAAATCAACATTTTCTGTGGTTGTTTTTTCTGTGTTCAATAATTTATGTGAAATGTATATGGTGTAAATAATTTGACGTTACCTTTTCTCCGTTGTCAAACAACATGATCATTAAAATGTTTTTTTTTTGAAGTCACAAAATGCGAGCACTCCTCTCTTGAACGGAAGTTTGCTAGCTTGTTAGCATTTTGTGACTTCCAGAAAATAAACATTTTAATGATAATGCAGTACTTTGATAACTGTGAAAAGGTAACGACAAATTATTTACATCATATACATTTCACATAAATTATCAGAACACAGAAAAAGCAACCACAGAAAATGTAGATTTTTTGTTTTGCCCATAGAGATAGAGCAGGGCAAATCACTTGTACCGCACTTTGTGGGCGTGGCCTGTTTTAAACATCACGCCATTCTTATCTTTATAGATGCAATTGAAGCCTCTCACACTGCTCACAATTGGTCAGAATAGAGTGACCCGTAAACCAAGTTGCTCGCAGTGTGAACGCACGGTCACTGTCTTTTTCATTTTTCAGGTTAGGACAGATAACTGTACTAGAGGATAGATTGCCCACTGGTGATAACGGCGATAGTAACCCACCTGTGTGTTACAGCCAGGCCGATGTCTCTCCTCATTGTCTGAGGGGAACACCTGTGCATGGCCAGATTATCTGGTGAAGAAGGTGAGAGAATATGTAAGATGACTAGAGAGAGAGAATTGGAAAAAGAGAGAGACAGAAGCACTAAATGAAGGCAACAGGACCACAAAGCCGGGCCAGTATCTGTTATCTCATCGGGACTCACTCTCCAGGAGGGTGGGAGTGGCAGGCAGCATGTAGGGGGCGGTGGCCGGGACCGGGCCCGGGGTCCGGGCAGACAGCAGCGGTGAACGCATGGCCGGGTCCTCAAAGCCGTTCCCATAGCCATTGATCTGAATATTAGCCAGCAACTTGTTCTTCTTACCGGCCCTGCATAGAGAGAGCAACCAAATATAGAATTAAAGGTCCTAAGGCAGAACCAGTGTCCAGTTTACACCTCCATTGATAATTTGAGTATTTTCTAGTTTACCATCTGAAAGCTGAGGTAAACAGTATTTTCTAGTAGTATTTACCATCTGAAGGCTGAGGTGAACAGTATTTTCTAGTAGTATTTACCATCTGAAACCTGACGGAAACTATTATCTACCATCTTTACCATATGACATGAATGCAGCATTAATCCTAACACACACTTGTTGGTAGCGGGCTCCTCGATGCGGTTGCCCAGCTGAGACTCGTGGCTCTTGCTTCGCGTCAGCGTGATGTTGGGAAGGAGCTGCAGCAGTTTGCGGGAAGGCGGTGGCGGCGTGTGGGGGAGCTTGGCGGCGCGTCTCTTGGAGGGCGGGGTGACGTGAGGGGGGGTTGGCGTTGAGGAAAAGGCATCTGCCATTTCCTCAGTAGATATGTAAGGTCTGTGGTCGTCCAGACAGGGTACCACTGATATAGAGATGGAGCGGCCATGAGTGCTGGTGGGGAGCCGGGGGGTGGAGGGACTTCCATGGGAGGCCGCTGGGCAGGGAGGTGGGTTGATGGGGGGTAAGACGTCACTGTGCTGGGGCTCAGTGCTCCAGGACCCTGCGTCTTCCCTGGGGTCGTCACCTAGAGTGAAAAGGCAAAGTTCACAAATAAGTAGGGATGGGACGATATGCTTATGATACGATACGATGCGATACAATGCGATACGATGCGATACGATGCGATACAATGCGATACGATGTGATACGATGCGATACGATGCGATGCGATGCGATGCGATACGATGCGATACGATGCGATACGATGCGATACGATGCGATGCGATACGATACGATACGATACGATACGATGCAATACGATGTGATACGATGCGATGCGATACGATGCGATATTATACGATACACGTTTAGTGACAAAAAAGTATGACTGTGCAGAATTCCGTTTATTTCTGAGCCACAAAACTTTCTAGAGATGGCATGAATGGCTAGATGGCTAGAATGTAAACACAATTTAAAAATGTCATTACAAAGTGCAAATAATATAATTTGGATGGAGAGCTTGTGAAATTGTGATGGTCAAGCCGTCTCATTGTGATTACTACAGCAGAATAAAATGGAGCTAATATCGCAATTCATTTTTCTGCCCCACAATACATATTGTCACTTTTTTGTATTGCCATATATTGAATTTCGATATATCGTCCTATCCCTACAAATAAGCAATGAGCACTTTCTAGACATACAATCTCAAAATGCTTCATATTTTCAAACAGACATAAAACAGATAGAATGCACCCACTGCATAAGACACAGCACAACACACAATGCCAGATTAAGTGAATCCCTTCCAGAAAACGTGTCTCTTACGTAATGTGTTAAAAGCAGCGCCTGAGTTGGCCAGTCTAACATTTACAGAGAGGTGAAGGCACCATCAACTCAGAATATAAATTGGAGCCTGACCATGCAATGCCGTGTAGGTGATCCGAGCAATTTTGAAATCAATTTTGTACTCGACTGGCAGCCAATATTGGAGGCCAGTACTGATGTAATGTGGGACCTATGAATAGTTTTAGTCAAAAGCCTCACAGCAGCATTCTTCAACTGGAGACAGGCTACCGCAGATCGGCTAAGGCAAGAGAACAAGGGATTACAGAAATGCTATAACATGAAAGCATGAATAATTCTTTCCAAATCATGAAATGACAAAACTGATTTGATTTTGGCAATGTTACTTAATAAGTCCATAAATGACCAAGAGCAACCTATAGAGTGTTTTTAATTCATAAATGTGAATCACTGGGTCAGTTATACTGTTTACATTTTTGCAGCGCCACAACCCACTGTCAACCCATGTCCCATAAGCAGTTCATAAAAGCACAATGGTAACGGTGAAACAGTATATTTTTGGAATAAATGTAAAATGTGACAATTTTAAATATTAAATGTTATTTTGTGTCATAGGAAGTCATTATTTTCTTCGGAAACTACTGTGCATTGAACTTGAACACAGGCCTGGATAAGCAGGGTGCCTGTTATATATGTAACTCTTAATCAACATGTTGATTCTCATTGGCTCAGTAACTTTATGAATAGACTCAAAATAAAGAGCTGAAAATGTTGTGTTTTTTTTTTTTTGAGTTTTCTGAATAATCCTTCATTATGAGCAGGGCAGTCAGAGGTTCACCTGTCTCAGTAGCGCTCTTCAGACAGGAGAGGGCGGCGGTGAGGCGAGAACACTCCTCTGAGTTGGATCCCAGTCGTCTCATGGTGTCCTGCAGCTCAGAGTTGGACATCTGCAGCAACACATCCACAGACAGCTTCCCTGCTACAGCCTGCAGAGGTGGACAAGGAGGAGGAATATGTTGTCAGTGACAGTTTGAGGGAGGGAAACCCTAACCAACAACAATGGAGGAAAGCAGGAAGAAAAGAAAGAACAGCAAAGCTAAACATTCATGGTGAAGATCAGCGTTGTGTTTTTTTTAAATTGCAGATTGGCTGCGTCCACCATCTTCTTCTTTATGGATGCTGGTTACCTCAGGCTTCATGACAGCTCATCAAGATGAGTGACACATGTTGGGACGGGAACTTGACCAGGGGTAGGAGGGCGGGACTAACAATACACTTCCTGTCTCAAGTAGAAAACTTGTTGCAATTGTAGCTTTAACAAGTTGTCACATGTTGTCCCTCCTCTGGGGCAATTGGTACCAAATATGTCACCTTGTGTTTGTTTGTGTGGGATAGAAAGAAATGAAGAGGAACTGAGTGGACATTTTTAAATAGATTTGATGATGTTCGTGATATAGTTTGATAGTGTACAAGTATAGTGATGTAGTTTGATAGTGTACAGCTATAGAGGAGTCATGTGTCTCACCCTGACTCACAAATTGACCTGAATTTGTCTGTTGAAGACAAAAAATACCACAGAGAAATGGAGAGAGGCAGAGACATAGCCAGGGACAAGTTTTTGTTTTTAGTTCAGTTTTTAGTTTTTGCAAGGTATAAAGTTAAATAGGTGTACAAGGGACAGGAAAAGTGAAGGGGAGAGATGAATGAGATAAATGGGTAAACTGATCTAAATGGATATACAGTATTTAGCAATACTAGAAAATGTGCTTAGTAGAGCACAGACCTGACAACACCCTGCAAGAAAGTTATGCACCTTTTGGTGATATGCCACGCCCACCACCACACCCCCTTTTGGCCAATCGACATGAAAAATTAATCAGTTCTTACTTGGCCCATAACCAAACCTTCATACCAAGTTTTGTGCAAATCCATGCCCAACTTTTTGAGACATCCTGCTAACAGACAGACAGACGGACAGACGGACGGACAAACACACGGGTGAAACTAGTCAACTAGTTTGTCACCCAAACAAACCTTTTAATGACGTTCTCCTAAGATGTTTGGTCATGGACTCTAAAGCCTGGCCACAAGCCATATGCCAGCCCTGTCCCAGCAGGGTGTGGGGGACATTATGCAACAGTGACATTAGGTTATTTACACTTTGTTCTGTCTGGCCCATAAATGTCGACAGCTATTTTCAATGCTACTGAATGCCAAGCTTACCATCCCTGTTCCATTAGGAATGCTGTACACAAACATTTCAAACAAGGATCACTGGGTCCAAAGTGTCACACACAGTAGTGTGTAGCAAAGGAGCTGTTAGACATTTCCTTAATGGACGCCTCATCGAATGCCGAGCAATACTGCGTTGACATAAATTCACATGAATAGGCAGCGGTTGAGGCAGCAGGACAAGTTTCAACAAAGTTTAGGCCAGTGCAGGAGGCAAGGTATTCTGTGGAAATCTTGATCAGCTGACAGCTTCATTTCAGGAAAATGGAGCCTCAACATGCTGATTCACACTTTATTTCATATTTATTACGGCAAATGCAAGCTGTAATAGAAGGCACAAACCTGCTGACAGACATTCGAAAGAATATGAATGAGAAACAATGAGGAAAGGTCAACTGCTGTGAAATGCCAAATCTGATGCCAGGCTGATTCCTGGAATCCGTTGGCAAATGATGAAAAGGGGGTTTACTCCATGTCCTCTCCCCTCTATTCTAGTGGAATACGTTTTCTCAGCCCTTGGTGTCTGTGTGTGTGTGTGTGTGTGTGTGTGTGGATGGGGGCGGGGGAGGGGGGGGGGGCTTAATCACCGGGCAACTGGGTGCTTCCTGTATTGTGTCCATGGTAAGTGAATGGACAGGGTGGGATGACTTGGCCAAGGGGGTTAGTAGATGTATTTGGCTGGAATCAAGGTTTTTGTCCATAGTCATTACAATTGCAATTGCATTGATTTTAAATATGCCATGTTTTAACCTGTAGCTCTTATTGGTATCAAAGTAGTTCGATCATGTGCAGCGCAACTCCAAATATCCAGCCACGCCACAGTCAGGTTGTAAGTCAACTGTATTCTTGCAGTTAACTTCTCATTCATTCTGATGAACAACTCAGCTGATGGATCCAATAGAACAGCATGCCTGCAAGTTTGATTACTGAATGATTTGACTGGCATAGCCCATACTGATAACTGTGCAATACACGTGATTCGTTAATAAATAATAACAATAAATAAAATAATAAATTGAATGGCCATTAAAGTAGTAATCCAAAACATTTTTCTAAAAATAAATGTCTGTTTTACTACTCTCCATCGGTGGTGGATAGGATGGTGGTGGATAGGATACAATAATGATTCAACCTATATCCAGTTCAGGAAAGCTTTTACATTTGCTGTTCTAAACAGCCGGTGTCTGGTAGCTCTTTCCTGGGAAAAGTCCTCTGGCAAACTGGAGGTGACGCATTTTACATTTCCAGTTTGTCTGGAATAAATAGGAGAAGAACTGGGTAGTTAGCATGAGCAGTGATAGCCACCATGACTGAACAGACAAAGAAAAGAGAAACTCAAACTGCATCAACAGAAAATCCAAGGAAAAAGACGTCACAGTACTGGACACACTGTTTGATTGACAGGTGATCTCTGGGAAGAGCAGTGCAGAAACACCACAGCAATGAGCGCTGAGCACCAAAGACGGAGGTTAAATTTTTAAAAAAGCAAGCATCTCAGGGATTACCACTTACCACAGTGTTTTTGATGGTTTTTCAAATAGCTGTGAATTTAGTTTGTCTCAAAACACAAAAGCATAAACTTTCACAAGCTGTAAGAGATCATCTAGCAGTTCAGCATGGGACCAGCTAGGAGGTCACAGGGTAAAAAGAGACTCCTGTTACTATATTTTAAGATTAGTGTTGATGTTGTTGCTATTCTCACCTACACTGTTAAAACTGCTGTATTGATGTATATGTAATTTTACATTTACATTTTAAGCATTTAGTTGATGCTCTTATTCAGAGTGACCAGCAATGAATGCAACAGTATAATAAGCCTCAATTCCTAGATCAGCAGCTCTTATTTAATCAGATTTCTTCAAAAGGAACCCATGTGGGAAGATTTTAGTTGTTAAGTTTTGAATTGTAGAACTGTCTACACTGTACATTGGAGATAATAGTGGTGAGAGTGAAAACTATGATTACAGTAGTCATTCTTATACATTCTGTCATTGGAATAAACACCCCTGGGTGTCCCCTGTATCCCACTTTACTAACCACTGTTCTAGATCACCAATTTCACAAACAACCAATAGTAAAAAGCTGAGAGCCATAGAGCCCTAGCAACAGACGCAATAATTTTCCTGTGAATGATCAAGTAAGAGAGAGGAGTGTTAGGAAAATAAATCAGAGAAACACAAGCTAAGGGGAGTGGCAGAGGGGATTTCCTTTAAGATAGAGATACGTAAAATATATTAGAGCGAGTAAAGAAAGAAGATATGGCAGAGGGAATGTAATTCACGGGAGGAGAGGGGAACATGAGGTACTTTTTGAATGTCAGATACCAGATATCCCTGTGAGGTACAAGGATAAACAGGGATGGAGTCAGATCACTAAATGCCCACTTACTGCCCACTTAGGCCAGGGGATGAAGAGATCAAAGGGAGGGAGGGGTGGGTGCGGAGTTGACCAGTGGCCAAAACTGATGTAATTATATCTGGGAAAAAGAGAGAAAACCCTAAAACAGAAATGACCGCATCAAATATACAGATTAGGGTTTAACTGATATGGGTTTTTGAAGGCAGATACATGACAAATACATTTTTTGCTGATACCCGATATCTTTCAGTTTGACCACTTTCATCTTGGCAGCGTCCAAGCTCAAGAATCGCCAAACTTTGACATTGGATGTTTTGTGGTGTGTTTATTCAGTAATTGAATCATAAAATGAATGACTATGATATTTAATTTAAAATGGATACCAGGTACATTTTTCAAAGCAACAAACATAAGGTTACGCCCAAAACAGATAATTATAACATATTTGTGTAATTCTAAGCACGCTCCACTAGCAACACTTGAGTAGGCTACTTGCAAAAAATGGCACAGCTATTAGGCCTACCCATATCGATGAATATGGCACTAGCATAATCACTGTTCCCCAGGTAGAGCGCCACAATGACACGACATTGGTTGACTCTTGAGTGGCTTTAAAGGGTAACTTCGGTATTTTTCAACCTGTACCCTATTTTCCCATCTTTTTGTGTCTAAGTGACCAAAGGGGACAACAATTTTTGAAATTGGTCCAGTATTGAGCGAGATTGCTTCAGCCAGCAGCCGCGAAACGGGCTGCAATGTAATTCGACGGGGCAAATGCGCACCGTCAATGTACGTCCACTAAAAGTGCTTCTTTTTGCCACTGACAGGCTCAGATTGTTATTATAAATGTCTGACAACATTATGGAAAGGACCCTACAGAGAAATGAAACGTTTTTCTTTACCTTTCGCTTGATCCGGTCTGTGTGTAACTTCCTGCAACAACTCAACTCTCGCGAGACTTGGTTACCAATGGACCAATTTCAAAAATTGTTGTCCCCTTTAGTCACTTAGACACAAAAAGATGGGAAAATAGGGTCCAGGTTGAAAAATACCGAAGTTACCCTTTAATGGTGACTTTAATGTAAACTGTAATACAAGCTCTCTTTGGCCCAGCAAGGGCCCAAAAAGGGCATGAGGGGTTAAGTTGGGGTTTAATAAGGGTTTCTCCAAGCAATTTCAGGCTACCCGCATTGGGCCTTCACTGGGCCAGTGAGATCATGTTTGCTGGATCCATTCAGAAACGTTTTAAGTAAAAGTGAATAGTCTCATAAAGTAGGTTTGCTTCCAAATTTAGGTTATTGTGATGCTTTCTATGCATTTATTCTATGGGTCTGGTCAGGTGGATTTGGCGGAAATGGGCAGGACTGACTTACGGCACAAAAGGAGGGGTCTCAACCAAAACAGACAGAGGACTTAGATTAACAAATACACAGACAAGTAGGTGTACAACATCAACTGTTGCTGTAGGCTAGTTGTAGATGCTACTGTCCTGGAATAATCAGGATAACCACATCATCCACCAACGTATTGTCAAGAAGAAGAGATCCACTCTACTATACAGTTACACTCTGGTAAGTTAGCTAAATTTCAGTATCACAGTAGCATGTTTAGCATGTGTTAGCATTGCAAAAACTTAATAAATTCCACGTTAGCCAAACTGTTTTGCTAGCTCAATCTAGTTGTAACTAAAATATTCACCAGCACATAGATTAGCATTAGATTACCTGTACATGTCTTCTCTCTGTAGTTTGTGGGGGGGAGCGGGGAGGGTCTTTATGACAGCTGACATAAAATTCTACTTAAGGGACTAACCTAGGTCGCCAAAGGAGCTTTAACCTGAAAAAAATGTTAGCTAGTTAACTAGTCAGCAGGCTCATTTAGCAAAGCAACTAATGTTAATGTTAACATGCAACTACTAGCCATTTCTAATTCTAGCTTCTACTAGATGCTTTAGCTAGTGTTTTACAACAGGACAATCAGCTGACCAGATACTATGGTTAGCTAGCTAACATAGTTAACAGAAACAAATAGAACAGAAATTAACCATATCTACTGAATTCTGTTGAGTTTAGAAATGCTTACAGCCAGTGTTGCTCAAGAGCTGAGGACCTCCAGCTACCAGAGGGTGTTTCACGTCGCAACTCCCCATTTCCACCCCCCATTTCGCCCGGGGCGGTGCCTTACATGTTACATCACACTGAGTGACCACAAATTAACAATCATTTGACTAAAAATACATAAAAAACTTAAGAGTACTAAAGTTTTTGATTTCCGTAGTATTTACCACTAGTCAGAGCAATGCGAATGTGGTCATATATTGAACTGAATGTAGTGCCGATATGTACCGTTCTCTCTTGTATGCAGATAATGTCGAGCCAAACTCCATTCAAAAATCAAGCTATTTCATGTGGCCTGGCTTATACCTTAAAGTCCCACTGAAACGGAAGTTAGAGCGTCTTTAGCTTCTGTACTGTGACGTATTTCCCAGTGAAACGGAATATTTGAGCGGTGTACAGTTACAAGAGGGATTTAAATCAAATCCTTCGCATTTGATTGGACCGCTAAACAGTGGGCGGGGCTTAGAGTTTAGCGCGATACGGAGCTACAGAGAGAAACAGCTACAGAGGACTGTTGGCTTCACACACACGTCCCTCACCTGTTGTTAGATCAGGAGGAGGACAAGGTAGAGATGAATGAATTAGACCTCAGCGACATTGTTTTGGAAATGAAAACAAAGTTTTTGCCCACTGATATCCAAACACACATCTCTTCCTATCTCTCTCCATATTGCTCTGTCAGCTACGACCCAGAAACGGTGAAGTGCGGATTTATATGTCCGGTGTGGCTAGCTAGAGGTTGAAGAATGATTGATGGGTGGATGTCATGATATTATTGGTTGAAATTGGTTGGTTCATGCTTACATAAGCACACGGCATATTTTGTTTTACAAGAAGAAAACATGATTGGATTTTGATATAAGAATACAAAGAAATTGAAAATTTTTTTTGGCATATATTGTTAAATAGGTGCACAATATGACCGGGGATGTGATCTAAAAGCGTTAAAAATGCATTTTTCATTTCATCTCGACTTTAAGGCCTTTTTACAAATCCTTAGGAGCCACTTTTCAATTTGGCATTCATCCAATCCACCAAGCAGCTCGTATTTCAATAAAATCTCAACTTTTAGAAGTGGTTTACACTGCTCGCTACCAGCCTCCTATCGTGCATTTTGGTTGGAAGACGATTGTGGGGATAACAGGTGACCCAATTTCCAAATCTTAAATTTAATTGCAGTACTGTAACTGCTTGGTGGATTATATGTACGCCGCATTGTAGAGGGGTTTCTAAAGAGTTAGTCTACGGAGGTAGTCTGTTTTTGAGTTAGCCTTACCTGTGTGACAGGGAAAGAGTGTTTCACGCTCATATTGCACAGGTTTCGATTTTTTTTTACATTGAAAACTCAAAAGGAATTCCTATTGTTTATAGTTAACCATTATATAAATACTTGATTTTCCATATAGCAGTTGTTTATGTTCCAGGAAACATAATTTGATCAATGGGATCAATTTGAACAAGTTGTGTGGGCTTGTGAAGTACGCACTTTGCATGTACCAGCACATTCTACAAAAACACGCCCCCTTTGACGCAGTCCAGGCAAAATGGCGTGAAAATAGGGAGTCCCGTGTTACGTCACCTCACGGCCCTCTATGGGTGGTATGTGATAAATCTGACATAAGCTCATCTATTTGCTAAGAAAAAGTCTAATTTAGGTTTAGTTGAAAAATCTCAACTAGCTATTCCTCAAAGCCATCCAGAAGCAGCATGAGCTGCATGTTCCCCAGCTGTCCACACACACTCTCTCTCTCTCTCTCACACACACACACACACACACACACACACACACACACACAGAGCCAGCTGAGCACATAAAGCAGGTGCTTGAGTGTGAGTACATGTCTGTGTGTGTGGAGTGAGCATGTGTGTGAAAAGAGGCAAAAAAGTAAGCTAGTGAGGGAATAAGAGAGAGACATCTTCCTATAGAAAAGATCTCACATCAGTGGTATTGATAGTGAGAGTTTCTCAAAATTAAACCACATTTCCCATAAAACCCATTGCTTCTCTGACACTGAAAGCTTTAGCTCCATTTGCTCTGAAAGAACAGCGCCCTCTTCCTGTTTTGTGCCATAAAGCAACCCAGCAGATTTCCCGCCAAATCCGACGCGGTGGCACATGCTGTAAAATGCTAGTCTCAAAATTAATGTGGTAATGATTTATTGATGTTAAAATGCCACATGTAGCACCTTTGAGGGTAAACAGGGGTCAGTAAGGGTTGTGGGTCAGCAAGATGACTTAGGATGAATAAATTGCCCTCTGCAACAAATTGTTTTAGCATGACTGAATCAAGGGATTGCCCGTTGTAACAAGAGGAGCAAACTTTTGTGTTATGTTTTTAGACATATTTTTGTATTATATTAGATTATATTATTTATTTATTTATTTTATTTTAACTTATTATTCATTTCTTTGATATTTGTTGCTCTGTTCCTTTTTATTCACCAGACTGGATCTTCATTGTTATTGAGCAAATCAATTCAGCTATTGGAAAGAAAAGAGATTAGAGAAGTGGGCTTGTGATTGGAAGGCCTGTGTGCAAGCTGGATCGGTTGGGAAAATGTGGGTGGGGAAAGTGAATGAGCAACAGTACTGTACTGGGCAGCTCCCAGTGGCCACCAGTAGAAGACGGTGGTTGTACTGGGCAGCCCCTATGTGTGGAACTGGATATAGGAAGCAGGGTGTTGCTGGAGAAGAGCATGGAGCTCAGTTGACTGGATCAATAAAGGTGAAAAAAAAAACAGCAGGAGAGACGGACTTCAAACCTTTCAAAGCTGACACATACCGATACCTGGGCAGTGTCCGGGCATGCCTTGACTGGTTGTGTTTAGAGGTGATGTAAGCCCAAGAATGACAGGAAGGAAAGAAGGAAAGAGACACAGGCAGAAAATCAGGAGAGAGGAACCGAAAAAGGTTGTGTAACGGGGGGGGGGGGGGGGAGCAATTCTCAAAACTTTTCCTGTAAACCTATGAAGGTCATCGCACACAGAAAATAGTCACAGCACCTCCCCCCCCCCCCAACCCCCCAACACACACACACACACACACACACACACACACATAAACACACCACGCCCTCCCCTCATACAAATTACTGGTTTCACACGCACTTGCAAGTAAACACACCCACACTCGCGCGCGCACACACACACACACACATACACAAGGGCTTCTCGGTAAACAATGAAGCACACAGACTGAATGGGAAGGGTAGAGTCCACACTAAACAGGCACGTGGGTCTGGAATTATGCCTCCACCTAACAGGCCAATGGGAACCCGTCATGAAACTTGCCACTTGCCAGCGCTGACACACAAAGACACAAACAGCTGAACAAACAGTACACAAGCACATATGCCGAAACCGAATGTAATTGCCTCAAATAGCGGCATTATTCCACAGAGGGGTACGGATATTGTTGGGTTTCCACCTGTGAACGCTGCGGAAACAAGTTCTCCAGCAGCACTCCTGTCAAACAGGAAACAAGGAAACACCTGATAAAAACAGCCTGCTGAAGACAAAAAAAAAGCCTTTCCTGAAGTCCGTATAACATAGGCTACATACTGTAAGAGCACACAGATAGATATCAAAAGCTGGTACGTTACCATGCGGTTGACAGGATGTGCTCAGCATGGGAGCTCCTGCTCTCATAATCCAGGCAATGTTACGAAATATTCGGCGAGCGCAGCAAACTGCTGGGAAACACACTGGGAGAGAGCTTACGACTCTTCCTAGCTCTGTTATCACACTCCTCCCTCCTTCTAGCACTTCCCTCCCCCTTTCTAAGCAAGGCTTTCCAGATAGCCAGCCAGCCAGGCGGTCTGTCTTCCTGGCATGCCAACATGGTGCATCAGCAACTGGTGGCGTCCGACCGTAGGACGTCTCTGCCTCCTAAACTCCCTCTGGGTAGACATGAGGCTGTAAAACCCCTTCGAGCCCTGTGCAATCGGTTTTCCTCAAATCAAAGCTAGCTGGTTGGCCCTGACACAACTTGACAAAGCACGTTTGGCAACTCTGAACTCAATGCTGGGCCACTGGCTATTTACCACAGAGCAGTAAAATGCTAGTAGTACAAATAGTATTAGAAGTAGCAGCGGGAATGTATTTATTATTATTTGTTCCGTTCGCTGCATTCAAAAACAAATTCAAAAGTGGAAGCACACAAGTGAATGATCAGTTATCACATTTATTCAGAAGCCAGTACATAGAAGATATTGAATAAGTTGAATTGGAATCCATATACTTGAGACCGAGTTTCTTGATTGCGAGGATTCTTTCTGTGTATCGGCCAGCGCGTTCAAATCATAATAACAGCGAGCATAATGGTAAGATAAGCATGGCAGCAGCTAATGCAGTTGCCCTCTTTACATTTCCTGAAGACAGCAGCTATACAAACCACATGTCTAATCAGTGTTGCACTCCACCCTACTTCACAAGAAATCCTCCACTTCCTGTGCATGCCTGCCTTCTTTTTTTTCCACAGTACCATTTTCCTGCACTGTCCAAAGCACGCCATATAAGACTAAGATGGTGAGGAGAAGGCAAGGGGAGAGAGGACAGAGAAAAGAGAGAGAGCAGGGGGTGGAGGGGGGGGGCATGTCTCCCACTAGTTGACAGGAAACAGGGGTTTTGCTGAGCGGCCTTTTCTTTAAACCAAGCCCCTTCCTTAAGGCTGGCTTGCTACTCCGACTGACCTGAGATTGCAGCAGTGCTGATTCATTCATAGAACAATACTGAGTCAGTGTGAAATCCCCAGCATTAGATTCCACATTCCTAATGCTGAGGTATTCCAGCAGGGTATCAGTAATACAGGAAGATGTCTGTTTTGTATTTGTAAGCGACTAAATATCACAGAAGAAAAGTGGATTTTACATTAATAGAAATGTGGACTTTTCAGATAGTCAGAAGACACCAGTGTCATCTTTAAGATTAAGCTAGGGACAATCACCAAGCTTGCATTCATTTGACTTGCTTAAAGGAAATGTTTGGCGACTTGTAGGACCCACAGAGAATATTCGCTCTAGAGTCAGCTGTCAGTTGAAACAGCGAGCTCTGTTGCCTCTTGCTGCTAACAATGAGTCCAAACAGGGTTTGTCAGGTCAGATTGTAAACAGTAGAGTTTGGTAGAAGCCAATCCACTGAGCGGAAATGCGGTGCTGCTGCTTTCCAGGCTGTGAATAGAAATATGTCAGTTGGTCTCCATATCATTTTCACAGACTGGCTTTGATATTTTGACAAACCCCGTTTGGACTGGAGCCAATATTCTCTGTGGGTCCAAGTACTACAGGTATGTAAGAAACACATTATGGTTATATATAGGTCCAAAATCATTGTGTTTCATCATCATTTAGTGGTAATCTGCAAGATTCTTGTTTTTCTCGATTTTGGCAACACCTTTGGTGATAAGCGGTCATTGTTTTGATGTTTTATAATCAATACAGGTACTGGCCTAACATACTGTAATAATAAAGACACTCAATGTAAACTGCGGCTTCTTCTATTTCTTCTACCTTCTTCTATTTATTCCAAACAAACTGCTGTTGATGCTTCCATAAAAATAAAACGCATCACTTCCTGTGCAGCAAAGGATTTTTCCCGGGAAAGAGGAACCCCCCCACAGGTGTTTAGAACAGCAAATGTGAAATTACACTATTATGTTACATTAATAAGCAATAGAAAATATCAAAATGGACATGCATTTATGTGGAAAAATTTGCAGATTATTACTTCATGCTGAGTAAAAACACTAATCAGCTTCTTGCTACCACTGATTATCACAACAGCCATATATCTAAATGCCTACCATGTATTTAAATGTAGGGATTTACATGGCTGCAAGACACATTGTGCAGGCGCTAAGAGTCACACCCTTTCATGCTTGTGCCTCATCTGAAAAAGGAGGAGCCTCATTAGAAGCCATTAAGCAAAAAGATCGGCCTACAGCTGCCAACTCACGTGCGCCTCTGACTTGTCTCTGCCTCTTCATGTATTTTACTAAACTGCTATACTGAGTTTGGGCGACAACAACTAAGTGCCTAACTAGTGTGTGTGTGTGTGTGTGTGTGTGTGTGTGTGTGTGTGTGTGTGATGGGGGATACAAGGCATTTGGTTTGTATATGCTCATATTCCCTCACACACACTCGCATACACACACAGTTACTCACACACATTTATAGTGGCTGACAAATGTGCCCTGCTCAGAGGTGGTCAACAGAAACTGTCAGCAACCACTGCCACTTATTATAGTGTGTTTCAGTGGCCAAAGCATTCCTGTAGTGTGACTCACAGTGTGGATGGAGCCACGGTTATGACCATTGTTGCTGGCCAGGACTCTCTCAGGAAGAAAGGACTGCTAGGGACCGAGTGAGACGAAACACACAAAATCCACTCAGTCCAAAAAAAAGCATATCAACATGTTAACTCTCTCAACTAATCAATGCTTTGGGCAGTGATCATCGTTAAATCAGAATTTCATTCAATCGCTAACACTTTTGATAAGCGTGATATTCAATGGCTTAGTCTGGCGCTGCCCTACAGGATTCGCATGTCAAAACTGAACAATACTGTGGTGCATTTTACTAACGCCTCAAAAATAAGCTGACTATACTTGACAAAGCAAAGTAAACAGTGAGTAACATGAAACAAAGATTGCATTACATTCTTGGATATGTAAAGAAAACAGCTCTACTGCGAAGGGGACTGCATGGTTTTGCACAAAATGTTACTTCCAAATTTGTAACCAACCATTTATGCAGCTGCATATACCTCATGATCTACACCTGTAGCCAAAATAGGTTTTCAGTCATATAAAATAAATTAGACATAACCAATGAAAAGTGCTGTCTCATACTACTAGATGAAACGATGACTCATGTTATATAACTTTGTCCTACCTCAGGGTCCTGAACAAAACCATATGTGTTGGTCTTCAGGAGTTCGGTACTCCCATGCGGTGTGTACGTCAGCCTGTGTGTCTCCTCCTCTCTGCTGGTCTGTCTATGCGTTTCTCAGCCCACCTGTCGCTTCCCCAATTGCGACCAAAAGCAGAGTAGGTAACACCAGTCACACTGCAGCGTAGGTCCGATCCCGTCTACTGTGTCAGTGTGTGTGTACTATTGCTCGCAAAGCCCTGTTGAGTCTGCTGAGGTCTGTGTGTACTCTTGCTCTGCCAAGTGTGCAAGTGCGTGCGCGCATATGTGTAGATCAGACTACATGTGTAGATGTGTGTGTGTGTGTGTGTGTGTGTGGTATGTGCAGAGGCTGGTTTGGGTGTGTATAAATAGCATGCTGGGCAGGGACAGAGAGAGAGGAGGCTTGCAGAGCAGCTGACTCAACACATTCTAGTTTGGGTGAGTGCTCATCACATAGAGCAATATGGCTTGAGTGGAGGGGGAGAGCTATTCAAAACACTGGTGCACTCTAACCAACCAATAGCCCACGTACCCACCGGCCTGATCTGTCTTTTTATTCACTTTCACAGCCTCTGATCCTTCCAACCGGACCCTTATAACAGTGATGCATTCACATCACATGGGAAAGAAGGTAGATATAAGCTTCCTACATGAAAATACTCTTTCAGATGGTAAATACTAATAGAAAATACTGTTCACCTCAGCTTTCACATGGTAAATACTATGGTAAATGTAACGTCTTGACGGCTTCATTCAAAATTGCACTCGTGAACACTTTCAAGTAATTGTTTTGAATCATCTAACCGCCATATTCCCATATGGTGTGAATGCAGCAAAAGGTTTACTTTTTACCATCCCCTCTTTCCTACACCGTCCTTTGTTTTTTCTTTCCCTCCTCCTCCCACACTGCTTCTCTGTCTCTTTCCCATGAACTTTGTTCTTGCCACTATCCATCCTTAAATCACTTTATCCCTCTCTTCATCTCTCCAAACAAGTCTTTCTCACACACCTCTCTGTTTCTATGCTGATCGTCTTCATTTAAATCCCTTATGTTTGTAAATAGGTTTGGTTAAAACCAGTTTGACTGGTCTGTAACAGATGGTAATCAGAGGCCCAGGGCATATACACAATAACACATAAATAGTAATGTGGAATAATTTAGCAATTTTTGATTACTTGCCAGTTTGTGGTTGGAAATGATACTATATACTACGACTTGGGTCTTTAGCACAGCAAAACTGTAGTTTGGAGAATAAAGAGTAAAAAGGTAATAACGGATATTAATTTAGATATAACCATTTTGCTCCAGACCAGCACTAACATATTCAATTAGCCACTACGCCATAGTGTTTAGTCATTGTGAGCCATGCTTAGACCATGATGCTTTAGTACTCGGCATGGGAAAAGCCAGCGGCTCACCTAAATTGGCAACGCTCCCCACATTTGGACCATTTTCCACTGGTCACGGCAGAACAAGCTGTCTCCATGATAACAAAAAAACAAAAGCTGAAATCTACCCTTTTTTGCCTGTGCAAGTCCTGACAAAATACTGACAAAAAATGTTAGTGACTAGTGCCAACTACAAGGGCGGAGACCTGAGTGAGCATAGCTTTACAAGCCTGTTTTGGGCTTTTAACTTTGAAGTTAAGTGCTATGAAACTGTCAGTCATGAGACTGGCTGTGACTGCACCACCGATGGAGAATGCTGTAGGTGTATAGGCCTAGTCGTAAAGGTACAAATGACAAAGAGAGTGACAGAGTGGCAGGTATAAACAAGAGTGAGACAGAAAGAGTGAAGAGCAAATGTTTTCACTGCGGACTGACTGTTCAGTACTCTTATCCAAGTACAACCTATGGTGGCAAACCATATTTCAAATCGGGATCTGACAAAACAGAGCAGTGGTGTCAAATGTATTGAATAGAATATAGATATCTGAAATCCTCAGAAATAGTATTTAATTTGCCAGTGAACTGGCAAATTAAATATAATGGTCATGTTAGTATTGTATGACACTGAATGTGGTTCTGCTTTCCACGACAAGAGTTATGTAAAAATGTAAGCTAATATATCCGGTGTGCTGAAAAATGTAAATGACAAGAACCTTGTAGCATTGTGTAACCTCATAAGATGTTGGTTTTGCAAAATAAGTCAACCTAATATATACAGCAAAATAGATGGATCTGCTGCAGCTGAACCCCACCTTCTTTCTATCTCTGATAACCCCATCTCTGAGGGGTGAGGAGAGAGCTGAGGAGGTTCTACTCAGGCAAGGCAGTAGGACCAAAGGTGTCAACCATCGGTGCCAATCACATGTGCCAACCAGTCCTCCAGCACCTGTTCAGCATGTCACTTTGGCTGCAAAGGGTGTCACGATTGTGTCGTCCTGTATAGCAGTGGTTCTCAACCAAGAGTCTGCAGGTTTTCATTCGAACCAATCACTACAGCAGCTGATTTCACAGATCAGTTTCTCCTCTCTTGCTGAAGGTGTACAAATCAGTGAAATCAGCTGCTGTAGTGTTTGGTTAGAATGAAAACTTGCATAGTCTTGGGCCTCCATGGCTCATAGTTGAGAACCACTGCTGTATAGACCCAGTGCCTAAAGAATGCGTGCCCCTAATGACAAATGATTACAGACCTGTGGCACTAACATAACACATCATGAAGACATTGGACAGGCTGGTGCTGAATCATCTTAGAGGGTACCACCGGTAAGCCAAAGTTCGTGGACCTCTATGGATATGTGTCCAATATGGTGGTGAGCATTGGGGCTCCCAGGGTGCTGTAGGGCCTGGACACTTCTTCAAAAAGCACATCAAAAGTACACCTGCCATTCTTTCCATCTGGATATGCCTAACATATTGATGACAGATGGAAACACATTTGTTGAATAAATAATGACATAGGCTTGGCACGACCGGTTCGATTTCATTGTACAACAGTTCAAAAGTGGCTTTGAACATCCTGAAATGTTGTCTGTAACATATCTGTCCACCACAACCTCCCAGAAATGTCATACATGTTGTTTCTAACATGTCTAAGTCTCCATCAGGGTTGTATGACCATTAGTTGGTAAATTAGAATATTGCCAAGTGCATTTCTTTGTTTTCGCCTTCAGATAAAGTATCAAATATGACCAACATTAGCTGACACTACAAACAGACATAACAATAACATTGTGCCTAATACTAATCAGTTCTTGAAATCTTCTTGAAGTCTTTCCATTTTATTTTTTGCAACATTTCACAAGTTTGCTTAAAATTCAGTTGGATGGAAACTCAGCTACTGTCTCCTTCACCCAGCACTGTTTGTCAGATCTCAGATGACTGCTCTATTTAAAGCTTCAGTTGCCAATGAGACAAATATGCAAAAGTGGTTCAGCTGGATCTTAAACTGCTGAAGAAATAAAATACCACCCATTGTTCTCCTGACTTAATCCAAATTATTGGTAGCAAGTTGTGTGAGAACGTGTGAGCAAAACACTTCATTGCAAATTCATGGTCCCTGAACTTTCATGTTAAATTAATTGCCTGAAATAATACCAATTTTAAGCAATATTATTTTCACAATGATTTAAATTTAAAAACAAATGTATTGAAAATGTAAACTGTGCCTCTGCATGTATTCCAGAATGCTCTATAGTCCAACTTTACAGTTGGAATATTTTTTGGTACATACATAATCAAGGAAATCCCAACTATTACACAAAATTATATAAAGTATATTTTTGTATTTTTTTTATATTTGGCATTATTTGGGAGTGAGATGGAAGATGATACACCTCAAAGCAAATAATTTTGCCTCCAAACGAGTTACTCAATGTCATCATCTCTTGCACAACAAAGTGGACTTCATGACTTTCTTCCAAGTGTTCACAATTATCTCATTACAATCTCAATTACCTTAATTTGCTTTGTTGCAGAAGAATCGTTACTTCTTACCTGTGGCACATACTGTGTATACAACCGTATATTAGACATCTGAGAACACACGGATGAGATTTCTGCGATACTGTGCAATGTTTTTCACGTAAGCTCAAAGAAGACAAACATAAATGTGCAGATTTTTTTTGATTCCATGTAATTAATCACTCCCTTGCTCGTTCTCCTTTCTACAAGTTCTCAAATCTTTGGACACAGACACCTTGCAAGAAGACAAACACATTCTGATGTCGTTATCGCAGATTTGAGAAGCTGTAATCGTTGAATTTTAATAAAATGTACTCAAGAGCAAAATTACATGTGTAAAAATATGCTACATGTTTGGAAACATAATGGCATGTATTCAAAAACAATTCTGCAAATTTGTGAATTTCTTCTTTGGTTTGAGTTCAAATCTCTTCTACGTGTTTTGAGTCTGATTTACCTCCATACACAATGAATTGTGTGCAAACCCTTAAAAACACAGACAGACAAACAAACCCCCCCACACACACACACCTGTATGAAATGTGGTCTGAGGTTCACTGTGCGGAGCCAGTCTTCCAGTCTAGGGAATCCAGCCAGAGTCTCAGTCCTCTCCCTCTCTGGCACCCGGTGCTTCAACTGCAGCTGCTTACAGATGTATTTGGTCAGCTTCTCCTGTAGGTGGAGACAACACACAGATACCACATACTGATTCACTGTCAGAGAGAAGGTCAGCCAGCCTGGAGAAACACTACCAAAATATCCCACTCAAACAGAAGTACTTTTACTTTGCTGAAATTTGACATGAACATTTTTGTACATACTGAATGTATGCTGTAACTTCACAAATTGTTTTTCTCCAATTTGTTATGTATGCATGTCCATATTTACATTGATATTTTGATATTGATATTGATATTTTCTCACACTGCACATATTTCAGTCATTTATACTCTAATATTGTACATATTTTTATTCATTTTTCTTTGCCTCAACAATAACTCTACTTTGCTGTATTCTTGTTTGTATTCTAATTTTCTTTGCTGTATCCTCTTAATATTTTCTACAACAATGACACAATTTCCCCACAGGGAACATTAAAGTTTCATCTTATCTTGTACCTAAAAAGAAGTACATTTATTAAAATTAATCTACCCAAGTAAAAAAGTATCCCATTTAAAATGTACTTAGAGTAAAGTCTAGGCCTACTGAATCACTTCAATAAAAAACAGACAATTGTGGCATTTGAGGATAGACAGTTCAACAGTATCAGTGGTAAGGTAAGGTGATACTGTACATGTTACTATGTTGAGTGTTGTAAAAATTAGATTTTGAAAGTCATGTCATTATTCCATCTGTGATTAAAAAAAACAACAAAAAAAACTGAAAATGTCCATGCCCATTATTCAATAACACTACTACACAGATGTTTCTTTCACTATCAGCTATCCAACTAGCTAGCAAGGCTAGCGAACTGAGGCCAGCTAAACAAAAACCAGGCTAAAACAAACCGATAATACTGAAGCTGGGTGGATGTTAACTAAGCTATCGATAAATTGAATGTTCCAGCTAATTAAGTTAATGTCTCCTCTTCATGCGTGAGCAGGTTTGACGCAGGTGTAATTTACAACTGTCCAGTTTCTAATAATGCAATAATGCTAATGGAGAGACTACAAAATTTGAACTCTGTAATGGATGGGATTTTAAATTGAGCAAAACACGATAATTCAGTCAAAATATATATCAACGTATATAAAAAATAAAAAAAATTCAACGTAAAAGTAAAATTACTGACTTCAAAAAAGTACAAGTACACAAAAAGCTACTCAATTACAGTAACCAGAGTAATTGTAATCCATTACTTCCAACCTTGCAAACTTCATCACAGTTTACAGCACACAAAAACAATTACTACCAATCATGGCT
This sequence comes from Centroberyx gerrardi, assembly GCF_048128805.1. Classification (NCBI taxonomy): domain Eukaryota; kingdom Metazoa; phylum Chordata; class Actinopteri; order Beryciformes; family Berycidae; genus Centroberyx; species Centroberyx gerrardi. The sequence goes on from NC_136002.1 coordinate 4,832,673, forward strand.
GTTGTTTGAGCAGTATCCACTTAATAAAATGAAGTAAAAGTTCTATTGTTGTGAAAATGTAACCTTAACTGTGAATTGTCACACCTTTAGCTGGCAGTTTTCACACAATTCCCACAATCATCTTCTCATATTAAGACAGAAATACCCTGACTACTCTGGTCAGCATTTGAGGGGAAATCCCTTAATGTATACTACTGGAAATGCATATCTAAAGGTCACAATGTACGACTTTCTTGGTCACAATTTTCAATTCTACCTGACCTGAATTATGGTTGATATTTATACTTTTACAGTGCGTTGTGAAATCATTGAGCTAGCTAACTGTAGCTTTAAAAACTACAAATGCACCATGAGACTGGACAAATAAGTGCTAAATTACATAATGTTGAATATTAAAAACATAATATTCCCATTTCTATAGTTCTTGATGAAGCCCATGTCTTCTTCATTTAGCCTCTGGCTAATTAATTTCTATCTGCATGAGCAGACCTGGGACAATCTGAAGTCTGTATCTGAATTACCAACAACCAGGTGTGAAAACTATTTCCAAACTGGTTTCATTTTCTTGCTATATCAACCATAAACGTTAAGTATTGTATGTAAAACAATGGTGAGAAGTGAGACTTGACTCAGTGTGAGGAAATCCCCCTGACTGGTGGTCCACACCACAGGTCTACACCAGAGAACGTTCAACAGTAAGTTAAAATAAATGTTGAGTTGAAATAAATGTTGAAGTAAATGTCAAGTGACTTTAAGGGCTTGTTTTTAAAATTCTCTCAGTAAAAACCGAAAAGGATATGGGTTTCTGCAGATTGATACTGATAAGTCTACAGATTGAAGCTGCTGATACCTGATGCCTTGATATCTTTACATTTGACCATTTTCATTTTCATGCCCTGAAAAATTAAGATTCAGTGTTTCCCCAATAATTCTATTCTTGTCTGTATGAAAAAGCCTCTGAAAAAGTATTTAGACCATAATGGAACGCTAAAACTTTCCATTGAAAGTCATACTAATGAAATTGAGGCTGAGGTTGAGGCAGGGGGCGGGGTCAAAAATCTGTGATCTGGTTGGAATTTTTATGTTTGGCTACTGGTACACCATTAAGTAGGCACTAAAAATACACCGTTTCCCAGGAAGTAAATGGCCCAAATTTTTTGGCACTGTTAAATAGGTGTATGTTACAATATGGAGAATTAGCTAACAAGGAGAAAGAGTCATTTTTAATTTTATTGTGACTTTAAAGTCCTACTTGATCAATAATACACACCATTCCCATAGTGTTGACCTTTGCTGATTGGAACATCACAGGCACACAGCAGTAGAGAACAGCCTCCTAATGTATGAAACCATGACAAAGTAGGAACTCCCAGCAGGACACAGAGCGAGGAAAGGTTTTCCCCAGCCAGGATCCTGAATGAGCAAATATGCCTCTCAGACTGACCATATTAGCTGAGAACTACAGCTTAAAACACATGCAAACATGTTAAAATACACACACATCACCAACACACCAACACAAGTTTTCTTGAGTAAAGTTTTATCAACATTCGGCTCTCCTCCTATCCACATCTCAGCAGAACAATCTGTGATATAGTAGTAAATAAAAAGGAGGGTAAACTATGACCTATGATTATCATAAGGCAAACAACCCCCAGTTAAAACAAAAATCAACTTTCAGGAAAGCATTAATTTCTGCTTTTTTCCCCTTAAAAGATCCTATCGTCAAATTAAGTTAATTTAGTTTGATACTACCTGGTATGATGTGTACTGTGAATTTACGCCCTAAAGATTTATGTCAGCCTAAATAGATGGTAAACTCTATTCTGCAAATAGAGTTTAAACTCTATTCCGGTGAGTTTGCGCTCCACTACATCCCTGAGAACAACAAACTGAAAAACCCTCCCTGCTTCACCTTCTACGTCACTCCCAGATAGACGCGTCAGCCTCATCTCTGGCTCGGTTTTATCAGCTCTCCCCTTCCAGCTGACAGGCTGTTCTATAAATAGTCTTCATTACATCCAGAGGAACACCGAGACGCTTTTCTCACCGGGGCGTCAGCCTCACCGTCGCTGCTATGGCAACTGACGCCATGGAAACCCTGTGATGACATCAGGGGTTTGCTACATGATGGGGTCACGCTAAGACAGACAGCTCCAAACTGTTCACTTTTCACCAGTGCTTGCCAAGCTTTTACACAACAGACCAGTGGACCTGTGTGGTTTTCTGCACAGCAGCAAATGCTGGCTAAATGTTTGTCATGACAGACAGCTGAAATTGAGGGAAAATTACAGTTTACAAAGAAGGGCCAGCCATATTTAGAGTCACAGTGAATCAAATTATATCTTATAGCTGCTATATGGGACAGATATAAAGTCTCACCAATGCACTCAGTTAGGGCACAAGAAAAATCTGAATGCTGAATTTGAGTGGCTCCCCCGTTTATTACTTTACTTTCAAACACATCCAAAAAAGGTGCTTCAAGGGAAAAGCAAAAAGCTACACCGTAAACCCTACCACAAGCTTTCATCTATTTTGACCAAAAATGGCTACTGGCTGCTGGCTGGAGATGCATGCAAAGTTTACGTCTCTATCTTCAATTCTTGACGGTCCTATTAAGGTCCCAGCGCGCCTATCCTATGTGGAGCACATTAAAATTTCAACAGCACTATCTATGTGGGAAAGCTGCAGCAGGAGGCAGCGTGCCTGCGTCCCAAGTGTCCCTCCCTTATCTGAAAATGGCCTTAGGTGAGTTGATGCACTCTGCTGCTTATGGGCCCTTGGATGAAAAAAGGAGGGTGTTAGTTTGCACTACACACGGCCTGGGCTCATACCGTAGTGGCGTGCCCGCAGTTACTCAATGTCTATCGCTGTCTGCATCTCCCTCGGCTCTGTTACATGAGGACTACAAGAGGACTGCAAGAGGACGGGGGGGGGGGGGGGGGGGCAGACAGCAGGTATCTGTAACAGTGCCCACCTGGTTTGCTTAAGTGTGCATACTGTGTAGTGGTATTATGTGTTGTGTGACAGCAGCTCGAAGGAAGGTCTTTTCTTCCGTTTCATCTAGAGAGAAAATGGTGGCAGTTGCCAGACCCGGTAGCTGCTTTAAGATTACACAATTGTCACTCAGTAAGCACGCATGACAAACACATACACAGCATAGTACACCACAAAAGGATAAGGCTTGGCTACAGCATTTCAATGTACAATAAATGGATAAAAACATGGCAATGGTGCACTTTGAGAGGGTAATCAATCTCATGCAGTGTCATGCCTATAGAGTAGGATCACAGGTGAAAAAGGATCAAATATCCTAACTGTTCATCAGTGGGCCAGTGGCAAGGTTATTATTGTAAAGAGACATAAAGACGAAAGCTAGGAGTTAAAAAACATTGTCATAAACTGAAAGAAATTTGAAAAAAGACTAAAACTGAACTAAAATTATCTTGTCTACTTACTTCTACTTTACATTTACGTCTACTACTTCTACTAACGAATTAAAATCAAAATATATGTGAAGTGTTTTTAGCTTTCATTTCTGTTTTATGTTAACTTTTGGTAGAGAATTTTTGGCTATTTTTACTGAACGCTAAAAGAATTTATGATTTTTTATTTGCACTACAAAATACCTGTTCTGAACTTCTGTCATTATACTTTAGTCTTGAGAAAAGAAGATCCCGCACACTGCTCTTGCTCAGCATCACAATTTATTGATCATACTAACGTTTCGGTCCCTCTGGACCTTCGTCAAGAGTATTTTAAACAATTCTTACAACAATGATCTTAAATAGATAATGCTCCGCCCATTCTGTGTGCACAGGTGTGGGACAATTATTCTCCTGTGGGAGTGTCTCTCAATAATTGACAGTGACATATGTACAATCTGTCGAAATATAGTCCACACATAAGAAAAAGAAAAGAAAAACAGGAACAAGTGAGACACCACGTCACATACTTATGTCTATTTACAAAAATATTTACAGAAATTGCATATCTAATGAATGAAAACATCGGCCTTGCAGCTGTCATAAGTCATTCAAAATTGTGCAATCATATGAAATACTTGTATCTTGAGTGCACCATAAATAGGTCTATTTGATCCCAAAGCTCCTTAGAGCATGACATGCCATGGAATCTCATCGTTCAATCCTTTGGGGGATAAAGTTTGCAAATTAAATATCCAGTATACTTCTCTTCTATTAAGAATTTCGTCAATGTTACCACCTCTCTCTGGCAGAGTCACCTTTTCCATGCCCTGGAACCTGAATGATGAGATGTCATGTTTGAAGTCATTGAAATGTACTGCTGATGGGTAATCTCTATCATTCCTCCTTATGGAGCTCTTGTGTTCACTTATTCTCTGTTTTAATGAACGTGATGTCTTACCAACATAGGCTGACCCACAAGGACATTTGATCATATAAATTACATGAGAAGTGGAACATGTGATGACATCATTGATAAAATACTTTTTCCCAGTATGAGGATGAGAAAAGTAGTTACATTTGACCATATTATTACATTGAGCACATCCTCTGCATTTGTAGCACCCATTTGGAAGAGGTTTTAACAAGGCCTATGTACTCTTTTTCACTGATTTTACATTAGCATGTACAAGGCTATCTCTGAGATTACGTCCTCTTCGATAGACTATTTGTGGTGGTTCTTTCAAATCCATGGATATTGCTGGGTCTGATGAGAATATGTGCCAATGTTTTTTAATAATAGAACCCAGTCTATGGCAGTTGGGGGTATAGGTTGTACTAAACATGATGGAGTATTTCTTTTTCTGTGGGGGATTCTTTTGTAACAATTCATTTCTTGATTTCTGCAAAGCCATATGATAGGCTTCCTCCACACAATCACATGGATAACCCCGTTCTAAAAACCTTTGTTTCATATCTACCGATTTGTCAATAAAATCCTCTGTGGTATGACAAATTCGTCTGAGTCTGAAGAACTGACTTCTTGGTAGACCTCGTTTTAGGGGTGTGGGGTGATAGCTATTGGCAAGCAGTAAGGTGTTTCGATCTGTATCTTTTCTGTATAGAGTAGTGCATAGTGTACCAGACTTCTTCTCAACCCACATGTCCAGGAAATGAACTCTATCCAAAGCATATTCTATAGTGAACTTTAAATTGGGATCTTTTTCATTGAGAAGTCTTGTAAACTCTTGTAATTCATCCGTTTCCCCCTCAAACAGACAAAAGATGTCATCAATGTATCGATACCATTTGAATATTTTATCAACAAATATTCATTCAGTCATACTTTGAAAAATACCACTCCTACCAAAAATACTAAAACTACAACTGAAATTAAATAAAAACTAAACATTTGTAAAATAAAAAATAAAATAAAAACTAAACTAAAACTACCAAACCCACACTGAAAGCTAACTAAATCAAAACTGAAATTGAAATGAAAATTGAAAACTATACAAAAATAAAAACTAATCCAAACTGTAACAACCCTGGTCAGTGGGTATACATTATGCATGTGAATGGATGGCCAGTGACACTAAAAGCTAAAATTAATTCATACAAAATGAAGACTATGGAATGCAACACCAGACACAGCAGAGAAAATACAAAAAGACTTCTGCATCTCAGGCAAATTGGTAGAAAATATAGAACAGAGGATACATATGGAGTATTATTTGCATATCAAATAGGAAAGGCTTTCGGAACAAACTGAAAAACAAGACATTTGACCAACAGTTTTAGCAGCTATGCCAAAGGGAAAAATCACTGTTGAGATAGATTAGATTAGATTAGATTAGATTAGATTAGATATTCTTTATTGTCCACAAGGGAAATTCTACTGCTGCATTTTTCTTAAACATGACTGGAACTTCAATCACAGTTGACATCTATTGCAGACTTTGCAGGGCGCTATGACGCTTATGAAAATAACTAGGCTACAACGCACCAAGGTAAGCACAATTATAGTCAGTGTGGGTTAATTTGGATGAAAAAGGAGGGGGTGTGTGGTGTTATTTGTCAGAACAGTAAAAACAAAAGCCACAAAAAAGGTCAAAAAGGGGAGGAGAAAACAAATGATACACAGGGACCAATGGAGGGAGAGAGAAATGAAAGGAGAGAAAGCAAGAGACCAAGCGGTTGAGAAACCACATGGGGCTTTCCTGATGCTATCATCGACATTTTCTTGAGGCTGCCTTCTTTCTTCAACAGCCTCAACGACTAATACAGCAGAAAGAAATGCCAAACTAACGTTGACTTCACTAGTTTTCTTAATTTGCAAACTGTACTGAATCTCTGCAGAATTTGGAACTTCATAGAGATTAGTTTTAATTTGACATCTACACTACACCTTAACTACCCTGACATGGTATCAACATGGCATCAGCGCTGAAGTAATACAGAAACCAAAGTGTACCAACAATCACATCCTATTAATTGTTACTGATTAGTTTAGGCATATAAACACATAAAGCTAAATGATTACAATGCAACAAGATAAAGCTTGAGAATTTTGGCTTCTTAGCAATATGGCCTACTCTTTATCCAAGTCATCTTAATGTGATACTAATTTCCATAAAATACCTCCAATCTCCTGAAATCCACAATTACAAGATTGGCAGATACCTGATGGTGGCGCTATAACTGACACTATAAAAATGTCATCTTTGAAAGTCCCACATCAAAAGTCCAATTGACTTGATTTGTCAATTGGAGTCCACCATATTGGATTTTTGGCTATATTGCATTTTTTTCCAGTTTTTCCCCTAAGGCTTTTTGACCAATTAAAACTACATTTGGTACATGTGCAGAAGGGACAGAAGGGAGGAAATACACAAATGATTTATAAATGGGGCCATTTGGATAAACAATATCACCACCAGTAACCAATGGACTTAACAAAGGGTGTCGCCTAATACATAATTGGCCATAACTATCAACCCTTTTTCCAAACATCACCAAACTTGCTAAGTTTAGTAGAGGGACTGAACCATGTCTTAAAAAGTATTTTAAAATTGGCTCCTATAGGCCACAAAGGCCAATAATGCATATCTCCTATTGAGATTTGGTGTATTTGTCAAAATATGGAGCTTGGTTGGGATTGGAATTAGTGGGCGTGGCCTATGCACATTGGGTGTGGCCTATCACATAATAGCTTATAACTCAAGGTAGGTTTGCACAGTCACCATGAAACTTTGTGTACATGGTAGGCAAATGCCTCCCAACAAATACTACCCCAATAAGCCAGTTGGGGGCACTGTACTTAAGGTTGAATTTTAAAACTTTGAAAGGCCGTAATTCCTAAATCCGATTGACACGAATCTCGGTACACATTTCCAGCTGTCCTTGCTCAACAAGTTAGCCTCAAGGAAAGCCAAAGTCTGCCCATTGAATTTTTTGCTAATTAGTATTTTTTGAAAAAGTTTCATTGTTCCGCATTCTTCTAATGTGTTAATATGTTATAAGACCCCAACGTTAGCTCCCAGAATTCCACAATGTTCTTGGTTTTCTTGAAAAGGTAAGTTAGAATTTTTCAGCATTTGATTGTTTGAATTAGTATGTACTGTAGTATGTAATGTACCAAATTTCATGTAATTTGGCCAAAAGGGGGCGCTGTAGTGACATTTCAAATTTTAAAAGGCCACATCTCAAACAAAATAAGTCTGACACCAAACCTGGTAGCCAGATCCAGTAATCCTTGCTTTACAAATATGCATCTTGGACCACCCAAGTCCGCCAAATTGATTTGGTTTTGGTTGGTGATGTGGGCGTGGCCTATGATGGCATATATCTTATATTGGGCTTAAATGTCATTAGGGTTTGAACCCTGGAAATGCTGTTTTTTGGATACCTGTTGCTATACTTTTGGGAGCTCGCAAGTCCATGTTTCGTTGTACCTGTACTGTACTGTTCATTGTACAATGACAAAATTGAATTGAATTGAACTGAATTGAATTGAACAGAACACATGCCGTGGGTCTGTACAGGATCTGTGCTTGTTAATAAACCCGGCATAGTGCCTCTGAACTTGAATGGATAGAACGGTCCTTCTGTTTGTCATGGTAATTTGGCTAGAACAGCATAAAATGCTGATTATGGTATTTTAAGGGTTAATTGCTATGGTGACAAATCTGGGAATTAAGGCTGTAAAGTGTGTCACACTCGTTTGAGAACTGCACAGATGTATCTGCTGCACGAGCGCTTAGCAAATGCTCAAAACTCAACTGAAAGCTGCTATTTGTGCCAAAGTTAATGTAGCATTATCAAAGATTGTGCTTCTCTTGCTAGCTCTTCTCATCAAAATCAGTATATTAGCAAACCAAGCTGATAAGCATCATCATCAAACAGGTAGGTTACCTTTAACTTGATATAGCCCCTTAAATGCTATAAACTAACGTAGCTTAGCCTACCTTTAGTGGAGAAGAAAAGTTAGCATTTGCTAACTTCAAACAGCTAATGGATATCAATTGAAACCAGATAACTATAACCACTTCTACTCACTGTGCAGAGACAACTCAAATTAAAAAACACAGCAGCAGCTTGTAAAAGACCACCAGCTAGTGGTGGCATGAGTGACAACTTAATTCAGCTGCAATGCCAGATTTCCACTGCTTTGGTCCTTGCTGCAAAACTTCTCGCCTCAGCGACTCAGAGTGTCTTATTCTCCTTCTCCTCCATGCTGGGTTTCTTGTGAACCCCAAAGGCCGTTTCTATAACATTATACATGTACACCCTATACGCACTTGTACTATCATTTACACGGCAACAGCTCCACAGTCCATCACACACAGGGTATGAATGAAACAACTTGCGATCCTCATATTCAGACTCTGCCAGGTAGAGTCTGACAACAAGATGATGGTTTCACTGCTGGAAAGACAAATGAAGCAATAGAGCATTCCCTTTGGTTTAAGAAATAGCAGGTGGCCTAGCTGATCATGGAGTGTGTAATGTATTATTCACTTTCTCTTATAGGTCATTATAGGCTATGTGCAGACCCTCCCGTGATCAGCATTTCTCCATCTCTATGAGTCAACATTGATATCTTGTAGTAAACCTTGTAACAAAAGCCAAACGTCTGAAATTGGACATGAAACCCGTTCAAGAGAAATCATTACCATGAGTTTTACACGTTTAGCGACTCTTAGGCCAAGCACAAAACTCGTGTCTCAGTCAACCACATGCCAGATCATTACTTATGCCTTCTGAGGATGATAAACACAAGACTCAACTGACTGTGTATGGTGAAATGGCTAATGATGCTCTCTTAGTTCCCCCTCTCACCTGACTCACAGGCACATGGTAATATGGCTGTCTTCAAACTCATAATAATATTAACTCTGGTGCATTCTCATATAGGGTTCAACCTATATGGTTTTTTGGAGGCCAATACCAATATTTTTAGACTAAGTATTCAATGTTTCCTCGAGAACTGTATCCTTCTCAGGGTGGCAAAGCCTCTGAAACAGCATTTAGACCATCATGGGACTTTCCAGTGAAACTAGGGATATCTCAAGCCAATATCAAAGACCGGAACCATCAGACCTGATCATGGCGTATTTTGATTGATCGTATTGGCTATACATGACGCCCTATCAAATCCTGATCCATATATTTAGTTAATTTCTCCCCCTCTGCTCCATTTACACCAATTGTCGTAAGAAATGCCAAAACAGTTACGGCACTTATAGCAGTGAGGCGCATGGTATGGAAGGAGGCGAGTCGCACCATCCATGTCTACAGTTTGCCCTGATACAGGACCCTTTGGTCGTATTGGTCGTTGTCTCTCTCAAAGGGTCCTGTCCTGCTCCATTAAGAATTATCCCTATAAAACTCAGGTCGATAACGAAAAAACGATGTCGACTTTCACTTAACCAAACAGATATACGTAATTCTTCACTGGCACGCGCTACATCTCCTATGCACAAATAAACTTTAAAACGTAGCTAAAGACAAGTATACCCAAAATCTCCATTGCAACGAAATTGAAAATGGCCGACTGACGTCTCAATTTCTTCGTTGGTACTGTGCTTCTGAGTGGTGCCACTTCGCCTAATATGCTTCTTAAATCGCTCATTTCAATTGATGAAATATGGTCATAAACCACGCGAGGCAATACTAATTAATTTTAAAGCGTCTTCTTGTTCTAATGATTTAATTATTTCGAATGAGCGCATCCACCACACAAATTTGTTCCAGTCCACCTTTTGACCACCGGTTGCAGCAGTGAGCGTATTGCTCGGAAGCACAGTGCCAGCAAAGAAGTTGAGACGTCTGATTTTGGGTGTACTTGTCTTTAAAGTTTATTTGAAAAACATTTTTTTTGAGAAAGCAGCCCAACAGGCAGCAACAGAGCTGCTTTCGAAGTTAGTGTAATGGAAAGGTATTTATTAATTTATTAAAGACAAAAGAAATGCAGCCAAACTGTGAGCTATTTATTCTTGATGCTGTTGTTAAACTGAGTATTATGTTTATCTTTCCTCACACAGACTGACACGTTTGGTTTTACAGATTTTGGATTGATCGGAGTGATGCTTGTACAACGTAGCAATTGTTTAAAAAAAAATGAATGACTCGGATTGGAGACAAAAAACGCTGATCGGGACATCCATAATACATCCATCCACTGAAACACAGACTAAGACTAAGCTCTTTGAGGCAGGTTGGACCCCCCCACCTATCAATAACATTTCAATGGCAAGGAAACATTATTGCCTTTAAATGAAGAAGTAATTTACAAAAAACATTAAATGAATAAATAAAATATGTAAAGAAAACAAATTTTCATTGCAGGTTGTCCAGACTGTTTTATATCACAGGTGCACAACATGACTGGCTGATATCTGATATTTAGTAAAAGGCCAGTATTGGCCCCATATATATCAGTCTAGCCCTCCTCTCAAAGCCAGGCCATGTAAACACAGGCCTGGATGTAGAAACTTGACTCCCTTTCCACTGCTTTCAGCTCTGACCAGGCAACAGACAGCCTTATTGTGGGATGGAGAGGAGAGCGACAGGTAAACAAGGCAGGAGGTCTGTCAAAAAGCTCTTGGCCTTTTGTGGATCATCCAGTGTACACAACTCCCTCGCCTCCTCCATCGGTAACAGGAGCCGCAGCACACCAACCTAGTTCTTCCTGGTCATCTCCTCCTCCCACCGTCTCTCGCTCTATGTTGCACGTCACTTTCTTGCTTAACAGGCCACGCTGAGAATGCGTGGGAGGGAATGACATCTAAATTTAGACTCTTGCCACAGAGATGTACACAACAAGAGCTCTGTGCGCTTCCCAGCCCCTGGGGGAGAAGGCAGCAATAGCCACTCCTCAGCAGACCACAGAGATTGTTGTGATGCTTCAAATGCATCAACTCCATGCCAAAGAGACAGCAAATGAGCTGAAGAGGAGAGCTGTCCATTTAACCGATCCATAACATCAATGAAAACGGCAATGAAAATATGAGACAAAAATTATGGCACATGATGAATATGATAAAAAAGCATATTACACTAACCTTTAATTCATTGTTGTAAAGAGTTATAACCTAAACTAAATTGCCTTCCATGAAGGTAATTTCTTGAGTTAAAGAGACTATAAGAGGGTTTGAACAATGTGTGGACTTCTGAAAAGAACACAACCTGCTGCATGAGTAATTAATCATGCTGCCTCACAACTAACCAATGACATGTCTCATGCATAGATGACAAGTTCAATTTGTCATAATCCCTAAATAGCTATGAGTCAAATTAATTTTATATCCATTATCTGCTTTGCCAGGAGGTCTGAAGTTTTTTAAGAGGCACATGAAAACTATTGTCAAGCTATTCCAATTTTGCCATGTTTAAAAAAAAACACAATTTCTGATATTCAGCATAGGTGTATCTGTCTGATAATCCAGGAAGTCTGGCACGAAGAGTGTGAAAGCATCTAAATACACACACACTGCCTTACAAAAGGTAAGTAGCAGTAGCCTAGCTAAACTACTTTTGATTTGTTTTAAAGGCTAACGGATAACAATGATTAAGATTCATAGAAACGAAAGCTGGACCATTAAGTGTAACTAACTAAACTGCGTGCTGTTCGCTCTTGTATGGAGAGAAAGTCACGCCAAACTCTATTAAAAAACCTGACAATTTAATGCCGCCTTGCTTATTGGCAAATGTACCCGCCTTGAAAAACACGATTAAGATCTTTACCAGAATACATTAGGGTCTTCTGGTAAATTCGGCATACATCCAATACACCAACAAGCACTTTATTGCAATAAAATCCCAATTTTTAGACTTGGTTCACACAGCTGCTTACTGCCGCCCACCACGGCGTATTTTGGTGGAAAAAGAGTGTGTGGCAAACCAATTCTAAAAGTTGAGATTTTATTGAAATAAGTGCTGCACGTTGGATCTGATTCATGCCGAATTGATGAATCGCTCCTACTGAGTTGTAAAAGATCGTATGTCATGTTCTATCAGGTGCTGATAAGCAAGAAATCATTTAACTGACAGATTTCTGGATTCGATTTGGCAACTCCGTGAAAGACAACAGCGCGTATCGGAGCTAAGGCACCGGGAGTATGAGTCGGTTTACCTCTAAAGTGCGGATCTCCTGCTGGGTGAGGTCGTTGGATGCGGCGCATTTGGTCCTGAGACCCTGCAGGCTGGAGATGGAGATGTCGATCATGTTCTGGATGAGCTGACATTGCTGCAGAGCCTCCTCAGCTTCTTCTCTGTTGTCTTCTCTGATTTGGACCATCCTGCCTCCTCTGTCTAGCTCTCTATCCATTCCTCGACATTGGCGCGGCTTGTATTGCAAAACAGCTACCAGAAGACCGGGCAATTATTTCTACAGAATGTGTGTCGGCGTTTTAACAGAGTGCATGGTTTGCAACAAGCCCCAAGTTCCGTGTTTGTGTTTCTACGCGCACTTACTAGAAGTCACCACCAGTGTCAAGCTAGCTAGAATGAACAAATAAAACTTCCGGTTGGGCAACATCAACGACCACGTTTCAACTGTTTTGAGTAAAACAATGATGCGATAAGATGCATTTAATGAGCAGTCTGTTGTTGTAAATGAAAATACAGTTGCTACCTTTTTTCTTTTTTTTTCTTAGCAAAATATCATTTTCACAGCATCAATTAAGAGACATATAGGTCTGTTCAAGATGCCATGAATAGACTGCCAAAATATGTAAAGAAAATCTCTAAACACTAAACTTATACCAAATGTATTCAATTTATTTAATTTTAATCTATTTCAATGTCCCATTTGTCCCATTTGTTGCCAAAGGCTACAGAATGGGAGACCCAGTTCCTGGGTTAGGGGACACGTCTACAGACTTTAGGAACAATTGGAACACTGATATAGATGAAATTATACTTTTATAAGATAGGAGATACCCTTCCAAGTTGTCTGGTATAAGTTTATTGTTTGAGAGTTTTGTTTTAAATTTTGACAGACTGAAATATAGCACAGGATAGTGGCTTATTCTGACTGACTTGATATCCTATTAGGAACAACTGTGCCACTGAAATGGCTTAAAATAGACTTTTATAAGATAGGTAGTAAGTAAGTTGTCTGATACAAGTTTGGTGTTGAGAATTTAGGCTATTTGTATATTTTTCCAATATATATGGCATCCTGTATAGGCATATATGGCTATTAATCTACTGTATGCTGTGAAAGGACATTTAAAAAAAACAGCTAAACTGAGGATCTATGTTTATTGTAATGAATGAGTGCTTTTGAAACGATTTGTGTTATTCTACACACACATATACTTAGCCTAATTATTCTTGTTTTCCAGGAGTGATCAAAACTTTTATTTTTAAGGCAAAATCGTCATATTTCCGCTCTTACTCTAGCGAACTCCCAGCATCTTGACGCAGCTCTGGAAGTTTGACAGCGACAACCAGCTGCCCCGATGCTGCGTTTGATGTCTCCTCGTAAACTCCTACTTCCCAGCACAGAAGTTGTAAATACTTGTCGCGCATTCAGGTGCTTTTGGTGGGAAATAATGACAGTTGGATCCTGTTGTGTTTTGGCGGCTGATGTGTTATTTTAGTGGCACTTAGCTACTTTGTGCCGCGGCAGCAGAATAAAGGGAAGAAAATGAATATCAGGCATGTAATTGACGTTTCTTTTTTTATTCTTTATTAAGAAAGAAAAATGCCTGGCCACTAAAAATGAAGCAAAGAGTGAAGACAGAAACATACAACAATGCAAATGATGTCCATCGAATCCCAAACTATTACATATTATAATAAAATATATCCCTTTTACTATCAGTTGTAACTGTAAGTAACCGCAATTCCCTGCAATCCATTTCCCTCCCCCAGATTTCCAACCAATACAGTCCACTTAACATATGTTTACATTGACATCAGCATACTTTGATATAATCACACAACTGTTTACATTCTGTTCTATTCTATTTTATTTATTTATTTTTATTAGTTTTTACTCATTTTATTGCTTATTTTATATTCTATTGGTGTGCTTATGTAGTCTTTTTTCTCTGCATAAACCTAATTTGAAATCAACTGAGTTTCATCTCTTTCTTGTTGACATGGCGCTTAAACACTGTTGTTTCATTCACAGGCGCTTGATTTGGACTTACAATATTGCCAACAGCGTTTGAAGGCAGCACGGTGCGATGCAGTGCATTATGGGAAATGTTGTCCAGTTTCCCTCCAAGTTGTGGTAGGTTTCAGGTAATGGGTGATTTACTGTGCCTGCCATTTTATTTCTTTAGTACGAAAGAGGATTTGGGCCACATGTGAAAAATTTATTTGAGTTCTGAGATTAAAGTCAGAATTCTCAGAAAAAAGTCAGAATTCTGAGTTTAAAATCAGATTTTTTTTCTCAGAGTTCTGACATTATTCTCAGAATTCCGACTTTAAACTCAGAACTCAAATACATTTTTTCACATGTGGCCCTAATCCTCTTCCATACTTGTGATACTAGTGATAAAGAAACCTGTTATTTCCTACAGAGGTGTTGTCAAAACCCAAAGAGATCAACAGTTATTAACTCATTCTAATTAAACCTATTATAAACCTATTCTAATAACATTTCATAAATAGCCTACCTTTTCCATCAGTATGGGAGGTGCTGCTTATTCCATATTATTGCTGTGAACAAGGCTATGACCGATGTGACGTTTTGAAGGCCAATAACAATGCTGATATTTTGGGGTTGAAGTTGTTGACAGCATTAAAGTTTATTCTACTATACATTGTATTGGCTGAAGTGTTATTTGTTAGTTCTAAAATGAGATATCCACCAAATGAAGTCACACTGACTAACACTGACTAAGACACTAACCCTAACCCTAACACTAACACTGACTACAATAAACCAATAAAACAAGACTGAAACAAATGATGGCACTTTTTAAAGGAGAGTGAGGCTCTTAAACCCTTGGTTGACAAAATGTGAACCATTAAAGTTCCAGTCTAGAGTATATTTAGACATAGCCCATATGTTTTATGTTCACAGGGTTCAACCAATATGGGTTTTTGAAGGTCAATACCAGTGTTTTTGGATTCGAAACTATTACTTCCACCACTACTACTATATATACTACTACTACTACTACTGCTACTACTGCTACTACTGCTATTGCTACTACTACTACTGCTACTACTACTACTGCTGCTACTACTACTGCTGCTGCTACTACTACTACTGCTGCTGCTAGTATACTGCTGCTACTACTACTACTACTGCTACTCACAATCATCCTTTTTTGTTCTACTCTATTTCATTTATCTAACACCTACAGAATTTATTTGGTCATATTAGTTTTAGGTAGGTTGTATTCATTGTTTCCTGAAAAGTTTGAGTGGAAAATAAACTACAGCAAAGCAAACTAACGCAAGATTCGGGTCTGTCTTCCAAACACCTGCCATTACCAGTTACATGTAGGAAACAGATTTTGCACACAAAACATGATCAGTTCATAAGGAAAACTTTCTCTGGTGTAAAGTTAGAAGACACTGCCCTCTACTGCCAGAGCTGTGTAAATGAAGAGACTCTGCTCTGTAGTGGTTGTTTTTGTTTGGGGCATTTTCACCTTTATTAGACAGTTCAAAGTAGAGAGAGACAGGAAAGATTCAGGGGGGGGGTGGGGGGTGGGGGGGGGTGGGGGGTGGGGTGGGGGGGGGGGGGACGGACATGTGACAAAGGATTATATTTAGTCCAGATTACAGTTAGTTAGTTACTATTGTGTTTTAAAAAGAAAATCCAAATTACAGTCCCAAATACTGCAGCCTGAATACTGACAGAAACTTTAGCTTCATTACATTAGATTTGGGTGCAATATAGGATTTATTTTAAAATGTTATTGAGTACCTTTAAACCAGGTCAAGGACCCCCGGTGGTCCCCAGACCCCACAACTGCTCTAGAGCAGTGATTCTCAACCTTTTTCATATCAAGGACCCCTAATTCAGTCCACATTAGGGCCACAGACCCCTATTTGATAAGATTTTGTCTCTCAAACCCAAATCTGAGAATATTTTTTATTGTTAGATATGATTTTGTCCAGAATTCCAAGACTGTATTGTAGGTAGAGAGATAACAGTGAAACTACGATCAAAACAGTCATTCTTCTACATTCTCTAATTGTGATAACTTCTTGTAAATGAAGTAATGCTGAAGTTTAACAATTCATCAGTTTGCTGTGGACCCCCTGGAACCCTCTCAAGGACCCCCGGTGGTCCCCGGACCCCACGTTGAGAACCACTGCTCTAGAGACCCGATTGCTTTATTATTAGCCTGGTTTAGATTCATTGAACCCCTTTTGGAGGACAAGATAAAAGTCAATAAATAAAGACTTTCTGCAGGGTCACTTTCACTGTAGTTAATCATTTCTATCCTGATGCTGATGGGGAGTGAATCTGTTGTCAGGCCACCAGCGCTCACTGAAAGGTCTGATGAACATGAAAACCACAACCATCAATGCATTTTCTTATGGAGGAACGGTTTCTCATGCCTCCAGAAGACTTCAGACTATTGCAGTATCTTCTTGCAGGGTTCCGTTGAGGCTTCTCAGTCCCGGCTTGTCCTGACTGGAGAGTGTCAGAGTGTCAGTGAGCGGGACGGGGGTGCGGCTGGGGGGTTGCTGCAGCATGCCTTAAGAAACAGAGTAGCGGTCTTACGTAACTCGACCAGCATGTCAGTTTTCTACACGTGAGACACCACCTGCAAGTCTTTTTTTAGTCCCAGTGGTTACACTGCAGCACCTGACCAACTTACTGCACAGGCCGGTCGTTTTACCTCTCTCTCTCTGTCTGTCTGTCTGTCTCTCTCTCTCTCTCTGTCTCTCTCTCTGTACCCTCTCTCTCTGTCTGTCTGTCTGTCTCTCTCTCTCTCTGTCTGTCTGTCTGTCTCTCTCTCTCTCTCTGTCTCTCTCTCTGTACCCTCTCTCTCTGTCTGTCTGTCTGTCTCTCTCTCTGTCTGTCTGTCTGTCTGTCTCTCTTTCTCTGTCTCTCTTTTTCTGTCTCTCTTTCTCTGTCCCTGTCTCTTTCTGTCTGTCTCTCTGTCTCTCTCTGCCTCTCTCTGTCTCTCTCTGTCTCTGTCTCTCAATTCAATTCAATTCAATTCAAGGAGCTTTATTGGTATGACGTACATGTGCACATGTTGCCAAAGCATAGATTCAAACATAAATGAGATAGAAATAAAGTAAAATAAAATGAAATAAACTGCATATTAAATACATAGATTCATCACATAGAATATTTCTGGACAATAACAACAATAACAGTGATGATTACAAAAAAAAAGCAAAGTTAAAGAAGAGTTTACAGAGTTGATGTGTTTCTTAGATTATGGCATGACATCACCATGACATCATCATGACATCACATACTGAGCACAGAGTTCTACTGTTTCAACATTTTCTCCAAGCAGGAGACATGTTTTTTTCGTTGGTACTGAGATTTTGAAAGATCTCTATTCTTTCAGAGATGTTTGAAAAGTCTGTGTTCCTGATGTGTTCATACTTGGTACAGGAGAGAAGGAAGTGTTCTTCACTTTCTATTTCTCCTGAGTCGCAGTGCACACACACTCTTTCTTCTCTTTCTTTCTCTCTTCTCCTCTCTCTCTCTCTGTCTCTCTTTCTGTGTCTCTCTTTCTCTGTCCATGTCTCTCTCTCTCTCTCTGTCTGTCTGTCTCTCTCACTGTCTCTCTCTCTCTGTCTCTCTCTCTCTCTGTCTCTGTCTCTCTCTGTCTCTCTTTCTCTGTCTCTGTTTCTCTCTCTCTCTCTCTCTGTCTCTCTCTCTGTCTCTGTCTCTCTGTCACTGTCTCTCTCTCTGTCTCGCTCTCTCTCTCTGTGTCACCTCTTTGCTCTCTCTCTCTCAGATTCAAATTCAAATATGCTTTATTGGCATTACAGGAAAGACCAATGTTGTCAAAGCAATACAGTACATCAATTATGGATCAACATTTTCACATTAAAATCCCTTCCTCCTTGTATCAGTGTGTGTGTGTGTGTGTGAGTGTCAGTAGTTTGATGTGTAAATAATTAGTGTCTGTGTATACACATAGAAGTCAGAGTTTCTCTCTCTCTCTCTCTCTCTCTTTCTCTCTCTCTCTCTCTCAATTCAATTCAATTCAATTCAATTCAATTCTATTGAGCTTTGTTGGCATGGTGTTTTGATAAAAACATGTTGCCAAAGCAGAACGTCAATAACATAAACAATGAAATAATAGAAAAAATGAATATAAAGCAAAAAAAAAAAGCAAAAAAAAAAAGAATCATGTCCAGTATAATGAGTCAAATCGAATTGTACAACAAACATGTAAATATGTAACACAGGTAAATCAAAGGTAAGAAAATGCTCATTATACAGTATATAGTTCTATGTGTAGAAGTCAAAGAAATACTGAAGCATATCTGTCTCTCTCTTTCTCTCTCTCTCTCTCTCTTTCTCTCTCTCTCTCTCTCCCCCCCTCCCTTTTTTACCCTTCCTCGCCCCTTTTTCTTGTTGTTTTTGCAGCTACAGTATGAAGGCGTGTCTCAGTGAAAGTGTTGTTGCTACGCTGTGAGAGTCTGTTTTGCATACAACTGGGAATAAGAAATAGGTTAAAAAAAAACACAAAAAAAAACAGGAAGTGAGTCATCGCTATGTTATGGGCTTTCAGGACGGGGGGCGGAGCCATCTGGAGGAGGGGACTTCACTTAGAATTCCACTCTTTCTTTTATGTACCTTATTATCTGTAACTAGCTGCTAAGGTATATGCATCCTCTCCATCATGATATTCCTGTGCTGGGTGGAGGAGGTGAAGCCAGGTGAAGCATGCTGGGAGAAAGGAGAGCAGAGGAGAGGGTGGGAGCGCGGCACAGGAATGTGGAATGTGTCAGAGAGCACACAGGATCCTTTTCAGCGTTGCGTTCCTGTTTCTCACAACCCACAGCGCCGCTTTGCTTCGAGTCCAACGCTGCAGAGATCTGGCTCCTCCACATCCTGAGAATATATTTATTGTCAGATATGATTTTGTCCAGAATCCCATGACTATCTGTACTGTAGGTAGAGAGATAACAGTGAAACTATGATCAAAACAGTCATTCTGCTACATTCTCTTATTGTGTTCACTTCTTGTAAATGAAATAATGGTGAAGTTCAACGATTCATCAGTTTGCTGGGGACCCCCTGGAACCCCCTCAAGGACCCCCGGTGGTCCCTGGACCCCACGTTGAGAACCACTGGTCTAGTATATAAGGCTGATGGAGCTTTCCCCTGCCAACTCG